>NC_031951.1:9049327-9131325 GCF_000303195.2 Fusarium pseudograminearum CS3096
TATAAATTAAATTAGCTTAATATATTATATATTAAAAGTAAAATAATTTACTTTTTTATTTATTTATATATTTATTTTTCTTTATTATTATATTAAAAAAAAAATATATAAGCTATTATTAAAAATTTATAGCTTTATTTTAATATAAAGTTTTATAATTAATAAGATAGCTTTATAGCTTTACTTAAAAGTCTATATATTTTATTATTAAATTATTAATATTATACTATTAAGGGTATTCTTTTTAAATAACTTATTATTATATAAAAAATACTTTTTTTTTACTATTAAATTTATATCTTTTAATAAATTAAATAAGTAATTTATTTAATTTATTTATACCTTATATAAGTATTAATATTTTTATTAATATTTTTAATTAAAAAAAGCTTATAAGTTTAATTTTTATTAAAATTATTAACTTAAAAAACTCTTTTTATAATAAAAGTAATTATTAAAATAAAAAACTTTAATAGTATTACTATATTAATAAATACTACTTTTTTTTAACTTTTTACCCTTAGAAAATAAAGAGCTTTATTTTATCTCTTGCGATTAGCCTTACGCTTAAAGTCAATCTCTTCTGCCCAACAATCCTCAAACAGAGTTAGCTTCTTCTTTACATCGTTATCCCGAATACCTAAACGGCGAACGACTTGGAATGCCCCAGTGCCAACAGACATTGTCTGGCCCATAATGATACACTCACTGACACCCTCAATCTGGTCTGTCTTCATTCCGGCTGCAGCCTCGAAAAGATGATCAGGGGTCTTTTCGAACGAAGCCAGTTGCAGAACGCTATCGCGCATCTTGGACAACCCAAAACGTGTGATGCCAAGAACCTCGCCCTTGTAGGTCATCACGTCGGCAAGAAGTTGCATATGACGGGGGTCAATATTCATATCACCCATGACTGATCCAATCTCGACAGCGATTGTTGTTCTTGCAGCTTCGATACCAAGTACGTCCCTGCATTCCATGACGTTATTGGAGCTTGCCTTGGTTCCAATCACACCCTCCGTAGTCATACATTCCCGAAGGCCATAACCTTCCACGAGAACAGTATGGGTGTTTTGTTCTGAAGTCTGAATGATTGCACGAGTCGCTTCAGAATAACCGGATATAGGCACATTGGGCAGTGCGCGACGAAGGAAATTAGCCCTAAGCAACATGTCTCCGCTCTCAGCAGCAGCAGCTTTGCTTCGCGCAGCTGTCCTTTTTGCTGCCGGGTCGCTTATATCACGTACTCGAACGATAATTCTGTCTCCATCGATCGAAAGATCATCCCTTTGCACCTTGAGCTTGCGTTGTTTGCATATAGCCTCAGCGATATCGTAAGGACCGATACCAAGATGCATGTCGGAGAGCGCAGTTGGGTCAATCTGTAGGACTACATTGCCTTCTGTAGTGCGCCATTCGTCCTCAACAAAACGTAGAATGTCTGAAATGTACGTCTTCTCAATTCGCCCCTTAACCACCCTTGCCGCTTCAATCTGCTCATTGTTCTCCAAGGGACATGTGATGACCGGTGTACTGATAGCTTTGGATGCGTTGATGATTTCCTTGATTCGGGGAACACCTTGTGTTATACTCATACCAGCAACGCCAGCAAAATGGAAAGTCTTCAACGTCATTTGAGTACCCGGTTCACCAATAGAGTGAGCTCCAACGGCTCCAACAGCATGTCCGGGTTCGACATGCGCCTTTTTGTACTTCTCCAGGCACAATTTAATGAAGAGTTGGAGAGTTGACAGCGTGACTTTGGCGGTTCGATCGGCATGGTCTTGGGCGGTAGGCCTAATCATTCTGTCGCCCTCAAACCCGGCAAGCTTTCTTACTCTTTCCAATTTCGACGCCAGAGCTTCAACATGACGCTCGATGGCTTTGAGAAACCCTCTTGCGCCCTCATGTTCGTCAATCCCATAATCACTAGTATCTTCGTAGTCCAGTACTTCGCCGCCCAGAAGTCCCTTTCTGACATAACGCCGTCGTTCGTGCTCCAATTTCGAGTCGCAAAAGGATCTGATTTCGTCTGGCGTCATAGAGGTCTCGGTGTTATCGACCGTCAAACTTTGTGCATGGGTCCAGGTTCGTTCGAAATGGACTGGCGCTGCTGAACCTTCCATATCGACAGGATCGAGTTTGTCCGCGCCGAATTGAAACTGGACAATGCCGCCCCCGGACGTTCGGACCGTGTCGTCATATTGGGTTGACAAATCTTCAAGCGACTTCATTAGTCGTCGAGACATATAACCGGTCTCGGCAGTTTTGACAGCAGTATCAACTAGACCTTCACGGCCTGACATAGCGTGAAAGATAAATTCGGTTGGTGAAAGGCCACTGTAGAAACTATTCTTGACAAAGCCTTTGGAGGGGGGCTGCCGAGCGTTCTTGTGGAAATGGGGAAGCGTTCGGTCCTGAAACCCATCCGCCACACGAGCGCCGCCGATAATTTGCTGTCCAACAAGGGCAACCATTTGGGCCACGTTGAGGTCCGAACCCTTCGATCCAGATTTAGCCATGACAAGCGGAGCGTTATTGCGACTCAAGGTTTCGACACAGTACGATCCTGCCTGTTGTCGAACCTTGCTGAGGATACCGGACATAAAGTTCTCCAGGGACTGTTCCTGGTTGCAACCGGCAGCCTTCTCGAGCTTTCCGGCCTTGAACGTCTCAATCAAGTCATCGCATTGCTTGTAAGCAGCTGCAGCGAGCCTTTCTTTCTCCTGGATGAGCGATTCGGGAGGAAACACGTCTCCAATACCAATTGAGAAGCCATGATTTGTTAGCTGGCGTGCACAAAGTTTAGCCAGCCTGTTCATGGCCGTCACAGCCTCATCTGGCCCAAAATCTCGTAGAATAACATAGAAGATCGAGTCTTTCTTGCCATCTCCAACGGTGGACTTATCCATGCGACCGCACATGACTTCTGAGTTCCGGACCACTAGCCAGCCATCGTTGGGGTCCATATCAGGACATTGACCAGGCCGGGCCTTGTACGTTTTGCACTTGGCATCAAGATTCACCTTGACTGGTGAATCTTTATTGGGCCTCATTAACATACCGAATAGCTGCTTCCCTGTCCAGAGAGACTGTGGTGCAATTATAGCAGGAGGTGGCAAGTCCAAATGTGTTTTGCCGTCCATCATGTGCATGCAGAGATAAGTGAATGTCTTGCGATCGAAAAATCGATCTTTGCCGCTCAACAGATACGCTGCAGTGATAAAATCTTGCGTCGCAGCAATCACAGGTTCGCCGTTCTTGGGAGTGGCAAGGTTGTGCTTGATACCCATCAAATTGATGGCCTCAGCACGAGCCTCCTCAGTTTGTGGGACATGAAGATTCATCTCGTCTCCATCGAAGTCAGCATTGTAAGGGCCACAGACACACTCATTCAGCCTAAAGGTCCTCCAAGGACGGACTTTGGCTAGATGACTCATGATACTGAGTTTGTGGAGGGAAGGTTGGCGGTTGAAAAGGACAATGTCGTTATCTTCAAGATGTCGCTCGACAATGTCACCAAACTTGAGATCCCGAGCTATATACTCCTTGTTGCCGAACTTCAGAGACTGCAGATAGCCTCCTTCGTCTGACTTGATGACACGCTGGGCTCCAGGCCAGACGTCTGGTCCATTTTTGACACATTGGCGCAGTTTTTCAATGTTGTGTCTTTGTACCCTTTCGGGGTAGGTCAGGTTCTTCGCAACCAGCTCAGGAACAGCGACCTGGTCGATACCAAGATTAGGGTCTGGGGAAATGACAGTTCTTCCGGAAAAGTCGACTCTTTTTCCGGAGAGATTGCCACGGAAACGACCCTGCTTGCCTTTCAAACGCTGACAGAAACCTCTTGTGGTTTTGCCGAAACCCGGCTGCTGAAGGCCAGGAACATCACTGTTGACATACATGGCTATCTGGGTCTGCAGATATTCCCATTGCTCCATGATGGTCTGGACTGGAGATCCTTTTTGCAAAGCAGAGCGGATCATTCCACTAACCCAAACGATATCGGCCAACTTGGTTGTGATGTCGTCCTCATTGCTGGCATTGTCTTGGGCGACAGATGGTCTAATACAGACAGGAGGAGCAGGCAGGAACTGCCAGATAAACATCTCGGGTCTTCCCTCAGCCGGATCGAGTCCCAGAAGCTCACAGTCTGTAGGACTAATCATTTTGAAGAGATTGAGGACTCTGAGCGGGTTCAAATCCTCCATCGCTTTGCGTAAATGCTTATCGAGCTCGGGGTTTTCGCGTTTCGCCTCATTGAACGAGTTGTCAAACTTGATCTTACTTTCCGGCGGTGTCTTCTTGATTGAGGTTGATTTGTTGTATGCGACAAACTTATCATGAGCCAGCTTGAGAACACCGATCTTTCTAATTTGGCCATTGAGAGAGCCGCAATACGGACAGGTCTTGACTTTTCGGCATTGCTCGTTGATCCTCTTGCATATTTGGGTCCGTCGTAAATTGTCTAGGAATGGTCGTCGTAGGTCCTTTAGAAACTGTTGTCGGTCCGGTTCCTCAAGCAAAACCCGGCCGCAATCCTAAAACAGTGTTAGAACATAAAAACACACACTGGTAATTCGGTTTATGACTATACCTTGCAGATTTCTTGCAGAATCGACATGATGAAACGAAGATATCCAACATGGAATGCAGGCAGAGGCAGACGAACATGACCGAAATGCCCATTGCAATCTTTGAGAGATTCTTGGCAGGTCGAACATCTTCCTTGCTTGCTGGAAGTACCCTAATACGACATGAGTTTACGGCCGAAGTGTCGTTGTTTGGCATGGAACGCTTACCAGTCGAGAGTCCAGAGGGCCGTGGCGATATGGAGCGCGATTGTTCTCGATGTCATATAGTAGGCGGTCGGAAACTTCAAGAACAGCTTGATTGGCAATATCTTGATTGGATCTAAACGCCAGAAGTCAACATTATACGTTCAGGCAACATGGCGATCGGAATACTAACTGGATACCAAATTTAATACCCTTGAATCGCTTTGGTAGCTTGTCCACAAGCTGCTGCTTGACGGGACTATCCACAGAGCCGGAAACCGCCATTTTGAAGGCACAGAGATTGTAGATTCGGGTCACCGTTGTCGTTGCGAAAGAGTGGCAAGTCTGAGCGCCAATCGGCGTCAGAAGGAACTGGGAAGGCGCAAGCTTGTTGGTAGTGCCGTAGCGTTCAACGATGTTCCAGCGTCAAGCTCAGGTCTGCGGACGGCGATGGTCGTGGGATCGAGATCACAACAAGCTTGGATAAAAAGCTGCTTGCGGATGAGCTATTTCGCATGCGACGTACATGACCAGAGATCTGAGGTCGCGATGCGGAGAACGGATATCAAGGTGAAGGTTGAGGGACGAGGGTTTGGTCGCAAAATTTCCATCGCCTGTGAAGAGGGACTCGGTGCACTTAGATAGTCCTAGTTTGTCGTGCCCCACCACGCTGCCGACACGCGGGGCCACCACCTACCAAAACACAGTTACGACAGTCTTGGAGTAGGATGAATCATTCGGTAAAAGTCATTGGATGCCACATCAAATTCAGTTAAGTTTCCCCAAAACGCTACATGCATGACAACTCTCATTATACAACTATTAGGTGGATGCAAACTGCTAATTCTAGAGACACAAAAGTTACAGGCCGCTCATCATCTGTTCTGCGGGATTCTAGGCTAATTAATGGGTTACTGGAGCATTATTGCAAATGTATCAATCTCAATCATCAACACGCCTTGTGTTTTCTCTCCATCCACCGTTCGCCGAAAGCTTCCTCATTTGCAATTATGTCTCTATTGCGATCATATTGACTCTTTCGTAGTCGAGTCTCCAGGGTTGCTTCTGAAGCTCGACCGGCTCGATAATAACTGCGACAAAACAAAATGATTCACGTCTTCGTCGCCCCAGTATGCCATGTGTGATGCAATCGTATTAATCGGGTTGAAGTCGAGGACACTTCTGTATATGCTGTCAATGACCATCTCTTCATCAGATTACACTATAATTCAGGGTGTACTTACTCTTGAATACTGTAATCAACTCTGCCGTTACGGTTAAGTGCTCGAACTTTAGCCTCCTCGTTGCGCATCTTGCGCGCCTTCTTATCTTCATCTGCTGCTGTCGTTGCATTATCCTCGTCTTTTGTCGGTCGTTGGCGACTTTTCTGGAAACTCGAATACAAAGTTTCGATCTCGTCATCGATCAGTGTTGGATTACGATCTCCGTTGTTCAAGTCAAGTCCAACGCTGCCAATTGCAGAGTCTGCGAGCTTTTTCATTCGTGCATCCGTTGCCTCCAACTTTTCCGCAGCACTGGAGACGTCTTGGTTCGTTGCCAACTTAGCTCCTGCAGCATCAGTATTGTCTCCTTGACTTGCGTTAGCAGTAAGCCGCGCCACTTCTTCGCTGCTCAACCCGAGAGAACGATTGAGTAGGTTGCTGGCAATGCCAGCACTGAGGCTTGACCATAATCCACTGACGCTCTGGCCAACTTTGGCTCCGATTCCTGTCAATCCCTGCGGTGCAACATTGCCAAAGATCCCCCTCTTCGTGTAAGGTAGCAACTGGGGCTTCAATGTTGACATAGAGGGCGAGATCAGAGGTTCTAGGCGGTAGCTAATAGGGTCTGACGGATGGAAGATATTGAAAAGCTGCTGGACCTTTGGTGACGCAACAGACGCAGGAAGGCCAGTCACCGAGGAGATCTGCCCTGATCCTAAAGCAAGCGGGGCAGGGCGAAGAATGTCATCTGAAGTGCCTACTCCTGTATCATTTGTGACATTCCCTGCTGGAATGTTTTGTCTGGCTGCTATCGTCCTGGAAGCATATCAGCATTGCGGATTTCTTACTATAAAGCGCGGCAAGACGTACTGCCCCTTAAGCATCTGAAAGAGGCCTATTGGAGACCCGATACAAAAGAAGTCCTCAACCTTGAATTCTAGGTTGAGATCAGAGTCCTTGCTGGGTGTTTCGGAAATATCTTGAGTTGGCCATAGCCTCAGAGTTGATCTCGGGACTGGGGCCTGGTCCCGTCTCTGTTGGCACAGCAGGTCGAAAAGGATAGCTGAGCCTAAAGAGTGGCCCATCAAATGCACCTTGCCCCGAAACTCCGGGTTCCTTTCTCTGAACAGTTTGAAGATTCTGTTGCATTCGTTGAGAACAATCTTCGAAATCTGAGCTCGGTACGAACTTTGGTATAGTAAAACATCCAAGGCAAGGTCTGAAATTAGGGAGCGGGCGAAAGCCACACCTTCAATAGTGATATCCTCTAAAGATGGGTCTGGCGAACGTCCAAGTCAGCTACATGTTATCCAACAAGTATGGGGGCGTGCACTTACACTCGTCCTCGTCACCGTCGAGGTCCCCCAGATCACGCTCGCCTTTCTTCTCACGCTTCTTGGGAAAGTCCAGCAAGTGTCTCCAACAGACTGGGAGCACCTGCACTCTGCTATTACCTGGCCCTGCTCCCAGCTCCGAGTTCAATGCCTTCAAGTCTGCCGAGTTGGCATAAACGGACTTGATTGTCTTGCGGAGGACGTTGACATCATGGACAAAGTTGATACTCTCCATTCTAAGACGGTCAGTCGCGGAACTATCGGAGCGCTCCTTATCCAAACCTTACCTTAAGCTGAGGAGCTGGCCTATACCGTGAGTGACAAGCACCAGATGCTCTATTTCACGTCCTTGGGTCTCGCCGGCCTGCGCATTATAGTCATCTTGAATTTCTTGTTCTTGCCGCCGGCGTATTTCTTCTTCCTTTTCAGCTTTGGTCTTGCCTTCACTTTCAAGAAGAGAAGATAGTTGTCGCTGGAGCGTGGATTGCCGAGGGTCTTGACTCGGGCTGTTTTTCACGCCTTCTTGGGTCGGTTCTTCCTGTGATGCTCTGGTCGAAGGCGGTGCGGATCTTCGTTTCAACACCTTTTGTTGTTTTTCATCCATTGGTAACACATCCTCGCCAGTCTCAGACTTATTTTCGTCACTTTTGCCCTTTTCCGCATCTTTTTCTTTGTTCTTGGAAGGCTCTGAGTAACCGCGAACCAGTTTCACTCCGCTCATATAACTCCCACCAGAGAATCTTTGGTACATAGAGGAAGCCACCCACGAAAGCATGCCCTCTGTATTTAGATAAGCAGTATTTGTATCATGATAAGTGGCCATACTGTTCATGTGTGTTCCAAACAAGCGATATGACTGAGGTTCACTCTGACCACGGGAAGGTGGCTCTATTGGTGAAGCATCACCAGCTTGCGATACGGCGGTGTTCTCTACTGGGCCCTTGGTTGATGACCTCAAGTTCTCTTGTGACGCCTTTGGTGTCATATTTCGTCTCGTACCCGATGGGCTACGATCCCTTGCTGTACAATGATTTAGCCGGGTAGTCGAATCAAGCCATATTTATCTTACTGGGATGTAGCCATGGCTTCATTTTAAGATAACCCTAGACGATAGGCCGAGTTAAATGGGAGTTCGAATATCTGTCTTGTGGTACTAACCTCCTCAAGCTGGGCAGCAAGGTTTTCCTCGCAAGGACGCAGGTTTGAGCCTTCTTGGTAGAACCATGTTCCGCGTTGAACTATCACCGGTCAGAGACGGAAAACGGAAGATGAAGCCACGACATACCACTATAAACTGGACCAAGCCAATAGACAGGGGCCAGTTCACGGGATTCAATATCTACGTCAAACAGGAAGTCCTCGTTCACCGGGACACGAGTGCCAGTTGGCTGTGAACATGGGATGCCGGCAGCCTGATCCGAGATATCATCTGTGGCATCGCCTGTTACTTCTGCTTTGCGCTTTCTTGTGGCCACATTTGTGCTTCCGAGAGCTTGGCTCCGAGTACTTTCCGTTTTCTCGAGCAGCTTCTGATACTCAGCTTCAAGGGCTCTCGAGTCTGAGGTCGAAAACGCATTGAATTTCTTGGGCAACGTGGAAACTTGCTCAGGTTCCGTCGAACGGCTTAGTTTAGGTTTTCGCTTAGGAACATCTACGGCGTGAAACCATTGAACCTTCGGTGGAGGGCATCCAGAAGGATATGTTCGGAAACTTTGGCCATATAGATGAGTTGTGCTATGGTCGTCAGGATTCGCAGGCGCCGCGGCCAGGAGACTATCCGGTTCCGCTTTGGGCTTTTGAATCGGGGTTGTACTGCGACTGGCGGCCCAAGGGTTGATCGAATCAACTGCGGAACTCAAATAGGACTTCTCAGTCTTCTTGTCAGCAGCCACCGGGGCCATCGTTTTACTGAAACTTCTTGACCATACACTTGAGCCTTTTCTGCAGAGTATCAACAGCGTAGGCCGCCTTGGAAAGAACGAATATGTATCTGTGCGTGTTTGGAGCCGTAGTAACGCCAGAGCGACACTAATCTCACCGATGTCTCTGGAAGGTCAAAACTCGGAGCAATAGTGGGTGGTATCACCCTGGCAAAGTTATGTGGATTAGTTGAGCAAAGTATTTGAGAGTGGGAAAATGGCAGGTAATTTAGCTCACCAAGCACCTAGAGGCATTCAGAAGTTGATAGGGATGTTGCACACGTTTCATGTGAAAGTTCATATGACGTCTCAGGGCTGCAACGGACCGCACTAGGTACTGTTAGTGCATGTCGTTACCTAGCCTAGCCGCTTTAAGCACTTATAACTTACCCGGTAAGTCACCTGGCATTCGTTGCTAGATAGCTCATCAACATCTATCATGCCTAGGAAGGCCTTGATTTATTTGAGAATCCCATCTACCTATATGACTCACTTCTTTTCAAACAAAGTCACTACTAATGTACTTGTAGGGACATTCAAAAACATAGAATACCTGTTCTGAATAGGTAGATAATCGACACTGAGTTGCAGCTCATGCTCTTGTAACCCATTTTTACCTCTTGTTTTTCTTCCACGACGCCGTGCCTCGGATGGCTTTTGCCTCGCCTGCACCCAAGGCAACGACCCTTCAGATTTGAATTCAAGTACAATAAGTACCTATTCAGACTTAAAGCGACAGTAGACCTGCCTGGAGAATCAACCCCCACTGGCCCTGCTGCCGCTGAGCGATATCGGCTGCTGTCCTGCCATGGCTGTCTCGTAAACCACGAATGTCCTTTTCGCTGTTTACCGATAATCTGCCAACGCCTAGAGCTCCGGCCACAGAGCGAGCGTTTTCGGGAAAGGAAGAATTCGGGATCGTTGAACAAAGCCAAAGCAGAAGCCAGAGGGACTCCTCTTGCTTGCACTCAATGGCCAGGTGAAGCCCACTCTTCATATCCGCAAGAGGATCCTGGTATGTTACAAAGGACACCATATCCTCGATGTCGTCGCTGGCATCCTGAAGCAGTTCAACAATACCTTCAATGTCACCCTCTGCACACATCACATGTAGCGCACGAGCCGGACGTGCCTCAGGGTGATTGTCGAGATATGCTTCTTCTGTAATCGACGGCAGAATGTCTAGTCCTTCTTGGACGCCGCCCTCATTTGTATACGTTGTGATGATTGCCGCGCCTGGTGGTGTAGAGAGAAATGGGTTGGTCACAGATGGTCCCGCGCTGTTGACGGGTAGGTGGGCGCTGCAGCTGGGACACTTGAGAGACAGGGCTATGTCAGTGGATTGATCCAACAAGCATTGCCTAACAATATTCAGTTTACAAGTCCGAGCGGCCAAGAGACATCAAATAAACTCACCAATGGAAATGACAACCACAGGATAATTCGAGATCGTCAGGGACCGATGAGTTTGAGACAGTACTTGGACCAGCGGTACCAGAAGCCTCGATTTCATCGTCGTCTGTTTCCAATCGCAACACCAACGCCTCCTCACAAACCTTACAAAGCGACATGTTGAGAGTAAGCAGCCAGGGTACTTCTTGGAATTCTTAAACCCTGAAAGATGCGTAATTTGAGGTGGCTGAGGCAGGCAGGTGTAAATGAACGACTGTGTTGTGTTAGTAGTAGGGGCACGGGCAGATAACTTTTCCTTTGCTTCTTTTTTCTCTTCTCCACTCCCACACCTCTCTACACTAAGGTACGTTGCCTACCTAGAGAGTACGCAACCAAGTTGAGTGGGGTTCCGTGCCAGAACATATTCAAGTATCCGTACGTAGCAAGGTTAGATGAAAGCATCTAATTCCCGCCGGATAACTCAGTATTGAAGTACCTCCACTGCGTATCAGGCGCCTTCTCCTACCCAGGTACGCATATACGAAATGTGCTTCTCGTAAGCGTGATTTAGTGCTGGTGTTATTGAGAGGGACAAACTAATGTCAAATTGAGAAATAAAGATAAAATAGAAAAAAGAACTCCCTCTCAATGAGATAACTACTAAGGTAAGGTACCTTAGCAGCTTAGTACCTACTAGGTATGTCGCACAGAGAGTAGGAGAAAGGTAAGGTAGTACTGAAAGGTGCAAGGTACCTCTAGCTTAGGCACCAGTTGGATTAGGTAGTGCCTGCTAATTCTGTAGGTACCCAGCTTAGTAGTGCAGGTGCCTACAGGAGATCCTTGGTCGGGGGGACAGAAAAAAAGCTGCACTGCCATTTCGAAAGTGCCATCTCATTACATCATTGCTCACTCAGGCCTGCAGGAGACTCTGGGCAGGGAAGCTCCCCGCAGTGACGTGGCAGACAAGTACTGTGGCGCAAGCCTATAGGTACAGCCGCCACGGTTTGGCCCGCTTGAAGTACTCGAAGCGTTGTTAGAAGGTACTTGATCGACCTCATTGTTCAGGTACTGCTCAATCTGGTAAAGGTGCTCCCAAGGCCTCCCCACTCATGCTACGGGTGCCGCCTGAAGACCAACCGTTCGTCTCCTTTCAAGTGCCCAATTCTCGCATCATCATCTCCTTCAACTCGCAACAGTGATCAGCCTCTCGTTGCGCAATAGGTCTTTCCTTTGTTCTCTTGATTGTTTAACGGTCCCTAGGGTCGCTACAAGTTCTTTCTACCTGGCAGTCTCTTTCTGTAAAAGCGCTCAGGTAGAGCGCTCCTCATTCCCCCGCCATGAACGTTTTGAAGCTTCAGAGGTCGGTTGCGCCGGATCTTGCGGGCTGCATTGCTCTACTAACAGTGAGACCACAGGAAGTTTCCTCAATTCCAACAAAATGAGATCTTCACCTTGTCTGATGCCTTCCAACGACTTGATGTTGACGACAAGGGATACCTTGACGAAGCTACCGCTATCAAGGCCACGCAACAGAGCGAGAACCAGCCCTACGATGTCGTGCGCCAAGCGCTGAAGGAAGTCGAGCTTGATTCATCACGACGTGTTGAGCTGGAAGACTATGTCAGCGTGCGTATTAGCGCTAAACTTTTCAAGATTTGGTAATTGACACTGACTCTCCTGGTACCAGCTCGTTGCCAAGCTCCGCGATTCCTCACCGGCTCAAAAGCGCATGTCCACAGGGCCTACTTCGTCTCCAGGAGGTGGAGGAGGCGTCGTTGCACAGCGAACTGGCGGCCATGCCTCCAAAGGCAGCTTAAGTGGCAAGATTCAAGTCCAAGGCTCCAATGCCAACATCACTCACACCATCAACGAGGATGAGCGCACTGAGTTCACCCGTCATATCAACGCTGTTCTGGCTGGTGATGCCGATATCGACAGTCGTCTACCCTTTCCCACAGATACATTCGAAATGTTCGACGAATGCAAGGATGGTCTAGTCCTAGCTAAGCTCATCAACGACAGCGTTCCCGACACCATTGACGAACGTGTTCTCAACATACCCGGTAGGAAAATCAAGAACCTAAATGCGTTTCACATGAGCGAGAACAACAACATTGTTATTGAATCTGCCAAAGGCATAGGCTGCTCTGTTGTCAACATCGGTGCTGGTGACATCATTGAGGTCAGAGAACACCTTATCCTGGGTCTGATTTGGCAGATTATTCGACGAGGACTTTTGGGTAAGATCGATATTAAGCTCCACCCTGAGCTTTATCGACTGCTTGACGAGGACGAAACCCTTGAGCAGTTCCTCAGACTACCTCCGGAGCAGATTCTCCTTCGATGGTTCAATTATCATCTGAAAGCTGCTAAATGGTCGCGCACGTAAGTCCGCGCCTTTGGTTCATGTTTCTACTTTATCAGACTAACAACCTTAGTGTCAACAACTTCTCTTCCGATGTCAAGGATGGCGAGAACTATGCGGTCCTGCTTGCGCAGATTGGTCCTGAATATGGTGTCACCCGTGCGCCTTTGCAGAAGCAAGACTTACATGACCGGGCCGAGGCCGTCCTTCAAGAAGCCGACAAGCTCGGCTGCCGCAAGTTCTTGACACCAAAGTCTCTTGTTGCAGGAAACCCGAAGCTTAACTTGGCTTTCGTGGCCAACCTCTTCAATAACCATCCCGCTCTTGACCCTATTACCGAGGAGGAGAAACTTGAAGTCGAAGACTTTGATGCGGAGGGAGAGCGTGAGGCCCGAGTTTTCACTTTGTGGCTCAACAGCTTGGACGTCCAGCCTGCAGTAGTTTCCTTCTTCGATGATCTTCGGGACGGTGGTATCCTCCTTCAGGCCTATGAGAAAGTTATTCCTAACTCTGTCAATCCTCGTCACGTCAATAAACGTCCAGCTCATGGTGGAGAGATGTCAAGGTTCAAGGCCGTTGAGAATACCAACTATGCGATCGAACTGGGCAAGCAGAATGGTTTCTCCCTTGTGGGTATTCAGGGAGCCGACATTACTGATGGACAGAGGACTTTGACTCTTGGTCTCGTGTGGCAGCTCATGCGCAAAAACATTACAGTTACCCTGTCCTCATTGGCCCAGAAGTTGGGCAAGAGGGAGATTACCGACTCCGAGATGGTGCGATGGGCAAACGATATGTCGCAAAAGGGCGGCAGGAACTCTGCCATTCGGTCTTTGAAAGACCCTTCGATTGGCTCAGGTATCTTCCTTCTGGATGTCTTGAACGGAATGAAGAGCAGTTACGTCGATTACGACCTTGTGACAGCTGGTCAAACCGACGAGGATGCTTACTTGAATGCCAAGCTAAGCATTAGCATCGCTCGAAAGCTTGGTGCAACCATCTGGCTAGTCCCCGAGGATATCTGCCAAGTCCGCAGCCGTCTAATTACCACATTCATTGGTAAGCACATTCTACATTTCCTGTTTGTATTCAGCACGATTCACTAACTTGACTATTAGGTTCCCTCATGGCTACTCACGAAAAGATGTAGATCTAGTCTGGAACTTGTTTGACGATAGTGCGTTCCGGAGATACTGTTATTCACGTGCCGGAATACTTCATATACTTTTATAAAAGCTTTTATTCCATTGATCCAGGCTCTATCACCGGAGCCAGTTTCTCATCCAAAGTCAAGGGGAAGCCCCGGCTGTGTAGTCTCTCAAGTAATATGAGAAAACATGGTTCGTATACTAACTACTTCACAATGTCAAGGGCTATCGTCGTTCTGCTATTGTATATTCGGTGGTCTGCCAAGCATTTCACTTGTTCATGCTTGGGCCCATCATAAGACAAAGATTTCTCCAATGGTGTACTAAAAAGTAATGTCCCTATATCAGATGATCAAATACAGACTGCATAAAAGGCTCGGTCCCGTAAAGATACCTAACCAGAAGATCAAGTTTCCCAATGTTTTACGCCCCCGCAGCCATTTGGTGCGACTCAATCTCACCAGCTTCAACGTAAACTGTCAGTAACCAAGCCAGTGAGCTAATCAAAGAACTTACTGGTAGTTGGCACATCTGGAGGAATAGGAGATAGCCTCTCAATTTCTTGAATAAGCACCACATGACCAGCTCATGAACGCAGGCTGAGAGAAAGAATGTAATGAGTGTGGCTGTGTGTTTGTTGACCTTCAGGGATGAAATAGAACTGTGGTATACATGTCGTAATAGAAAGACGTGTACTGGTCGATTCCAGTCACGAGCGAATTGATCCCAGGAGACTGATAAGCAGAGATATATCAATCAGCTCATGTAACTTCGGCATACAAATGTTGTCCAACTTACCACTGTTCCACCACGCGTCATAAAAACTGCGATCGGCAAAGTATGTCAACTCGGCTAGAATATTTAGGATGGTTTCCCATATGAGATACCACACAAGCTGGTGGTTCAGTATATCTCTTTCGATTTAAAGGATGTTCTGACGTACCAGATATTCCATCATGAAGGGGAAGATGAGATCAAGAAGTAGCCCCGGGAACTCCTGAAGTCTCTCAATGAGCGGAACATCATTCTCCTTCATTTCAACTGTTTTCATGACTACAGGATCTGCAGGTTTCTGTTAGGCCTTGTAGTTAATAGATTCCTAGTGGGAACCGACTCACACATAGAATACTGCGAGACTTGTACCATGACGAACAAGATGCCGACCATTGCCACAGCCTTCTCCAGTACATATGACCAGTCGATGGAGTCCGATCGTGGATATTCTATCTCGTATACTAGCGTTGGTAGAGGGATCCATTTGTAATGGTCAACGAAAGACAGATTATTCGGGTACGCTTTGTCTGCTGTGAGGGCGGTACCCCTGAGTTCGTCTGACATGGCATCAATCTCCCATTTCATGATACGCTCGAATAGAGCGATTTGTTGGTCATCCAAAGGTTCATGTGAGGCAATCGCTCGCGAAATCTTCTCGATATCGCTCTCTTCCTTTTCTGGCTGCGCTGAGATGGACTTTCGACGCTCTTCGGCGGAGGGAGCAACGCTTAGGTGGTGCGTTGAAATAGCGGATGCAGGGGGCTCGGTCTGCGACGGGGTCATGGTTGGGTCAACGAGGTCAAGTTGTTTCAGCTTCTTGATGATGGTGGCACGTTGCTTGTAGACTGAAGAGAGGTGGCCATTATAGAAGGCATACGAATGTTGTTTCATTAGCATGACAATGCCGTGCAAAACGAAAAACACGGTATGAGTCCACGGCCAGTCGCGCCACAGAGTTAAGCCAACGACCCCGGCCAGAAAGGTTGTTTGCCAAATCTAAAGAGACTTGCTTAGCCCGAAACCTCACGAGTCGAGGGGATTTCACCTACATGCTGGAGCAACCATCCTGCCCCATTCCAATCGAGGTAGTTCGCATATACCAACCATTGGTTCAGCCAAGTTACCGCTGTGAGAGCACACATGATGCCGTCTGAGAGAAGTAGGACAACCACTTCAATCCGGTCAGATTTATATATCTTAACAAGTATCAGACAAGAGGGAAGTCATACCATCTCGATGAAACATGGTCTTCATAATATCGCTGGTTCCCAAAGGGTTTCCATAGATTTGCCAGTTCTGGACAGAAATCTTCAATACGAAAAGAAACACAGCAAGCCAGAACAACGTGTAGAAGCCGTGGAACGGGCTGTTAAACGCCGACGGGTTATGGCGGTCAAAGGCAGAGAACTGGCGAGTGAAGACGAGGTCGGCAAACTTGCGTCGTCGAACCTTTGGACCAGAAGATTCTTCAGACCACTGCGAGCTAGTCATAAGCAATTGCTGAAGGCTGTTGTCCTCATCTGAAACGATATAGACACCGGAATCACGGTGTTTAAAACGTGACTCGGGTTCTGCAGTGGATGGAGATGCTGGTAATGTGTCCGGCAGTGGACGGCCATGACGAGCATACGGGTAACGATTCCGGACAGCGGATGGCTCTGCCAAAGTTGGACGGACGTTTTCTTCATAATCCTCTTCGCTAGGGGTCTCGGAGCCAGGCGTATCAAGCGTGGTACCGACAGCCCGTAGAGCTTCGCCGAGCGATCTCGGCATCGGCCGTCGAGTTTCCGACGCCGCATGTCCGGAGCTCCGGTCGGAGTGTGGATAATCGCCCGGAGCCACTGAGGAAATCATGGTTTGACCGTAGATTTTGGCAGTAGAGGGCATAAATTATATAGCGACAGATACGTAATTCTGTAAATAAGAGCAGACAGTGCTCTCTTCTTCAGGAATATAGGGGGATGGTCTGACAAGCGTTTGCAATACTCAGAAACTGTAGATAGGAAAGGTAGAAGTTCACATATCATTACCACAGTCAGCGGCAAGACCTTTTTAAGAACAATCCGAAAAGAATACGGACATGGATAATGGGCTTGAAGTCTGAACGGATGCAGCGGCTGACGACCCAACGATACCAGCTGTATTCACAACTGTACCTGCTGATGAGTCCGAAGTTGCCGTGCGATAAGAGAAAGACTAATTACTTGCATACCTGGGCAAGTACCTAGACTAGGTAGTATGGATAACAAATATGCTTGCTTTGCCTAGGCGTTTAATTTATGGACGTTTGATCAAACGTCATTCTGTCGGCCTTCGGGCAGAGCCTCCACACTTATTACTGTGTAGAATACCCAACTTTATCAACACGGTCGGGAGGCTCGGATGGGTGCCCGCGAACGTCGGACATGTTGTAAGTCCCGTCAATCAGGCACCGGCGAACAAGCTTAGTACCCAGGCGATAGTAAATGCATGTCCTCTTTTGCCAGAAGCCTAGTCAAAGGCGGCGCGAAGTGACGAAAATAAAAAGTAAGTCATTGCTCTATAGTATCAAGACCAAGCCAGACAAGCAAGTACAAGGTGAGTTATTATGACCTCATACGGTGGTGTGTTACACTCAAAGACATTTATTGGCACTTTTATGCGCAGACTGCAATTGATTACATGGATTTTCCCTGAAACGGGCTGCGCGCTCGCCCTTCGGCCTTGTTCGACCCCGTATGCTGATTTTGTAGTCTGGGCGAGCAGGAGAAGAGACTGATCATTGGGGCTTTCGAGTCAATTCAACATTGAATCAGTACCTGCAGACCGTTGGGCCTGACAAAACAAGGCTGCACAAATAAAGTACTAAAAGGTACCAAGTCAGTCCCATGCAGGAAAAGGAGCTCCATCACCTTGTAAGTGTAACGCGCTTTGATTGGGTGCGCAAGTCCATTGTGTTATGTCAGCAACGCCGCTAAATTTTCCGCACCTGCCAACACTCGTGACTGCATCGTATCGTATCGTGCAACCTTGAAAGGCAGGAGGTTACACCATCATCAATCGTTTTCCATCGATTCTTATCCTCTCAGCACACTTTCAAAACTGCTCCATCGGTTTCTCTTGTTACAATCACTTCTAGAAGCACATCTTTCGCAATACGACAATGTCTCGCGGCGGCACCACCCTTTACGTGACCGGCTTCAGCCACGGCACCCGCGCTCGCGACCTCGCCTACGAGTTCGAACGGTATGTCAACCTCGCCCACGCCCACGCTCACGCCCACGTCCACGTCCGCGTCCTCGTCCTATCGTCTTCGCGCGCGCCTTCGTCTATGTCTATGCCATAGCCTGGGGACTCTTTCGATACAATGCAAAGGTCTCCTGCTTGGCTATGATGCCTCGCCGTCCATCGTCGTCCTTACGTCCTCGCCCTCCCGTTTTCGTTCTCGCTCGCGCCCACGCCCCAGCACTCACTCCTCCCCTGTCTTCCCACTTTCTTCGATGGGACTGCTCGTCTATTGCGCAGTCGCTCTTCTGCTCGAGCAAACGCATGAATGCTGTGCGCATTCGTATCCAAAGGGGGGCTTCTGTCGGCGTTTTGCTGCGTTACAGTGTGTTTCATAGTATACTGACCAATTCTTTAATAGCTATGGCAGACTGGTTCGCTGCGATATTCCTGCGCCCAGGTCTACGTCCAGCCGTCTGTGAGTATGACTGGCTGTGGCAACTTGCGACTGAGCTGATATGGAAAATAGCTTCGCCTTTGTTGAGTATGAGGACCGACGTGATGCTGATGATGCTTATCACGAGATGCACAACAAACGTATTGGTCGTGATGACATTCTAAAGATTGAGGTTCGTGATTTAACTCTGCCAATTATCAATGCCTGACGTCTAGAAACTCTTGCTAACTTTGACTCTTCCAGTGGGCTCGCACTCCTCCATCTGCATCTTGGCGCTTTGAGTCAGGCCGCGATCGTGACCGACGTGGTGGTGCTCGCTCCCCTAGACGTGGACGTTCTCCTTCTCCTCGCCGCAGCACTCGCGATTATTCTCCTCGCAAGGACGACCGCAGGGACCGTGACCGAGATTATGATCGTGAGAGCCGACGTGACAGGGATCGCTCCCGCAGTCCTGACCACCGGTAAGTTCGTATCTTGCCTTGTCTGTTACTCATACTAACATTGCTATTGCAGGGACCGTGAGCGTGACTCAAAGGATGATCGGGAGGACCGTGACCGCCGAGAGAACGGCACTAACGGTGATGACCGAAAGCGTATGTTTTATAACCCTGCTTTGATTGAATTTTGCTTACAATAGCCACAGCTCTCGACAGTCCTCCCCCTGCTAACGAGGATCTCGACGTCGCCGAGTGAGCGTTCCACATGCAGTGCTCCTAAAAGCGCTCGCAATGTTGTCTGGGCTTGTCAAGCTCAAGCAAAAGTTTCTACTTTCTAGCCGAAGCTAGCTTCATTCCCTGCTACTGGACAGGTGCAATGTGTAATATTGTTTGAATGTCCCGACTGAATGGCAACGTACACAAAGTACGGATACCATGTTGAGTTGGGTGATCTCGTTTTCTGAGACTGAAGGCTTTTGCCACGGCGCGTTTTGTTTGGAGGCTTCTCATTTCGTAGTTAGTTTAGATTGTTCTGTACCATGATTCGGCCCAACAGGTCCATGATCTGTTTTCATCACTTCTCAACTTGTCGTTGTCAGCTGAATATATGTATATCCATGACGTTGTGTAACACGAAGCTGTGACTTGTTCCATATATGCGATGGCGCTTGAACAGGTACATCTATTCAAGCTCTAGTCTTGCCTATTGCAGCCCCAGTTCCTTAGGCTTAACCAGAAGGAGTCCAATGATGACTGTATTGCAGTGGGTAGTCGATAACAGCCGAATTACACACCCCTGTTAATACAAAGCAATGCCTTTGAATTTCCAACCCAGAGTAATCAGTAATCTCAATCTCTAGTAGAACTTGAAGCCTAGCAGCTAAATGACTCGGGCGATTGTAAGATGGCATGTACTACATTGGTCTCCAGACTTTATAGCAATATAATTATCATATGTTAGCTAGTTTGAAGTTCATTGATTGAAGTATTTGTTTAGTCTTGTGGCAGCGAGCTACCCTGTAGCTACTATGCTGGCAGGTGAGTCGAATAAAAATAGGGACTAAAAGACAAACAGACGAAAATACTGGTGATCTCTTAGGTCATATAAACACTAAAGCTGATCTTACGTTTTTATCACCCACGAAACCAGTACTGGTTTTTATTCAGCCTGGCACCATATCAAGAGGTATGCAGTATGTACAGAGTAGTAGGTAGTACTAGTTTTCCCACAAAACCCCACAATTATAACCTTCCAGGTCCTGCTATTGCTTCTCCCGAACGGCAACCGGGGCACCACGCGCGCGCCCCCGAAGTCATCCGCATCGCCGGCTCACGCGCCCCCATTCACTCGTTGACGGCACCGATCCCGTGTCCCGTCCGTCGACCTTACTATTCTCACTATAATCCAACCTCATTTATACACATACACACGATACTTGTCGAGGTGTCGATCGCCGCCCGATTCACTAATAATCCGCCTTCACGCCTTGTCGTGTATCGGCCTGCGCATACGTTTCTTCCTTCTTCTCCGATGGTTACCGACAGCTTATCCCTGATTCGACCTCTCAGCATGCCATTGCTATTATTCAATCGACAGTAACAATTGGAAACATCATTCCATCGGAGATCCTAACGGTCATAATCACGTACTCCCGAACCCCGAAACAGCCCACCACTTGTCGCATTCCGTAGCTAGAACATATCGACCACCACCACAAACAACACAGCGGTTCGAACAAAGACGACGTCTTGGCTTGAAGTCAATCACAAGATCGCTCCTCACAGCGCAATATATCAACGCACTACGATGTCTACTGTACGTAAGACATGCGCCAATGCTGCTTTCAAGACAAATAGTACATGGCTACTGTTCTACAAGCGTCGCTAATCAGCCAGTTTAGTCACAGCCTGACTTGGTCAATCCGGCAGCGGCCGTGGCCTCTGACAGGTCCATACAGTTTCGAGAGTCCATTTCCCAGCCAGTCATCGCCGCGTTTTGCGCTGGAGGCGTTGCTGGTGCCGTGTCCCGAACGGTTGTATCCCCTTTAGAACGACTCAAGATTCTTATGCAGGTGCAAAGCGTTGGGCGAGATGCGTACAAGCTGTCGGTTGGAAAAGCTTTAGTCAAGATGTGGAAAGAAGAAGGCTGGAGAGGTTTCATGCGAGGCAATGGCACCAATTGCATTCGCATTGTTCCTTACTCTGCTGTTCAATTCAGCAGCTACAACTTTTACAAACGGGTGCGTGATGGTTCAACAACCGACTTAAGCTTATGCTTGAGAGGCTAACAGAGCCGCAGAGTATATTTGAAAGCCATCCAGGAGCTGATCTGTCACCACTCACTCGCCTTGTCTGCGGTGGCCTTGCGGGTATAACGTCCGTGTTTCTTACGTACCCCCTCGATATTGTCCGAACACGACTATCTATCCAGTCTGCGAGTTTCGCCGAGCTGGGTGCCAAACCAAAAAAGCTGCCTGGCATGTGGACTACTTTGATGCAGATGTACAAAACCGAGGGTGGTATGTCCGCGTTGTATCGAGGCATCGTCCCTACTGTTGCTGGTGTAGCACCATATGTAAGCCCTAATACTTATGCTCCCCCACCAGCGTCTTGGATACTGACAGGAAATCTACTCAGGTTGGCCTTAACTTCATGGTTTACGAATCTGTCCGTAAATATCTCACGCCAGAGGGGGAGCAAAACCCCAGCGCCACGCGGAAGCTGCTTGCTGGTGCCATCTCTGGTGCCGTAGCACAAACTTGCACATACCCCTTGTAAGTAGTCCCTGCTTATCACTACTTATAAGAATCACCACTCACGTTATATGCAGCGACGTTCTACGGCGGCGATTCCAGATCAACACAATGTCAGGCATGGGCTACCGGTACAAGGGCATCACAGACGCGGTTCGGGTCATCGTGATGCAAGAGGGAATCAGGGGCCTTTACAAGGGCATCGTGCCTAATCTCTTGAAGGTGGCCCCCAGTATGGCATCGAGTTGGTTAAGTTTCGAGATGACGCGTGATTTCCTGGTTGATCTCAGGCCCGACCCTGAGCCCCAACCATTATGATTTTAAATCGATTTGTTAAGATAGTCTGTACGACCATCCGGATTTCTGAAGCATAGTCTGTTTGGCAGCAGGGGAGGGGACAATAGAGCGAACAATGGCGCGGTTATGGGAGATGTGGCACAGGTAGATTTGTACATTCATGGGCTAACTGGAACAATAACAAACACACGGGGCAAGGTCTGTTGTATGTATTTGGCGGGCATGCATAGAGGGTTAGGAATTATAGGAAAGAATCGGTACCTAGTAGGATACTAGAAGAACATTCGACTGAATAGACATGGCTATGAAAGCTTAGATATACTTGTCGGCGTGTGGCGGTCTTGATATCACATTGTGATGAGGTTTCCTCAACGTCAGTTGCAGATATCAGGGTATCAGAACAATTGGCCGCTGCAAGTATAAGAGATGGAATTAGGTAGTAGGTCAGTATGCGCTAATTGGACCAGACCTCTTACCTTGGCCAGCTTACACCTCGGTGAGTTCGGTGAACAAGAGGTGACTAAGACAGCCCTAACTGCCATCAACCACCGCCCTCCGGCCACACCAAATCTGCAAGACCCACCAGTGTGCAAAGGCTTTTCGAAAGGTGAAAGAAAGTGCTGTTCGACGCATCCACCTCCATACCCAGCATCGCCAAATTTCACAGCGACAACCGCCGCAATGGGTACGTGAAGATATTGAAGTTCAGCCTCTGTATGCGAGTAGAGAAGGAGTGCGCTTCTGTGCCCCCCTCTCTGCGACCAATGCACCATCTTGTTCGCGAAAGCGCAAGACAGAGTTGCCATTTTTTGAGCATGCTTGAACAAAAAGGCTGACGATGGCTTCACCTCACAGGTATCGATCTCGACCGCCACCACGTCAAGGGCACTCACCGCACTGCCCCCAAGAGCGACAATGTCTACCTCAAGCTCTTGGTGAAGCTTTACCGCTTCCTAGCTCGTACGTCCAACCGCCCATCAACGACTCTGTAAAGTCGAAAAAGCAGACCACTAACCCGAATCACAATTTTGTAGGCCGAACCGATGCCTCTTTCAACAAGGTTGTTCTTCGACGTCTGTTTACATCCAAGATCAACCGACCTCCCGTCTCTTTGTCCCGCATTGTCGCCAACATCAACAAGGAGGGTGAGAAGCGAACCGTCGTTGTTGTCGGTACCATCACCGATGACAACCGTCTGCTCGAGTGCCCCAAGGTGACCGTCGCTGCCCTGCGATTCACCGCCACCGCCCGTGCCCGCATCCTCGCTGCTGGTGGTGAGGCTATCACCCTGGACCAGCTTGCTCTCCGTGCCCCCACTGGAAGCAACACCCTGATCCTCCGTGGCCCCAAGAACGCCCGTGAGGCTGTCAAGCACTTCGGCTTCGGTCCCCACAGCCACAAGGTAACGTCAATTGCTACTTGCTCACAAACGACAATGTCTAACCTCCATTGCAGAAGCCTTATGTCGAGTCAAAGGGTCGCAAGTTCGAGCGTGCCCGTGGCCGAAGACGTTCTCGTGGTTTCAAGGTCTAAGCGGTTTCAAGGTGAAAATTATTGGCCTTGGGTGGAGTTGGGGCCAGTTTATGGGGCAAATGATGCCGAACATCGGCTTGCAAATGGGTCTTGCATGGAATTGGCGTGCCTAGGTATCACAAAATTCTACAATGAACTTCTCGCGCATTGCTGCCGTCATGATGGTACTTTCCAACTGATTGGAACCACTGCACTACAACATCATGTATCGTGAAAATATTAATGCCACACAATTGCCTGGTTCCTATTGATGTAATTCTATATATCGACTCCAGCCTAGTCTAGTCCTGTGCATCCGTTCATGGTTGTATTGTAACATTGGGTTTCCTTCGCAATCCAATAAAGTATGCCTCCCGGCTTTCCTGTCGAAGGAATTAGCAAATTTGCGCTCTCCTAGGTAGTTGTATCCAACCGGATGGACATGCCTTCCTCGAAGAATCCGGCTTCTCCCTGAATACCTTGCTGAAGAGGGTCCTTAACTTCTTCTCAAAGTCCCTATCCTCAGACCCCTGATAAAACTTGCAGACGAAGTGTCCACCAGATCTCAGGGTGTCACTGGCAAATTGTAGCGCGGCGGCACAGAGATCCTAAATCGATGAGTCTGGATGCTTTTCACAACTGTAAGAAGACAGTTCTCACCATACTCCCGGCATGGTCGCGAAAGGCGTTCCCGCTCGTGTTCATCAACCTATGATACGGGTTACTCAACGTGTTCACGTTAAATCCGGTGGTTTGATCCCAGGGTTCTGACATGTCACTAAGAACAACCTAGACAAATATTAGCCTACAGAGTACACTGACAGATGGTTGAACAAACATCTACGATACGCTTTTTAGCTGCCTCAGTTTCCAAGGGCAGTACCTCATCCTGGGCGGCATGGCGTTCCATGTCAAGATAACTCGGCCGATCAAGTGCAGCAGCCTCATCAGGAGTAGAGTTTTCGGGTTCACCCTCATCTTGTAGGGGAGGTGGGCGTCGGTGACTTTCGAGAATGAAGTTTTTGACCATTTCCTGCACGTCCGGTGAAAGGAAGTCGCCCTGGAATGTTGCGACACCACGCGGCGGCTGGGCTGGGATAAGGTCTATACCAATAACCCGACCGTGGGGTTTGGTTTTCTCCACAGCGACCTTATATCGTCAATTAACTTGTAGAACCAAGAGGCACATTGAGCTTACCTGTGACCAGCTACCTGGTGCGTATCCCTGACAATTAGGTCAGTGAATGAGCTTCTGAGACATGGAGGTCAGGATATAAACCAAACTCACAAGATCAACCACTGTCTGTCCGCTTCCCTTGAAAAGCCTGTACTTCGAGTCCATCTACCAGGAATGTTAGCCCGCTCATGAGTCCAGGTATATTATTGACGAAATTGACGGACCTCGAGGAGCTTAAATGCCGCCCGACTTTTAAGTCCCTGAACTTTTGCACCACGGGCGTAGGAATCACGACCCTGGCGTTGTTTCCAGCGAGATCCCGATGACGACCATCGGACAAGAGGCATGACCGGTTTTTGCAAAGAGAAGACTGGACAGATATGTCGGCCCGTAAGGCATGGCGGCCATCGAGAGATCATTGTGAGGATTGTAGGTGTCAAGAATAATGAAACAAGTAGCGACAAAACTTTTCAACCATGTGTTAGTTACCTACCTACCTAGGTAGGCTTTCCACTACAAGTGCCAGCGGAGTCATGGGGAATTATGAGATCAACTTTAGCAACGTACTTTGGTAGAAAACTCGATAAACAATTGAAGATAATTCAATAACTCGTCCCATTAACGAAGTCACCGGCAATTTTAGGCCTAAAGAATAGGGAAGACACGAGACAATAATGATTCAAGGTAGTCAAACTCTGAGCGACAGCCCTGCTAACCTGCACCATCCATCGCACACGTTCGTGAGGTGTCACACAAACTCCCAACCCAGTTGGGTGATTTCGAAGTTTTGAATATACACTTTTTTCTTGTGTCTACTGATAGATAATATCATTGCAATTACAAAAACTTGCGCCTATGTCAAATTCCCTATCCCATAGCACCGCTACTCCAAACCAATGAATCGGTAAACGCCAATAAACCACGCCATCCCATGCCATATATGTATATCCGGTACGATGAATGATGCGACTAAACAGCTCCTCTTAGTGAAGGAAACTGGCACCGACTCCTCGCCTGTCCTTTTTCAAAGGGGAAAAGGTCGCTCCGCCAAATGCACTGCGAGAACCTCCCAACGGTGCTTTCGCCCTACGGCCAGCCCCCATCTGTATCTTAGCCGGGTTCGGCACTGGTTCGGCATCATCATCATCATCAAACAGGGTCTTGTTGCCACCGCCGAGTACCTTGCGCTTCTTCTTTCGCGCATCAACGTCATCAGCACCATGCTTTGACAACGCTGGAGCAGGGTTTGACTTGACAAGCCCAAGCATCTTCTTGGGCCTTGCGGAAGGCTCAGCTACCGCCTCACCAATCTCAGCTTCCTCACTCACCGCGGCAAGTTTGCCGGGAGCCTTCGTTGCCTTTGCCTTTTTCTTTGCCGGTACAGGCATGTTCTTCTTTGTTGTTGGTGCCTCATCAAGAGCCTTTCTTGGCCTGCCTCGCCCTTTCTGAGTCTTCGGCTCTTCAATCTCTTCAGCACTAACATGTCCATCTGCCTGGTCATCTGATTCAGAAGCTTCATCTATCGCTTCAATGGAGACTGAACCACCAGCTTCCACAACTTCCTCCTCAAGAGGTACCACGGGCTCCGGGCCATTAACAGTTCTGCCGGTCGGTGAATGGACTTCGCTCGGCTCATCCGACATATCCTCAGACAGATTCTTGCTACGATTCAAGAATGGTGTAATAGAGAAGGTCGATTTCTCGCCGACTAATGCCTGTTCAGCACCTCGCTTCTTGAACGGGCGCCGAAGAGTGGTTTCATCTGGCCCAGGAGTTCCGATGCTGATATCCTCCATACTTATATCGTGAGCTCGCCTCTTTCCGACCAGTTGTTCTTTTACCACGGCGTTCTTCTTATTCAACTTGCTGTTGGCCATCATCTTACGTGCTTCCTCTAGTTCGGCACGGCAAGATGCAAGCTCGGCTCGCGCGTCCTTCAAGTCTGTCTGTGTCTTTTTCAACTTGCTTTTTGTGTCTTCCATGCGGCCCTCCAGCATCTCGTATTCGCCACGGACTTCTCGTAACTCTCTGCTATGTTCTTTTTTAAGCCTCTCCATCTCTCCCTTGGCTTCATCGAACTGTTCTTTCCATTCATCGTCGTGGTTTTGGTTTTTTGATTGTATCCGTTGGTTGGACCTTTTCTCGTTTTCGAGCTCGACTTCAGCCGAACTGAGTTGGCGTTCGAGATCCTGCTTCTGGGCGACAATGGCGCGATGATTTTCGAGTTGTGACTGGAGATGTTCGAGCTCGGGCTGGATCTGCTCAAGCTTACGGCTCAGGGCGAGCTTCTCCTGCAAGACCTTGTTTGAGTCTTGTCTAAATTCGTTTAATGAATCGATCTCGGTCTGGTCTACTGTCAATTAAAAATACCTGGTAGGTATTGCTGAGCACTCACCTTGAGATCTTCCAATGCATTACTCTGTTTTCGGATTTGCGTGTCCTGAGCTTTGAGCTTCGACTTGGATGTTTTGAGCTCGGCCTGTGTGTCGCTGCTTTGTTTGGATAGTTGCTTCACGAGAGCATCTCTCTGGACCAGCCGGTCCTTGAGCGAAGCATTTTCATCGCGTAGTGTCAACAGTCGAAGCTTTAGTAAACGAGCTTCTTCGTCGCGGCCCGTCAATTCCATCTGGTTGACATTGCCCTGGTGCTTTAGTTCAAGCTCGTTGATCCGAGCTACGCGCTGTGAGGTTGCAGTCAGTATTGTGTTAATGTCAAACATGCCATAACGGGCATAGGTACCTCGCTGGACCTGACCTTCATTATCTTGAATGAGAGGTGCTGGAATTAGTAAGAGAACAATGGATCCGAATACGGCAGATAACTCTGAAGGGGTATATGCAAAACGTGTCTCATGCGAACGGATTAAATAACGAAGTGGGATAAATTAAATGGATAGGTAACTATCAGAAGCCAGCCAAAGTCTGTGTTTTGGTGACTAGGCTACTCCCAGGCAGTAGCAATAAACAAGATGCTATATCAGGACTAGCGTACAAACTACCCGACGTAGCGTCGGCTCACGCACGTGATGGGCAAGCGGTTGCCCAATGATGCTACAGCCCCCCACTAACCTACTAACCTAGGTATCTCCGGAGCATTAGAGCTTAGGTAAGGCGTTTTGCTAGGTACGTACCAGCCAGAATCAGAGGCCACCTCAGCTTCAGTTCGATAGCTCCAGCTTCTTTGTGTGCAAGGTGTAAGTAACAAGGTGAAGTAGGTCAGTAGCTTCGACAATCCCTTCACTCTTCTTCTGCAAAACACTTGGCCAATTGGCCTCTTCATTTTCTCATTTCTCATTTCCGAATTGTTCTTCCAGCCGCCATGCGATTTCTCCATTCGCTGCTCTCCTTCGCCTTGCTTGCGACAGGCGTTGTGGCCGCGAAGAAGTCCTCCGCCGAGCGATTCAACGAATTCCATGCCAAACAGATCTCGACGCCTCTCAAGCTTAAGGACTCCACGTACAAGTCCTTGACATCCACACCTCGCGACTACAGTGTCGCCGTCCTCCTCACCGCTGTCGATGCGCGATTCTCTTGTCAGCTATGCCGCGAGTTTCAACCCGAATGGGAGCTGCTAGGCAAGAGTTGGAACAAAGGCGACAAGGCAGCTGAATCACGACTGCTGTTTGGCACACTGGATTTCGTTGACGGCAGAGATACCTTCATGTCGGTATGTCCTCTTGGGAGGCGGCAATCCAGAGAATCCGTGGCAGCTCGGTCGCTAACTTATAAAACAGCTTGGTCTCTCAACAGCTCCTGTGTTGCTTCTATTCCATCCTACGGTCGGTCCCCATGCATCAGTTAAGAAGGAGCCCGATCGCTATGACTTCAACACCGGGTGAGTAACGCAATATTGTGAGGACAAGAATAGCATTGAACTGACGCCCATCAGACCTGCATCCGCCGAACGAGTTCAATCATGGCTCGCTCGTTCTCTTCCTGACCGACCTCACCCTAGCGTCAAGAGACCTATTAACTACATGGGCTGGATAGTCTCCATCACTGCTGTACTCGGAGTGCTCACCGCAGCCATGGTTGCTTGGCCCTACCTCTCTCCTGTTTTCCAAAGCCGTAACCTCTGGGCTGCTATCTCCCTTATGGTTATCCTACTGTTCATCAGTGGTCACATGTTTAACCACATCCGCAAGGTTCCTTATGTTACTGGTGACGGCCGTGGTGGGATCAACTATATTGTGCCAGGCTTCCAGCAGCAACTCGGCTTGGAGACTCAGATTGTAGCGGCACTTTGTATGTCTCACCCTCATTTCCCTACCTTTCTCCTTATGCTAACTGCCATATCTAAGATGGCGTCCTGTCATTCTGCGTCATCACTCTCGCCATTAAGGTTCCGCGAATTGCTGATGCCAAGACTCAACAAGTCGCTGTTATCGGGTTTGGAGGTCTTCTGTTCCTCGTATACAGCTTTTTGTTGAGCGTGTTTCGTGTCAAGAACGGCGGGTATCCATTTTCTCTGCCACCTTTCATGTAGAGAGGCTTGGGACAGAGACCAGCGATTGGAAACGCGTGGATAACGTTTGTGTTGCACACCAACGCCCACCCGATACAGATATCGTCATGGTCAAGGTGACGAATTTTAGGCCAAGACGGACTAACAAAATAAAAAGCCTCGTGTCAAATAGAGAACCTTAGGAAAATGAAATAAACAGGTGTCAATTGCTGGTCAATAGTATCCCTGAAACATGCTTATCTGTTTAATTTCAGCGCGCAAACCTTGTGTCACTATTTTATAAAAGCATCTGAGGTCTATTTCAATGCGCAGTAAAGAAAAGGAAAAGGTGTTCAATGCTACGTGGTGTCTATCAATTGCATCTTGACTGCGAATTTAGCACGATACGATGCTATTTGTTCTGTTGATCAACAGTCCTACCACTTGCTCTTGATGTACAAGGAAACGCTGCTATTCATCTACATCACACAGGCATAATTTGCCTGTACTAGTGGCGGCATGGAACGATAACTTAGATAGACACATGTAGACATCATCACCGAAAGGGAGTTGTTAGATGTTTTGAAAACTCGAGTTCTTTATTGGAGAACAAAAGGATGAATCCCGGTAATTTCAGGGGCTGCCTATAACCAGCAAATGCGTTATGCCCTCGTCAGATTTGTAGTCGCCCCCCTTCCTTTGCATCAATAAAGACCAAACGAGGAAGCCAACCAATTGACGCCCCACCAATGATCTACCTTCTTCCGCTCGCCTTCGTCACCACGCCTCTTTTTTAGGGTAGAGCAATTTATGCCCTCGACATGACACCCCAGGCACGGATGATGTTGTCAGTGTAACCAGCGAACAGAGTCTGGCCATCAGCAGACCAAGCCAAGCTGACACACTCGGGCTCTCGGCTCTTCTTGCCGGCGGCGGGGAACTCGGGCTTGAGCTCATCAACCTTGCTCTTCTTCTCGAGATCGAAGATGATGATGCTGCTAGCGGTGGCAGCGCACAGCCAGTATCGGTTAGGGGAGAAGACAAGAGCGTGGATCTCATCGTTGGCGTTGAGGGAGTAGAGGTGCTTGGACTCGTTAAGATCCCAGAGCATGGTGGTACCGTCCTTGCCACCGGAGGCGCACAGGGAACCGTCGGGGGAGATGGTGACGGTGTTGATGTAGCCGGTGTGACCGATGTGGTCAGTCTGGAGCTTGCAGGTGGAGAGCTCCCAAACCTATATCAAATGTCAGAACCTTGTGAAATGTGTGAATCTAGACATGTGTATAAAGAATTGTGGCAAGCTAAGATCAGGGCAATGGTGAATAGTGGTCTCATGGCCTGCGTGAACAGGCTCTGAAGTAGCAAATACTTGGGTTGCAAACATCATGTGAAAAGCGACAAGGAAAATAAAGTTGGTTGTACTGACCTTGACAAGCTTGTCCCAACCAGCGGAAACGATGACAGGGTTCTGGGGGTTGGGGCTGAAGCGAACGCAAGAAGCCCACTCGGTGTGGCCCTTATCGGTGATGGTGTACTTGCAGTCACCGAGGGTGTTCCAGAGCTTGATGGTTCGGTCGCGAGAACCGGAAACGATCTGTCGGTTGTCGGCAGAGAAGCTGACGGAGAGGACGTCGTTGGTGTGGCCGACGAATCGTCGAGTGGTGGTTCCAGTAGCAAGCTCCCAGAGACGCAGAGTCTTGTCCCAAGAGGCAGACAGAGCGTAGGCACCGTCAGAAGAGATAACCTGTTTCCAACAATCAGTCGAGTTCTTGATTCCTTCTACCCGCCGAAGCGCTATTGTTCAAGGCGGGGCACTGGATTAACGTACACAGTCGGAGACGATGTGAGAGTGGCCGTGGAGAGATCGCTTGGGGTAGCCGTATTGGGTCTCATCGCGGGTGAGGTTCCAGATGATCAGGGTCTTGTCTCGGGAAGCAGACAGGAGCATGTTGGGGCTGGCGAACAGTTAGTTGGGTGACCTGGAGCAACTGCGTGTTTGCAATATGGGACATACTTCTCCATGGAGGTAGCCAGGCTAGTGACCCAGCCATTCTGTGAACAGTCAGCCTTCAGTCTTTCCTTCCTCAAGTATTATCTCCTTCGATGATGCCGACTCAGCATCTCATTATGAAGCGGGTCATGGCCGGCGACAGTCGCGACACAGCAGTCGGCATCGATAGAAGCAGGGTTGATGGGGTTCGACGTACGTGGCCCTCGAGGGTTCCCTTCAAGATCAATTGTTCGGCCATTTTTGCGGTGACGAGGCGATGCAGAGGATCAAGGTGCGTGAAGGGGAAGAAAGAGAGAAATCAAAGGCTGCTCTGCAAAACCTAGGCCGAGTCGGATGGGAAGGCGGTTGCGAATCGTACCTGCCCTTTATTTTGTGTGGGTTAAAAATTAGGGAAAGTTAGGGCCTTGAACTCCGCTTTCAAATTAGCGGGGTGTGCGAGCGGCAGGCGAGGGACGTATTTATTTTCTCTGGCACTTGCTAGGGTGTGGTTTTTTTTTTCTTCAGCTGTGTGGCGCTGGGTCGATCGTGGCACACATCCCGATGTGGCTGGTGGGATGATGATCTCATTGAGATGTAATATTACACTGGCTGTGATTTTGCTCAAATGTCCTAAAAAAGCCTTGATGAGCTACTGCTAGTGTAGTCATCAGCAGAATATCTAGCAGGTCGTATTGTCGTAGAAAGAATAATGCTTCTTGATCGCTATGTATCAATTAGCTTGTCCTCGTATGCTCTATTGATCGAATGCAACCTGAAGGTTCAAGGTCCATGTCAGTGGTATTCGCAGGGGAGAAATGAAATGGGTGTAAACGCACATAGCACGGCTCAATCACATTGCATCCATAACCAAATCGTCCTTCATATGACTTCAGAACGATGGCCTTATTCTGTTCGATTCTTTCTTGGTCGCAAATTCTATATCAGTATTTGATCTGTCCCCCTTCCCGACTTTGGGGGCAAATAGAGATGGGGGAAAAGGTTGAAAAAGGAGAACAAAGCAAACCCAGAAACACCTGACGCCGTCATCCAACCAGGACCATTATATGTATATGGGGTATCATGCTGATGATCTTGTTTATGTCTCCTCACGTCACCTTTTTGCTCGCTAAAGCGGTTGAACGCTTGCCAGCTCTTGGGACTTCCTTTCGCGAGAAAAGCGCTTCGCCGTTGACAATCATGCTGTGGTCCGCAATCTCCATTTGATCGGTGTTTTCCCCTCTGCCTTCAGTCGCCATGAACCGTTTCATTGTAGATTCCCAAAGCCGGAATCTCTCTTTCCCATGCGTGTCTCGTTCAACTAGGTTTTTCACTTCTTTCTGTTTTCGCATCTTGGATGCTCGTACCAGTCGTCTGAGAGCATCCTCGCCCTGCTGAGCTGTCCTTGCCGCCTCTTCGCGTATCTTCTTAGAATCACGAATGCTGGTGTCCTCCTGAGGTGTGAACTTGTATGTGTGTTTGCTTGGGAAGTCGGGGAACGAAGTTGGGACGTAGTCTTTCTCGTCCTTGTCGGGCTGTCCACTCAGTTCCTCGCCCAGAAGCGGCAGTGTCGTGTATGCGTCAAGGTCTTCAGGCAACACATCAACGTAGCCAGGAAACACTTGTGTTTTGGGAACAGGCGGCTTCAAGTGTGGTTTTAGTGATGAGACACTGATGTTGTGCCGTCGCAGCGCATGTTCGAAATCAGTGGGTACTGGATGTTCGCGGCGAGCAGCCAAAGCAAGAGTTTTGGCAGCTTCGATCATGCCCTCCAAATCTGGTATTGGTCAGTAATCTGGTATTGGCTACACAGAGCCAGATCGCAACTCACATGTCTCTACCATCCCAGTGAAGCTCTCCATCGCTTCGGGGCTTGCTCCTTCGAAGCCGTCATGATTGAGAACCATGGCGATAGAACGCTGAAGGCCTGTTCTAGCTTGGTAATGTGGATTCGGTACCAAAGAAGCGATCGAACTGATCTCGTCGTCCTCCAGTTGTATCACCTCATTCTCGTAATCCTTGAGTCGGGGGCGCTTTGAATCAGGCTGTTGCCCGTCGATGGGTGATAAACTTCGCTTGGGCGTCATTGCGACCGACTTCGCAGGCGTGAGTTTCGCGACGCGATGCAGTGTCGAGACAACTCGCTATTCTCCCATTGATAATCGATGTTTTAGGATCTATAGCAATGATATGTTGATGTTTTCTGACGGTGCATGCGACAAGTATGAGTAGGAGATAAATCGTTTGTGAATTTGCCGTTCGTGAGACTGAATGCACGTTCGTGATGGATGTTGTGTTATTGACAAGAGCTTGAACAAGGAGATTGATGCTAAGCTTTGTTGGTAGTGCCCGGAGAAACTCCGGCTACTGATGTATTCGTTGGATTTAATGAGTTCCACCCCATGTGAATCAACAACACTCTAATTCAGCTACCTACCCAGCAGCTCAGCTACCTACCTATTTAGATAAAATCTGGCTTTTAAAAACGATATCAAATTATGAACTGAATATCGTCGCTGTCTTCTGTGCTACATTGCACTGTATGTTATATGCGAGATTAATGCCAACTTGAATGGTATAACAAAGTTCTAGACCGACAGATCGACAACAGTCTAACCTTACCGCCCAAGTCCATCGAAGCTTCTACTACAACACCTTGCACTAATCCATGCAAGCAACGATACTTTTCATTCACTCACCGTACAGAGCTTTGTTTGGAAGTTGATGTGTTTGGTAGCTCCTGGCCGACTCTCGGAGACATGTCAGTACAATCCGGAGCCCAACTTTAGATAACAATTATGGAAGCTGGTTGAACAGTTTCCAAGTGACAAGCGAGTCAGTTTTTCGCTCGCATATTTGCGTCAAAGCGTATCACATGCTGCCTGCCGAAGCTGGTCCATCTTAAGCGGCCTAAGCCCCTCAATCATGTGTTCGGCAATTCAAATATCGATGCGAGCGTACCAAGTGCACAGAAAAACATCAGCCAGATCTATATTCTTTTCCCAATTACTGCACATCACTTCTATAAACCAGGTAAAAGTGCAGTATCGACATAAGAAGGACTAAGTGGTGTCACCACACGGGCAATTTTTAGAACACCAGCGAAAAGAAGGCTTTACATTTTGCATACATCTACGGATACCAACAGATACCTAGCGTATATCTAGGTATCTACCCTGCACTGTCGGAACCCAAGCCTAGCGGCACTATACATACTTGGATTATTCCTTGGACCCTGATCGTCAAATACCCCCGGCCCTAACTAAAACCCTCAATATCAAAGTTACAAAGTCCCACCACTGACCGTGTAAGGGCGGCATCACATGCTTTGTTTTATTCCCTATACATAGGCTGAAAGCTGGACTTTCACAGCGCGCCATTTCAAGATATATATATTTACAAATCTTCGCAATCTCTTTATTCCCCATCAGGCATTGTCACATCCTACTCCTGCGCTTTGCCATCCACCATGTTTTCTTTCGACCAGGCCTCCTTGCCGCAAATCACAACACGCAAAGCCCTCATCGGAGTGGACTTTCAAGAGGACTTCATATCCAAAGATGGCGCTTTACCTGTCAACGAACCAGAGGGCTTTGTTGAGCGTACTGCCAAACTCTCAGAGGCGTTTCGGGATGTAGGTGATGTTGTCTGGGTCCAGTCTCAGTTCAGCGAAACGCGACATGCACCAGAGGAAGATATTGTTATCACCGACAAGGCGCCCAAATCAACACAAGGGTTTTCACGAGGTCGTCCAAGCCCCCCCGAAAAGATAATCGAGGCTGGTGGCCCGCCAGACAAGGAAGCTTTCCTCAGTCATGAGGATGCTGTGTGCGTTAAAACCGACACGCCTGGCTGCCGGATTGCCTCGGTCATCGAAGACTCGATGCACAAGACAGACGCAAAGCTTTTTAAATCTCACTACTCGGCCTTCCAGTCAACTCATCTACTGCGCGTTTTGCGAGCTAAGATGGTCATGGAGCTTTTCATTTGTGGATCATTGACCAATGTTGGTGTGTACGCGACAGCCCTAGAGGCTGCCGGACATGGCATGGCCATTACCATTGTTGATGACTGCTGCGGTTATCGCACCGAGTCAAGGAAGAGTGCAGCAATAGCCTCTCTGATCGAACTCACCGGGTGTGAGATCGCTTCATACGACGAGGTGATGGAGGTAATACAGCCCAAGCCGAAACCTCCTAAATCACGAAGCACCCGACCACCTACCTCATCAAAGGCTTTGGAACAGCCGCAGACCGTCAAGCCAGGTTCCAAAGAAGTCAAGGGTCGCGAGAAGAGTACTACCCCAGATTTTGTCAAAGACATGACAAGCCTTCGGCTGGCTTCAGATTCACCAAGTCCTGCACTCTCATCAACTACATCCCCACCAAAGGTCTTGTCAATAGGTGCAGTAGAAGGCCATGACTCAAAAACCAAGTTGCCCAAGACCAAAGAGCCCGATAGCGTGAACCAGGCTATGGCGAGTGGGGCGCCCGACATTGCACAGCTCGAGAATTCATCTACAAATGGTAAGATTGCGGATACAGTGGAAGATAGGGCAGATCAAGCAACCACCCTGCTGCAAAGTACTGACAAAGTATCTGCCATCAACTCGTACCGTTCAGAGGGCTCTGTCAAAGATAAAGATGAAGATCATCGTGATCAGCCACCAACCCCAGCAAACAAAATACAGAGCGAGCCAAAGCCCATCCAAACAACTCCCGCCTTGGACGATAAACAGAATGAAGAAAAGGCCAAGGAGTCGACAACTCCAACACACAAGATGCAGGAAACTCCGGAAGACAAAAAAACAATAGCAAGCTATGACGATAACCTTGGAAAAAGGGGGCTTTGCGAAGGTGATACCGATATCATCGAGAATGCCCTCCCTGATTCTCTAGCCGACGGCATATTCGATAAGCTACGTGGGGAGGTCCAATGGCAACATATGTCCCATCAGGGCGGGCAAGTCCCACGACTTGTCGCAGTGCAGGGTGAAGTTGGTTCAGACGGAAGCATCCCAGTTTATCGACACCCATCCGATGAATCACCACCACTGCTACCGTTTTCCCCGACCGTTCAGGCCATCAGGACCGAAACAGAGAAGCACTTGGGCCATCCCTTGAACCACGTACTGATTCAATACTATCGAGATGGTACCGACTACATCTCCGAACACAGCGATAAGACCTTGGATATTGTCAAAGGATCCTATATCGCCAATGTGAGCCTGGGTGCTGAACGAGTCTTCACGTTCAGGACGAAGAGAAAGGACAAAGACGCTGCTCAAGATGAAGCATCATCGCCAATAGACTCGAAGAGAACGATTCAGCGTGCCAAACTCCCACACAATTCACTGTGTCGATTAGGTCTGCGTAGCAATATGAAGTGGTTGCACGCTATTCGCCAGGATAAGCGCCCCAAAAAAGAAAAATCTGAGGCAGAACTTGCTTTTGAGGGAGGCCGGATATCTCTAACCTTTCGACATATTGGGACCTTTTTGAACCGCGAGGAGACTCTTATCTGGGGCCAAGGCGCCAAAGCCAAGACCCGTGACGAGTCTCATCCCGTCATCAACGGCCAATCCTCCGAAGCCATTGAGATGCTGAAGGCTTTCGGAACAGAGAATCACGCCACAGAGTTTGACTGGGATGCGTATTACGGAAAGGGATTTGACGTGCTGCATATGAGCAACGCGCCTCGTTTCTTTGCTTGCCGCGACCCAATTACCAACATGCGCATTACTATGATGTTGGCCGAGTTTGGTGTAAACCATGCAAAAGGAAGTATAACAACAGGATCCGAGCCGTTGAGCTCTGATAATCTCGTCGTTAAGTTTGTGGACAAGGATAAATCTATTGTGCAAGGTGATTTTGCTGTCATGTTGTACATCGATGCTCGCTATGGCATCGGTATTCCTGGCAGCACTCTGCAAGCTCCGGCGGTACTTGCAACCCGACTCACTCGTTTCCAACGTGCTATGACCTTTTTAGATACCTGGCGAAACCTGCCCAAGGCCGACGACAATGGCACACGGGATATCAAATCCCTCAAACACGAACTTGAAGTCTGGGACGGTTTCGCAGAAGACGATGCGCAACCCTTTATTGCTGGCACAGAGATGTCGCTGCCTGACTTCGCGATCTGGCCAGTTCTTCACAGCATGGTAGAAGAAGCAGGCCTGAACACTTTTGATGGTTTAGAAAACCTCAGGGCGTATTATGGGAAGGTAGGAGAAAGGCCGAGTACGAGAAAAATGCTTGGTAGAGAGTAGGATATGTGCTTTGATAGACCAGAGACTTGTGTATTCACAGGCTGTTGAGCTGTAATATGATCACTCGGCGTTCTAGCGATATTTCGGAACAGCTGTCAGATCAAAGAGTCGTAGGATAAATACAACCAGATTAATCTCTCGTATCCTACTTGGTCTTTTCATGCTTGAGCCCACGAACCGCAAGTTATATTGTACGAAAGTTGAATGCGTAAGTAATTATCCGATAATTAGGAACAGAACGGTCGTGGATCACGATATGCACTATACACTTGTCAAGCTAGAGTACCAACTCGAGACAGCTGCGGCTCGTGTTGTTGTTCCCCCGCCACAAGTAGAGAAGGTTGGCGTCAATTCATAAGCCCTTGATTAACCTAACCGATTTGCCAAAGGGTTGTTATTGTGACGTGTTCCATGGTACAGGGTATGTGCCTACCCAATCCTCGACCTCGCTTCGCAGCTGAACGATTTCGGATTGTGTCTCACCATCGCCGAGATGCTCTAGAAAAACCTTTATCTTACCAGGACTCTTATCGCCCTTCTCCTCCGCCGCCTTCCGGGCGGCCTTGTCAATGCGAGAGGCGATAGTGACAGCACGATCAACAACATCAGCAACGCGGACGAAATCGTCCTCGTTAAAGCCACGCGTGGTCATGGCGGGTGTACCCATGCGAAGACCGCCAGGAACCAAAGCAGAACGATCTCCAGGGACTGTGTTTTTGTTGGCTGCGACGCCAACTAGTTCCAGCACGCGTTCTACTCGACCACCATCGATGCTGTGTGGTTTCAGGTCGGCGAGGACCAAGTGGTTGTCTGTCCCCCCACTAACAAGTTTGTAACCCAAGCCGCCTTTGCCCTTGGGTTCACTCAACCGTTTCGCGAATGCCTTTGCATTCTTTAGCACTTGAGACTGATATGCTTGGAACTCAGGAGTTTGGGCCTGCTTGAGAGCCACGGCGAGGGCTGTAATTGTGTGGTTGTGAGGACCGCCTTGGTGACCGGGAAAGACGGAATTGTTGATTGGACCTTCGAGGTCGTACAGGATATCCTCCTTCGTTTTTGGGTGTTGTCTTCGAATGCCCTTTCTGTAAAAGATCATGGCACCTCGGGGTCCTCGTAAACTTTTATGGCTTGTAGTAGTTACAACATCTGCATGTGCGAAAGGTCCAGGAATGACTTTGGCTGCAACTAGACCAGAAATGTGAGCGATATCGGCAAGAAGGTAGGCGTTGACCTTGTCACAGATCTCTCGCATACGCTGATAGTCAATAAGTCGACTGTATGCACTTGCGCCAGCAACGATAATCTTTGGTCTGTATACGCTCGCCAACTCATCCAGTTTTTCATAATCAATGTATCCAGTCGTTTCATTCAACCGGTATGGTAGAGTTTCGAAGTACTTTGAAATGGCAGAGATCTTCTTGGTCGGTGTTTGGTACCCGTGCGATAAATGGCCACCATGTGGTAGGTCCAGACCCATTAGCCGGTCGTGTGTATTGAGCAAAGCGGAATAAACGTAGAGATTGGCAGGCGCGCCAGACAGAGCTGAACAAGATAGTTAGAACCGTAGCGAGAAGACTTGTAGCAGTTCGAATGATGTTCGTATTAACCAACCTTGAACGTTCACCCCCCATTGTTTCGGATCGAGGCCGAATGATTCCAGAGCGCGTTGTTGACAAAGTCTTTCGGATTGATCGATGAATTCGTTACCGCCGTAATATCGGGCGCCTGGGTACCCTTCTGAGTATTTGTCTACAACACCTGTGGTTAGCACATGCTGTGACTGGCCTTGAATCAAAGCTCACTTTGCATCACACTGCCCAGAGCATCCAGTACAGCCTGTGAGGTGAAATTCTCGGAAGGGATCAGATTTATGAAGTGTTTCTGGCGATTCTTCTCCTATCGAGCCGATTGTTAAACAAGCAGAGGCACGGGGGGACCCTAATCAGCAAGGCAACAAACCTTCTCGATAATGTCAAAGACAGCGGGGTCAGCTTTGTTCAGGTGAGCTGAGAGAGCCTATAGTAGGGGAAATTGAAATTTGTCAGTTGCTAGGCTTATTTGAAAGATTCAATTGAACAAGAACGCACCTGCTGCTGATCCTCGACGGCTAATGAAGAAGCTGGGCGAGTGCATGTTGTTGATATGGCTACTGGCTTCGCAATGCTACGCAAGACACGGGAGGTGCCTCTCACGCCTGTGAGAGACATGGCGGGGCGTAGAGCTGGTCGTCGGATGTGGAAATCGGGCAGTAAGAGTACGATTGGCAGAAGAAGGAAGGTGGCTGTCCTGGTATAGGTATTCACGGAAAACCAACACGACTTCACGATGTGGTTGTGATTGTCCAACGGCGCGATCGCTCAGAACGTCATCGACTGATGGACTTATTTAGTGCAGAAGGCGTGGGCGTGGGAGTGGGCGAGGTGGAGGTGGAGGAAGCCCGGGCAGGACCGAGACTCGAATGTTAAGCATGGATCTCATGGATGCTGCATTGGTCTAAACGAAAAGTACTAAGCCGACCTCTTACCTTTAAAGAATACCTTGGTACTCACCTTGGTGGGCCCTACAAGGAGGTACCTACAGCTCGCAAGGGTGATAACATGCACAGAGTGTACCTTTTGGCGGTTAATTTTATTAGGATCCTGTGAGAAATATGTATAGACCTATCTAGAGAATTGCTCTTCACCCCGTGACTGCCTTGGTATGAAGATAAGTAGGTAGGTTAGTACTCAGCAGTATATCTCTGAAGTTGTTGCGTCAGCCACCAGGTAATTTGTATTTCTAACGTCTGCTGTTTACACAAGAGCTCCAGTTGGATTAGCGGCATGTAGGTGACCCCCACAGCACGGGCAGCCTGTGAGTGAAGTATAACAAACCTAGTACCTGTGGTCCCGATCCAACCCTTGCGATAGGAAGTGCCCATTAACACCGGCCACACGGAATTATTGTGGCGGCTATCAACAATGAACCTGAGGCCTGAGGGCGTGATGTGACTGAGCATTCAAACCCATCATCATTGAATTTTAGATATTCACTGCCAAGGTTGATGGAGCCAATATGCCAGCCTCATCTAACCTATTGTGGCTGTATCCTACCATATGTTCATCTCTTGTGAACAATTCTGTTTCATGACACTCCCACGACCAAGAATTGCAAAGTTGCGGCTCAAAGGTGGGCCTTGGTCACCTTCGCCAATCGAGTTGGTAATACAGATTAGACATCACATGGATTAAAGATAAAGGCCAACTCATACATCATTTTCGTCACTTGTAGAAGTCGTTCAATGCGGTGGTGAGCAAAGCAAGTGCTCACGTCAAGGTCGTGAATGGGAAAACATCCAAGCATCCGAGCATCATCGATTCCATTTTCAATGCTACATGCCTGAACCCCGCCGGTACAAGTGTAGAAACCAGAAGGGCATAAAAAAAGACCCAACCCGTAGACTCCGTATGCAGCCTCCTCTTAAGACCGAAATGTTGTCGTTGTCCACTAGGCTTACATTTATTCCTCGGCAAGGAGGGCATTTCGCTTCGCCGCCGCACGCTCCTGCTTGCGCTCACGGGCAGCCTTGTTCTTCGCACGCTTGGCATCCATCTCCTCCTGGAGGGCGGTCTCGCGGGCCTTCTCAGCCTTGGCACGGTGAATCTGTAAATCTCCATGTCAGCATGCATACCTCGATGTGGCCCCAACGACGGGGCAACATGGTGGATAAGACATACGTGCTCAACTAGGGCACGCTTGTGCTTGAAGGCATTACCCTTGCTGCTGTGGTACAGCTCGTGGTAGAGGTGCTTGTCGATCTTTCCGCTGGCACGGTACTTGACCAAAAGACGGCGGAGGACTCGGAGGCGGCGCATCCAGAGGACCTGGCTGGGCATACGGGCATCGGCGGTACCCTTACGCTTACCGTAGCCACGGTGTCGGCCCTCTCGTCGGGCGAGGTTCAGCTCGCGGGCGCGCGATCGCGAGTGCTGGGTGACGGGCTTTCGGATGATGAGGCCATCGGAGATGAGCTTTCGGATGGTCTGGCGAGAGTTGGCGTTGGAGATCTCGCTCTGCTCGTTGGGGTCGAGCCAGATCTTGCGCTCGCCACAGCCGATGACCGCTGAGGCCAGGCGCTTCTGAGTTCGCAGGTTGACCCTGTAGTCGAAAAAGAAAATTATCGATTAGCCACCAGTCCCCTCTGATAATTTGACAGCGACCGAGTCCGTGACGACGCCATCAAGAGCATTTGTTTCCAGCTCATACTGTCTCCAAAGCTCCTCCTGCATCGCCTCCTCGAGTGTCGTGATCGATTCGATATACTTACATCTTGATTGTCGTTAGTGGTGACGGCCGGGTCCTCGATGGATGTTGGATGAAGACTGAGAGGGGTTTGCAAGGCCAGAATTTCTCTGTGTTGCACCTACACGGTTGGAATGGTTTGTGGGTTGCAGTGCGCTATGCCCAATTTGTTCCACTAAGCGAGGGCTCTGATAGAGTCATGAGTCACCGCCATTGCACGTGACTCGCCACTCGGATTACCTCCTCCGATGGAGATGCCACCTTCGAGGTTGTCTACTAGTCTGTTCATTTCACAGGTATCTAAATGTAGGATCTCTAAAGTCAATGGTTCTTGTAGACGTCTCTCATCGATTGATCATCATTATCCAACACAAGAGACAGCATCCGTCAACCCACCCGCAGTTTAAATTTCATTGACACAATTGCTTTTTTTATCTTCTTATCGAGGTCTAACGGCATGATGCCCTGTCATTATTAAAGTGTTGTCTAGGAACTGGTCGCCATAAATGTTCGTGCACACACAACAACAACAATAATCAACCGACTAGATGTTTTGGTATACTGCGGTTGAATCGTTTGTACTTGTATTTACTCAGTCCTCAGTCTGCCACTATAACAATGACAGATATATAAACTCTAAATTGAATCTATACGTTACGTGAATGCTTCACTTCCCACATCAACCTTGCCTACACTCCAGATCTCCTTTTCATCCTCGGCTTCATCGTTCGATAACCCGAGTCCTCCCTGCCCACCCTCAGCTTCGCGCCTCTCGCGGGCTTGAGAGCCCAGCCTCATAGCAACACGTTTGAAGTAATCACCCATGCTTCTTTTGGTGTTGGGAGCTAGGTCAGCCCCAGCACCGGCCATGAACTTGTCAAAGATGCGGCTCTCCTCATCCGCCACATTGAACAACTCCACAAATGCCGCTTCTGCAGCGAGCTTGACAGGGATGACAGGGTCTCGAACGCTGGCAAACATGGGTTGTGCCAACAGAGCAACATGGGGTCGAACCATCTCCATATCGTTGCGGCTGACGGTACGAACAACGACCAAAGCAAGTCGACGCGAATCGGTCGCATTGCCTGGCTGGATAACAGAAGCCAAGGCTTCAAAGATACCCTTGGTTGTCTCAAAGGTTTTAGCGGAATCTGAGAGCAGATACTTTCCAGTAGCAAGAATGCAGTTGTCCGCGACAAAGACCTATTGAAAAGAGTTAGTTTACTAACAAAACATCTCCCGAGATTCAGACTGCTACTCACGTTCTTGTTAGTGACACCCTGGCAAAGAAGATCTGGCAAGTCGTCGACCAGGGAGCTTTGAAGCAGAGCATCCGGGGACTCGGCCAGGACCGAGTTCAGAGCAAGAACAGAAGAATGGGTAAAGTGTGGGGTGGCCACCCGGTTCTTCAACAGACCCAGAGCCGCCTCTTCAGGGACATTCTTGATGAGCGCGCCCAGTAGCTTAGCATTAGTGATGGTCATGGCCTCATCTCTCTCGTCTGTATCCATGTCGATAAGTGACAAGACAGAAGCTCGAGAAGCCTCGCCCATGTTGGCGCCAGCTTTGCTAATAACCTCGTACAATGCCTTGAGCATGGCAGTCTTGACGCCAGGGTCCGCTGTCTTGGATCCAGTAACGAGCTCGGCAATGAGGGGATCAATGCGTGGCGTGTACTTGATCAAAGTTCCGAGTGCCTTGGCAGCTCGGGTTCTCAGCGTCTCACTGGATGGGTCTGCCAGAGATTTAGCGAATGTACGCTGAAGCTGGGGAAGGAAAGGCTTCAATGCGGTGGGCATCTTATCCAGCAGGTTGTTGAGGGTCAGGAGAATGGCCGACTTGACTTCGGTGGCACGCTCTGAAACGACTCGGATCAGGGGACCAGTAATCTGGGTCACGAATGGCTTAAGAGAGGCCTCGCTTGTTCTATCAACAATATCCGAGATACCCAAGGCAGCTTGGACTCGTTGATCAGCGGTACCGTTCATCAGACCTTGCAAGAAGATAGGAAGAACAGCGTTGATGCCCTTTGGCAGCTCGAAACCGCGCAGGTTCGCTCCTGCGACACCAACACGCTGAAGAGTTTGTCGTGTTGAGATAACAAGCGACTCCATCTCCTCCTTTCGCAGTTTCTTGGTGAAGGCGCTGAGAGCTGCCCATGCAGCCTTGACGACACCGGCATCTCTGTCGTCAAATGAATTGAGAAGTGAGCGGATAATATCTTGGCTGTATCGAGAGTAATCTACGCTAGCAGCTGCGAAGAAGTTGGCCATGTGGTGTGCAGTGGCCGCTCGGCGACGGTGGTCCTCATGCTTGAGGAGCTGCAACAAGACGTTCATGACCGTGTTCAGACCATCGTATTCGTCGATGGACTGGATAACAGTGTCGAAAGACGTCGCCAGTTCTTCTCGAAGGCCATCCTCCTTGCAGTTGATCTCGTTATCCATAAGCGAGTTGATGATGTTGGGCAAGCGACGGTTCATGGCAGGACCAGCAACCTTGGACAGGGAGGCGAGAGCCTTGGCATCGAAGGATGAAATGGGAGGCGTTGTAAGTGTTGGGATGAGGTTTGGCAAGATGATGTTGGATCGGGTTGTCTCAGTAAGCAGTGTAAGAAGAGCTTGCAGAGCGTTGTCTGCCTCGTCCTCAGAACGCAAAAGGTTGAGAAGGAAGGGAAGAACCTGATCGACTGCTCGCTTGCCAAAGATCTGCTGAAGTGAATCGAAGGCTTCCGCAGCGGCTTCCCGAACATCCTCGTCAGAATCGGTAAGTGCGGTACGAACAACTGAGATAAGGGTCTTTTCGTGGTCTTCCAGAGCCTCGGGAGAAGCGGACGAAATAAGTTCCCTCAGCGCAAGACAGATACCCTGCTTGGCATCAACGTCGACAGATGTCTGAAGACCCTCTTCCAAAGTAGGAAGGAGACTCGACAGAACACCATCTCCGGCCTTTCGAATAAGCTCACCAAGGGCATTGCTGGCGATGACCTTGTGCTCCATGTTGGAGCTTCCCAATCGTCGGATGAGAAGCTGAGTAAGGGTGGGCACAAGCTCTTTGAGGGTTCTCGGGCTGTGAACGAGAACCTTCCAGACAGCAATGGCGGCTGATCGAACGGCACCGGCTGTATCACATCGGCATACGTACAGGGCCGACAGGATCTTATTACGCTTGTCCTCGCCAAGGGTTTCCTTGAGAGACGCGCCTGCTTCCTTGATGTTCTCATCCTCTTCAATATCTTCGGCTTCGGTGCCAGCCTTGATGCCGGTAAGGTTAAATAGAAGGTCTCCAACGAGTTCGACGGAGCTGAGTCGGATTCTGTAGCTATCATCTGCGAGACCACGCTCGAGTTCCGGAAGCAGAAGATCAACAGCTCGAGCTGCAAAGTTCTTGACTAACAAGCGGCCCGCACGCAGTGCAGTCTCACGAATGGACTCGATATCGTCAGCCAGACCTGCAAGAATAGGTGGAACAATTCGGCCCAAGTAGTTGGAAAAGCTGTTGCCAAAGCAGACAGGAAGGAAGATGAAAAGCGACATAAATCCCTCGCGAACGGCGGACTTGGAAGATTCGACGTTCTGGAGAATGGTTGGGAGGGTCTCCTCCAGTCTTGTTGTTCCCAGTCCGGCAAGAACCTCGCTCAGAGCCTGAGCGGATCCCAGACGATCGCCAGCGCCAGTGTCAGACTTGAGGGTCTGCATGAGGCCAGGAATAAGGTCGGGAAGCGTATCCTCTCCTAGCTTCTCCACCAAAGAACCTAGAGCCCTAGAAGCGGTAGCTCGTGTGGTCGGTACTGGATCAACGATGGCAAGCTTGAGGCCAGCCACAAGCACGGGCAAGTGCATGATGACATCTTTCTTCTCCGTCAGGTGAGCCAAGCTGCCGATAACCTGCGCAGCCTTACGCTTGGTGTTGGAACGATCGGCCAAACCGCGTTGAAGGATACGGGTAACCAGTGCCAGAGAGGGAGCGTCAAGGTAATGGACGAATTGAACTTTGATGAGCGAGTCCAGAGCCTCGTCTGTGTATTTCGTAGGGTCACTGAGAGCCTTGAGAATGATGTCAACCAGAGACTTGATCTCTGGGTTGTTGATGACTTCACCGAATCTCTTCAAACTTCGATTCGCAGCAGCTCTGACTTCTTTGTGACTGTCGTTGAGCACGCCAGTGAGAGGAGGAATGATGTCGGGTAGACTGTTAGCAAGTTGCTGAGGATCGAGATATGCCATTGCACCGAGAAGATCACAGGCACCCTTCTTACTTCTCCACTGTTGCTCCTCCAGGCCGTTAAGAAGGGTCGGCATGATCTTCTTGACACCGTACGAGCTCAATCTGGCAAAGCATGCCTTTGCTGCTGCCAAACAAGCATCCCGAACATTGGCATTGGCATCACCGAAGCCTGTCAGCAATTGAGGCACGATCTGAATCACATAAGGCTCAAAGATGCGCCCAAGCATGGTGGCCAGGAGCTCGTAAGCGAGCAGAGCGGCTTCACGTTGGTTTGCTTCCTTCTTGTTCTCCACAGCATCATTTAGAGTTGGGAGTATGCGGTATTCTCGGAGTGATGCAATGCCGCGACCCATGACAAGTCCAGCCAGACCATATGCAGAGCCACGCTGGACAGCATACTTCTTCGAACTGAGAAGCTGCTCCAGAATTTGACCGAAATACTTGGAAGACTGATCCGGACAGGCCTGAATCAGTGGAGGCAAGCATTCGGCAATAGCATACTGTACTGTTTCAGAAGGGGTACTTAGGGTAGCCACCAGGCGATCAATGACAATGGGGATCTTGGGGTCACCAGGACTAAGATGGCGAGCCAAGGCACCGTACATGATGATGACGGCTTCGTTTACACGATCGGCCGCATCACTGTTTGTGTCTGGCTGTTCCAAAGTCTGCTCAAACTTCGACATAAGTTTGTCGAGAATTGTCTTGCCGTGGATCTCGATCGCCTTGATCGAGGCATCTAGCATCTCACTCCGTACCGCGCCATTTTTATCGCCAAGAGGACCGGCGCTGATAAGGAAGTCGAACAAAGGATCCAACTGATCGGCCGTGATAACTGAAGCGAGCTCCTTGAAAGCAGTTGCGATACCTTGCCGGCCCTCCCAAGGATCGGACAGATCCATCTTCTTGGGCATTCCGAATTCATCTAATTGCTGAACTCGGGGTTTCGCTAGCTCAATGTAGGTAGACTTGAGTTGTTCGAGCACAGCTTCCAAGGCCTCGTGGTAAAGGCTGACTGCTTCAGCCAAAGAACGAGCAGCGCCACGACGTAACTGCCCATCTTTGCTCTCCAGGAAAGGTAGCATTCTCAGCGGCATATCTGCCGTAACTTCGAAACCACTTTCCTCCCAGATTTCTCGACCAAGATCTTGGTTTTCCTCCTCATCGTCGTGAGCAGCAACCCAGATTTCGTCAGAGTAGCCCAGGTCGCTCATATCGACTTCGGCACTAATAGACTGCAACACTGTGGACCTGACACGCGTTTCTGGCACCAACGTACCCTTTGCCAAGACAACCATCTCCTCTTGATCCATGTTGGGAGCGATGCAGCGACACATGTCTGCAAAACAGTCCTTGAGGAGCTTGTAATGCTGAGCATATGCCTGCATGGAACTGATGAGGACCGAGAGGAGCTCTGCTCGGGGTACAGCCTCATCGGCACAGATATCTGTGTGGTATGAAAGGAACTCGATGGCCAAAACCAGTTGAGCATCAGCGTCATCTGCTGAACTACCAACTCCACCCTTACGGAGAAGGTCCAGCACGAGCGGCAGGGCATAAATGAGTGACACTGAGTCGAAAGGTCGCTGTTCGCCCGCAAATCGCAATCGATAAAGAACTCTCGTAATCAGATCCTCGACAGCCTCTTCCTGGTAGTTCTCCGACAAGGACACGCCACGCAATCTTAGGGCTGCGATTCCGACGAAAGGTCTCATTGGACCTAGGCGCTCAGTCACCTTTTCAGCGCAAGTGAGATAAGCCAGAGGTGCCTCATCTCCTGTGATCAGCGTGGCGCCAGCATCCATGATGCCAACCAGGAGGGACACTGCAGTACCAATCCATTGAGTGGCATCAGTTGGCGGACCAGTGGCAAGGCTGCGAATAATGCCAATACCTCGCAAGAGCCTCGCTACGGTCGCGGTAATTGATTGTCGAATTTGGCTCTCTTTCTTGAGTTGGGCATTAACCTTTGCGTTCTCTTCAGGGGTCAGTTTCTTTTGTTGGCCTTTCTTCTTGTCTAGTTGACTTCTGAGTTCTTCCTCCCATTTGAGAATATCGTAATCCTTCTTGTTCTTATCCAAAACTTGCTGAGACTTCTTTGCGAGGACATCAACAAATGCGGTGCCTTCGGCAGTTCTATAGATAGCCGCCTCGACAGGACCAATGTCTTGTAATTGTTCCGCATTGAGATCTCGGCGCAGTGTCTCTAGCAAACGTGGGATAATGGTTTCAGGGGCGACAAAGGCCAGATCGGCAGCCGCATTGTATGCAGCCGTCTTAACAGCCCCAACCTAGTATTCTGTTAGCTAAGGCCTCTTGTTCAGTTTCAAGGGACAATGGTCATGCGAACCTTCTGATCGAAGGACGTCCTGGCTTCTATTTCAGCCATGAGCTCATCCTGATATTTTGTCACAAGATTACCAGGATCCAACTCCATTCTCAGACACAAGTCGATCCAGTTCGCTCTTGATATTAACTCTGACCGTGCCAGAACAAGGAGACTGTTTGCCTGAGACTCAAGGTCTTCCTTGGCAACAGATTTACCAGACTTGCTTATCTCGTTGGGGGTCAAACAAATAGATTTCACAACCTGAATCAAGTTATGCGAAGTCGCTGAGTGTTCTTTGTCACCGGACCCGGAATGCTCGAGATGATCCCATAAGCCATTGATGATGAAGGAAGACACCAATCTTGGATTATGGACATAGATATCAGAAAGGAGTTTGGATGACTCCTGCTGAATAGCAGCGGGCACACTGTGAGCAGTAACTAGATGGATAAAAGCTTCAGACCAAGCAAGAGCCACGTGCTTGTCAACTTTTTGATCAAGGCTCTGAAAAACAGAACTCAAAGCACGCGCAAACCATTCGAGATCTTCGTTTGCCGTCAGTTTCGAGTAAATTCGATGGCTAAGAAGAAAGGATGACTTGGGATCCAGAGACAAAGATTGCTTTGTGACCGATGCCTTTGTTAAACAAGATTCCGCTGTGGAGCCAGGAAGTAAGCGATATATATGCGGGCTCACGGCCGTCAGAATATAGGCACCAACGACAAGACCACTTTGAGCAGCAGAGGCAGCATTGGCTGTCACCTCGGTGAGGGTTGTGACCATCTTAGGCACAACAGCTTCCACAAAAGTGACCATACCTGGGGACACCGATTGTGCTTCAGCAAGAGATTGTAAAATAACTCCTACCCTGAGTAGCCAGTACTTGCGAGAGGGGATCTTCTTCTCAGCAAGTCCCTTGGTAACTGAGTCCAGGACAGGCTTGGGCACTTCGCCATCTTGAGCCAGTAGAAAGGTTATGGCATTTGCCAATGCTGATGTCTCTGCAGCCAAAGCGCCCTCGTTTCCTTCTTTAGCAGCTACAGTGGCCACCGCGCTGGCGACCTGTTCGGCACTTGACGTCGAAAGAGGAGTGGCTTCGAGCATCTGTGCATGCAATATGCGATGATCGGGAGATGCGAGTTTGCCTCCTTTGAGAGTGGTTGCGATCTCATTGATGACCTTCTCCAACGAGGTAGTATCGTTCGATCTGCGCACTAGTGCACGGAAGGCATCCAAGGCACCAGCACGAATTGCTGGATTAGTTGACTTGGCATTTGACAACAAGGGTTTGAGGAGACTCTGCTCGAGAATCTTTGAAAGGTCGAAACTCTCGGGTAGAGAGCGGACAAGAGGCGTAACAACGCCTCCAAGAATGACCTCGGGCGCACGCAAAAGGCCCTTCTCAAGAGCAGGGATCAGCTCCTTGGAGAGTTCTTCAGGGGTTGCGAAAGAAGTAAAGAAGTCACCAAGCCCCAGCACGACGTGCTCCGGAACGGTGATACGGGAGCCAATTATCTCCCTTGTAAAGAATTCGTAGTACTTGGGTTTGAGAGTATTAAGAACAGGCCGCAGGTGATCCTTCCTAGCAGATACGCCAGCGATGACACCAAGTAGGACAGCATTCTTGGGGGTGGATTGAGCGCTCTTGGAAGCTAAGATATCGACAGAAGAAGAGAGTCTATTCTCGCTCGAGTCTGACGATGAGAAAAGCTTTCGCAGACCCCTCCTTGTAACAATGATGGCAGAGTGGGCTACAGACTTCCTGGCGGAGGACTGGTGGCATTTATCCAAAGCATCAGCGTCCGTTAAAATGATGTCGGAAGCAAATTGGTCCCACAATGAGGCGTCAAGATGCTGCATGAACAAGCTGCACCATTCGACGAGTACAAATGCGTTGGTAGGAGCGATGCCTTGTTTCTGACTTTCCTTGCGCACAGCGGCGATGAGCGGGGCAATGGTCTTGGAGTCGATACCAGCTGAGATCAAGGCAACAAGGCATTTCTGGACGGATAGTCGGGACTGTCGATCAGTGTAGAATGCATATGTACCGAAGAAGAGCTGAAGAAGACGTGTGATTGAGGTATCGTCGACGGCTGCGGAATGAAGGGTCAGTGGGCTGATGGCTTTCGGTGAACTACAGGGACTTGCGCACATTTTTGAGTAAGCTTTTCCTCGATTGAGCGTAGCTGAGTGATTCGAACATTGGTCGAAGACGAGGCCAGGGCCTGTTTAATGGTTATAAAGTCGAGGGTGACCATGGCACCAGGTTCGGATGAGTCGCCGTTAGACATTCTGGAGTTCGGAAATGAAAGTGAGCGTTTGGTTTGATGAACTCATCTGGGGCTACCAGAGCTCGCAAACGCCGGTTCTGAGGCGTATCCTCGGTCGGGGCGGAGGAAAGGGTAAGTCGAAGTAGTCTGGTGATGAGTGGTTGGTGGTGTTTTGGATTTTTCGTGCACCAAATCCGTTAATGAAACTTATGGAAATCTATCAAAAGGTACCTACCTACCGACTTGGACCCCACGTCGAAGCAACAGCGGGTAGCAACCTAACACCACTGTTTTTCCTACCTGGAGCTTTCGGGCCCGACCCTGCCCCTCCAAGCACTTACAGCCTGGGCTGGTGGGGTTAGGAGCCCTGAAAGCGCATATACCTGCCGTTAGTAGGAACTTCGCATTATCCCGGTGTGACGCATCGCCGACAATACAAAAGACGCCCGCTGCCTCTAGGCTTCTGATAGGCACCTAGGTAGATAGATGAATAATTACTAAGATAGATTAATTTGGCAGTTACTCAGGTGGAATTGGGTACTATCATTGACACCAATGGCTTCAAGTGCATGTCGAGCTTGATGAGATACGTTCAACGACATGCGTACCTACCTACCTACTTAGGTAGTACCTGTGAATGCACATGTAACTAAAAGTCCCTTACATATGCAAAGAAACTGAGAGGAGAGTTTTAACAGTAAGTCATGACAAAATTACATAATCGAGGTTTTCAGTTCTTCGCGTGAACGTTGACAATGATCAATCTGGACCATTGGCACTGTACCTACTGTCGGGCACTTTCATTGTCTCTTCATCATGATCCACAACTGGACCAAAAGCCCTTGCGTCACAACCTCGACCCGCAATCACTTCGCTCCTGCACCCTTCTCTCAGTGATTAGGATATCTCTTAACCTGAACACAGATCCCACTGTCTTGAGTTTTACGGGGGACAAGACATCCTCGAATCCACCAACAACCTGCCAATCACCCCATGATTACCTCAACCTGAAAATACATCTCCCTCTTTCTGTTGGGTGTCTAACTTAACGCCGACTTGTCCCTTTTTTCTTCTCCTGGTCGCTGACCATCATGGCTGGCGGTACGAAGAAGAAAAAGAAACCCGCTGCCAACCCAGCTCGGGGTTTCGCTACCACTTCGGTCGCTTCCAAGCCCAGGCCAGAAGTTACCGAGCCCGAATCAAAGCCTGCAGTCGCCAAAAGCCAAGATGCCCCTCCATCGACGCAGAAAGATGCCCCTCCATCCTCGTCAACAGCTGGCAATGCGACTGCCGCCGCCAACAGTCAAGAGGCGGCTCTGAGTCCCGAAGAATTCGAAAAACACTTGGAAGAATCTGAATTACAAATTCTTGTCGAAAAACATGCCACGAAAACGAAGAAGGATGCCTTGCGTCAACGGAACCGGCTCGATACCGATCGTCGTCTTTTTCGCAGCCAAGCCGACTCTATCAATAGCTTCAAATGGTTACCTCAGGACTTGATGAATCACATACTTGATTTAATCCAAGCTGAAAATCGTTTCACAGCTTCGAGTTTGTCTTCGTCAGACAGCACTAGTGCTGGTAAGATGCTACCTGAGGAAGAAATGATCATTCGCCTCTGGACCTTACAACAAACCTTGACTGCGGCTGAGTTTCCTACCGAGCGTGTCGCCGCCGTCATACGCTATATTCTGGATATAGCCCCCAATGTTTCAACTACAAGCAGAGAATCAATCTGGGGACTCGAAGAAGCACTCGACTGGCTGGCCCGAGAATGCAGAACTGATGAACTACCCAACTACGAACCTAAATCAAAGCCGATACTCAAAAGCACTACTGGTTCGTTTGTTCTCTTAGTACTCTAGATTCTCCTTCGCTCTGACCATGATTCTTCTGTAGACACTCCGCAGGATAGTCCAGTACCAAGTCGCTCAAGTACCCCTCGCCATGCAGATCCGCGAAACGGCCGCAAGAACAAATCTTCTGGGGTCAAAGGCCGGCCAGTCAAAAACTCACCCGATAAAAAGATGGTGGTAGCTTGTGATAGTGATATAGAACCCGACGAGCTTGTTTCGAAATACTTGGAGAGCAGAGCAAAACTGTTAGAGTATGAGCGTGGACGACCCGAGAACTTGCTAATCAGCGAACATGACGAGCAGCTTGCTATTGCCAAGCTTGAGGCCAAAATTAGAAAGATCGAGTCGGATGTGCTCTTCGACAAGTATGAGGCAGATCAGCAATGGAAGGTCCAGAGAGTTGATCTAGAGAGACAGCTAGCTGCTGCAAAACACGACAGGCAAGATCAGGCCGGGGAGAACTTGGTCGTGGAAAGAGAGCCCGCATCTGAAAAGACTGATGTTGGTGACATCAGCAACGAAGCTGAACGCATCGCTGCTGAGATATTGGCTGAAGTCAGCGATGAAGATGATGATATTGGAGGGCTGTTCGCATCCCTGCCACAGAATGAAGTCGACGCAAGTACAGGTGAAAGCCGTACTGTTGTTAATTCAACCGACGGGAATCAAGTCGTGATTCGTGATTTTGGCAAATCGACCGGTGTCAGTCCTCGGCGAGCTCTCGAGGAAGCATGCCGCTCAAGGTAAGTAACCATGGTCTCAACAATGGAAAACAACGGTACTAATTATAAACGCCAGGGATTCAATGGCGAAAATAACATATACTATCGTGTCAGACGCATCGTTCGCGAACCGCCATTCTGTGGACATTATTTGGACAAAACCTCAAGACTTACCACCACCAGCGGCTTCATCGGAAGTTGAAGTCGTGGCGGACCATTTTCGATTCACATTCACCATGACCAGCATAGCCACACCGGATTCGAAGCAGTCAGAATCCTATATCTCTACCGCAGCTTTATTCTATACATTTAGTGGTAACACTAAGGACGAAAAGGTCGCTATTAGACTTCACCATGTGTGGAAAGATGTTTGGGCGGAGCTTTCCGAAGCTAGGAAAGCACAAATTGACGAACAAGATAGAGAAGTAATGAGGGACTTAAGATCCCTAGTTCGTGAACGCCACGACCAGGAGCTCGAAGACGGCGTCATAATTCAAGGGGCATTCCGAGGACGGGGCAGCAAACATGCCACCGAGTCAGGCGATGATGGCAGTCACGATCGCTCAAGGCAGAATACTACAAATGGCGAGTATTATCAGAAGATTTGGGCAGACAAATCTAGCACCCGCAAATTCCAAACGATGCTGGTAAGTCACAGTATGGATCAATTGTTCGCAGTGAGGCTTACTCGATGCAGCAATCCCGAATGCAATTGCCCATGTGGCACTTTAGAGAGCAAGTATTAGAAGCTGTCGATGGAAATCAGGTTGTCATTGTCTGTGGTGAGACTGGATGGTACGCCGCTTTAATCTTTCACGCTCCGACATCCTCCACTAACCATTGCACAGTGGCAAGAGCACTCAAGTCCCTTCTTTCCTGCTAGAGCATCAGCTCTCTCAAGGAAGACCTTGCAAGGTTTACTGCACAGAACCTCGGCGAATCTCTGCCATTTCTCTTGCTCGACGTGTCAGCGAGGAGCTCGGTGAGAACAAAAATGATCTTGGGACTAACAGGTCACTCGTGGGCTACTCTATTCGATTAGAAGCCAACACCTCAAGAGAGACAAGACTGGTGTATGCTACTACCGGTATTGTCATGCGGATGCTCGAAGGGTCCAATGATCTCCAAGAGGTGACACATTTGGTACTTGACGAAGTGCATGAACGGACAATTGACAGTGACTTTCTTCTCATTGTTCTGAAAAAGCTACTTGTCAGACGTAAAGACTTGAAAGTCGTTCTCATGTCTGCCACAGTCGATGCAGATCGTTTCTCCGCTTACCTTGGTGGTGCACCAGTCCTCAACGTTCCTGGACGGACTTTTCCTGTCCAAGTTCGATACCTCGAGGATGCCATCGAGCTTACTGGATATGCGCCTGCAGACTCCGAGCCTGATAAAATGTTGGACCTGGATGACGACCCTGCTGAAAGTGAGGGAGAGAACACAAAGAGCGACATCTCCAAGAGCCTTGCAAGTTATTCATCAAGGACTAAATCAACTCTGACTCAGATTGATGAATATCGGATTGAGTTTGATCTGATTCTCCAACTCATAGCTCAAATCGCCATCAACGACCAACTCCAAGACTTCAGCAAAGCCATTCTTGTCTTCCTGCCAGGTATTGCTGAAATCCGCACGCTGAACGACATGCTTCTTGGAGACCCAAGGTTTGCTAAGGACTGGCTTGTTTATCCTTTGCATTCTACAATCGCAACAGAGGATCAGGAGTCAGCATTCCTTGTCCCGCCACCAGGAATCCGCAAGATTGTCCTCGCTACCAACATCGCCGAGACTGGAATTACTATTCCTGATGTCACTTGTGTCATCGACACTGGCAAGCATCGGGAGATGCGATTTGATGAGAGACGACAGCTTTCGAGACTGATCGATACATTTATCTCTCGAGCGAACGCAAAGCAAAGGCGAGGTCGCGCCGGTCGTGTACAAGAGGGTCTATGCTTTCACATGTTCACCAAGTTCCGCCATGATCAGCTCATGAGCGATCAACAGACGCCTGAGATGCTCCGTCTCTCGCTACAAGATTTGGCCATTCGTGTCAAAATTTGCAAAATTGGAGGGATTGAGGAGACCTTGGGCGACGCACTCGATCCACCCTCGGCCAAGAACATTCGTCGAGCGGTTGACGCGCTTGTGGACGTTCGCGCCCTTACTCAGACCGAGGAACTGACACCACTTGGACATCAACTGGCCAGGCTGCCACTGGACGTATTTCTGGGCAAGCTGATCTTGTACGGTGTGATTTTCAAATGTCTGGACATGGCCATTACCACTGCTGCCATTCTATCTTCCAAGTCGCCCTTCTCTGCACCCTTTGGTCAGCGTACCCAAGCAGATAATGCCCGTATGGCTTTTCGCCGCGGGGACTCCGATCTCCTTACTATATATAACGCTTACCTGGCATGGAAGAGGGTATGTCAGTCTGCAGGTGGTGGCGGGAAGGAATTCCAATTTTGCCGCAAGAATTTCTTGAGTCAGCAAACTCTTGCCAACATCGAGGATCTCAAGGGACAGCTCCTCACTTCTTTAGCAGATTCTGGATTCCTTTCTCTGACTGAAGAAGAGAGGCGAGCGCTATCCCGTGCCCGATTTTCTGGTGGACGAGGAAGAAGGCAGCAGCAGTTCTATGACATCCCTCGAAGGGTCAACCTCAACAGTGACAACGATGTTGTTTCCGCATCAGTTATAGCTTGGAGCTTCTATCCTAAGATCCTAGTGAGAGATGCACCAGGATCAAAGGGCCTAAGGAATATTGGCACAAACCAATCGATTAGCCTCCATCCGTCATCCGTCAATCGAGGTCGTCTTGATCTTCGTTGGCTGTCGTACTATCATATCATGCAATCCAGAGCGTAGGTTTTTTCAGCAGCCGCCTATTTCTACAATTGTACTAACATATAGCTCAGAGTATATCACGCCCACGAGGCTACAGCCGTGGAAGCATTTCCCATCGCTCTTTTGTGCGGCGATGTTAGATGTGATGTAAGATCTCCTTTCTTTCACAGCATGCATAGAGTACTGACTTGAAAATTGCAGATGTATTCTGGAGTAATTATTCTGGATGGAAACCGAGGACGTTTTGTAGTCCCCGATTGGAAGACGATGTTGGTCATGAAAGTTCTCCGAACACGTCTCCGCGAACTGTTGACACGGTCTTTCAAACAACCAGGCAAGCTGCCTACCGCTCAACAAGAGAAGTGGCTTGATGTTTGGCAGAGGATCTTCACACAAGATTTTGGACAAGATAGATCCACTACGGGGATGACGATCAAGGCATGAGCAGACATATATTTCGATGAGATCCCCTGTTTTTCAATTGCAGCCAAAAGCGTTTAGATAGAATTTCAGAAACGGGCCACTCAATCAGTCCACAGAGGCAACTGGTCTCTATACTCAGTATATTCAAAAAGAAATCACAGCTGCAAAAGCTTGCAGTGTATATGAATATTATAGACAATTGGATTATAGAACAAATATGCGAAACTCGTTGATTATTGTGTGGCATAAATAATTGCATCCGATGACTGTACGGTGTACAGCTCATTCTATCTTTCTCTTAACTTCCCATAGACCATTGGATATCATCACTGTAGTAAATTACATTATGCTTCACGATGTAGCACTCGAAGTCAACGTTGAACCGAACTCCCTACTTACGGCTCAGTCTCCTCGGTCTCTCCTTTATCTTCCTTTTTCTCTTCACTCCCTCCACTGGCAAGAAACATGGCCTTGAAGTCAGCATTGCTCTTTTTGACTGATGTGTCAGATTCGCCGTTCTGTGTGGGCTTAGCACTACTGGGCTTGAAACCAAGACCACGACGTGGACCAGGCTTCCCCAGTACTGGGCGACGCAAGGCAGTTACCGGGGCCATAAACATGGTGGATGAGGCTCCGGGACCATTTGGCTTTTGCTCATGATCCTTGTTCTTTCTGCCCGTGATAATACGGTCGGGGATGTATTCCGCTTTTGCCTTTCGAAGGTCATCAGGCGTGCCTGTACGGAGCTTGTGGCCTTCGAATTCCATGCTATTTAGTTGTAGACTGGCCTTGCCTGCCATGGCTGCGTCGGCAAACTCAATCTCGGCCCCGCCATTCCCGGGCCTCACGGTCATTTTGACTATCGCACCTAAAGGTTCGACGAGCGCTCGAATTCGCGCATCGTTGACAGTATCAGGAAGACCCATCACAGCAATGGTTTTTGCTGAGATTTCTGCTGCACTTGGTTTGCCCTGAGCCCCGATGGACGCATCCTGCATAGCTTGGTCACCGTCAACATCATGAGATGAGGGTGCTGGCGAGCCTCTAGCATTGTCAGTAACAATAGTCTTGGCTGCTGGCTTGATCCTGGACTCTTTAGAAAGAGCAACTGCGAGAATTTGGCTTCTGAATTTGGTATTGTTCATTTCTGCCACAGCTTTCTCAGCCCCTTCTTTGGCTGCAAAGTCAATAAACGCAAAGCCCTTGTTCTTTCCAGCCAGTGTTGCAGGAATGTTGACACGAGTGATATTGCCATATTTGGAAAAAACTTCTTTCAGCTCTGTCTCGCTTATTGATCGATCCAAATTGCTAATGTGAATTTCTCGACCTTCCGCGAGAGCGCCCTCTCGAGCTTTTTTGTATCCCGGGTCAGAATACTTGACAACGAGTTTGAATCTCTTTTCAAGGACTGTTCCGTCCGGCTCAAGGACTGTTCCGTCCAGCTCAACAGCCTTCGCGGATGCCTCTTGGTCTCGGAATGAAACGTAACAGAACCGTCGGTGGGTGTTGACCTTCAGGCTTGGCCAGCGTATACTTAGGATCTCACCACAATCCCTAAAGAGATTACGAATGTAGTTTTGATCCGCAGCAGGAGGGTAATTCGTGACGTACACAGTTAGACGGTGACCTGATTTGACGGTCAGCCGCGACTGGTTCATATATTTGCCATCCTTTAGCAGGGCGGACTGGGCCTCCTCGGATGAGCTGAATTCAATGAGTGCAGTTGAGGAATCAGTTTTCTCGTCGTGCACCAATGCTGTAACATTGTTGATGTGACCGTAGTCTTTGAAGTATTGCCGGACCTTGGTTTGCGTAACGTCGACGGGGAGATTCGAGACAATAATGGTGGCATTCTCCCTATCCCTTTTTGGAGGCTGTGCTGCAGGAGTCTGGTCAGACCCTGCCCCATTGGAACCATTCTTTTGGCGTTTGCTGTTGCTTTCAATTCCATCCGTGGTATCCGGTTCGATATCCCTTTTCCGCTTGGAACCACCTGGTGATGACTGGACTGCCTGCTCTTCAGGTTCAGGGGCGGTGTAGTAGGAAGCGTATGCCGCCGCCTTCTCTTGTTCTTCACGCTCCCTCCGCCTTTTGACCTCTTTCCCAGTCTTGTGCACTCGATCAGCAGCCTTTCGCAAAGGCAGCGGCATTTCATAATCGTTGCAATGCTGCATATAGACCTCCAACACCTTCTCGGGCCAGTCAATTGTTCTGCGAGCGACGGCACGGGCAAGAACTGCTGTCGCCAGGGTTGGTATTCGATAGGTGCCACCGCCGGACGAAGGTGTTGGGCTTCTGTTGTCTTGTCCACCTCCAGATGAAAAGATGAGCATTTCCCACATATAAAACCGGAACCAAAAGTCATGGTTGTCGGCGTGGATTTGCATGGAGGCCAACTTGTTCCACTGTTTTCTAGCATCATCCACCTTGCCCTTCTTCTCGGTGAGGTATTGGATATAAATACGCTCTAGTCGAAATTTAGGATCGCCTTGAAAGTCTTTGCCGTAAAGTCGCTGCCCGACGACTGACACGTCTTCGAGAGCCGCGCCGAGACCAACATCAGCAACATCAACAGCTTCGTCAGATGCAGCAGCATCCATGGCATTGCGTTTCAAGAAACCGCACCACGCCACGTACATCTCGATCATACCTTCCATTCCATCCTTGAGCAACTGATCCTCACTTGTCGCAGCATGTTTGATGGATTCGACCTCGCCAAAAGGAAGCCTAGCCTCTTCGGCGCACATGATGTATCGATTCCATAGAAGGCCAGACCAGGGGCAATGCTGAACTGCTCTTCGGAGCACGTCGAGGAGGCTGCTTGGCTCCTGGAGATTGGTATTAGACGAAGAAAGGAAGACAACGTACTCGTGCCAGGTGTTTTGGTCGGTAGCGAGGGCGCCAGTGAGAGCACGGGCATAAAGTCCGCGGCATAGGTCGATTCCAATTTCGGGACTGTCGTTGCTGCGCTTGCTCTGAAGCATTTCCCATTCGAGATACGCGTTGAAGGCAGCCTTTTGGGCTTCAATGTCGTCGGCGTCTACAGCTTTCCTCAGATCAGACTCGTATGGATCACGCGCTGCAATCAAGCGTTTCGTCTCCTGGGCATTAGTGATAATATCCTTCATGGAATCCTCGTAGGCAGAGGGGTTGTATTCAGTGAGGAAAGTGGAAAACTTTTGAGAAGTCCCGTCCCAGGTGAGGTGCGGAGTTAGTAGTAGTCGGTTGCGGTAGAGATGAGTGATGCGCTTGATGCCATCGGGCGTTCTAGTCTTGGCTAGCAACTCCATCTCGAGTGATATCCAGCGATCCCAAAGCAAGTGGCTATCACCAAGACGATAGCAAATAGCCTCGTATCCTTGATTCCACAGTTCGAGAGCGGCGCTCAATGAGAAGAGCTCACGTCCGAGCATGCGCTCCTCGTCAGTCCATCCTTCTCCGGTAGGGATCTGAGTAGCCTCCCATAGAGACCAAAAATAGTTGCAGTAGGCGAGCCAGATGTGTAGACTGCCAGGCTCACAGCCGACAGCGAGTTTGTAGTGTTCGACAGCATTGACTCGCTGCTCGAGGTTGGAGGCGTTGCGGACGATCTCTTCGAGGTAGGCAAGCCAGTTCTCTTCGCCCACTGGGTTCGCCATGGTTGTCGCGCGATCGATGGATCAAAACACAGAGTGCATCACAGAGAGGGTCTGGCGTATCGATTCTGGCTCAGTAGCAGCGCACGAGATGTCGAATAAGGAGGTAGTTAGCACAGGCGGGGGCCAGTTTGCTGGACCACGAGACAATGGAGCGAGAGATCGAGAAACGTGTACGTGTCGACGCTATCGCGGAGTGGCTCGGGTCCAAGAGAAGAGGCGGAGTTTTTCTTTGGAAGAGTTTTGTGAGCGAACGTGAGTTTACCCAAGACTTTAAGGTTAGCGTTTGGCCAAGTTCGCGTGATCGCCTGAGATTAATCAGCCCAACAACTGCAGTGAGTTGTGATGTGCTCTGTTGTGTGAGTACGAGTGAATGAATGATGGATGTCTGGACTCAGGAAGATTACGTGTGGAGCAAGGGAAAAAAAGCTCCTCCCAATAATTCAACAGCTTGGGCTCGGGAGGGGACCAGCTAGGCAACGTTGAGTTAGCACAGCACCGGCGAGGAAGGCGCTGTGCAGGGATTTTACGTAGGTACTTTCCCTGAAGAACGGGAAGCGAGCCGGAGGGTCGTTCGAATGATGTAATGGCTCTGCCTTAGTACCTAGCCGACGAAATGTTTTGGGTAGGTACTTTTGATGCAACCCTTATTGAAACCCGACAGTCGGGCCAGAGATAATGTCATATTGACCAGATCTGAATACTCGGATTTACCGGGGTTGAGCTTTCGTCTCCAGTGCTGTCAAAAGTACACCACAGATCCCTTTCAGTAGGTGCCTAGCCATCGTACCTTGCTAAGTAGTAGGCAGGCAGATGGAGCAACGACAGGCTCAGCTCCCTATCAACCTGCCTTGAGGTATGGTACCCAGAGAATTGATCCCAGCATCCGGTACTCGTTGCAATTGCATGAAGGCTTGTTGGTTCTGAGCTGATCTATTACCAAAAACGCACAAGCCGAGAGAGTCTAGACCGCGATTCGACTCAGTTTATTGCAACGAGGTCTTGGCAAGCCAGCATCCGATTCATTATTCCCGGCGCATGGTTGAACCGCTGTCTGAACTGCCAGCTGGTAAAAATCCCTGACAATTAATTGATAAGAGTACCTAGGATTCATCTTCTCCCTCCCAAACAAAAGTTTCTTAGGCAGGTATGTGCTTGAAACTACCTAGGTACCTACCTACATATGAAAACCACTTACCTTAGTAGGTAGTCGCCCTTGCAAATCTGGGGAAGCAGTGTCTTACATCCTTCCAAGTAAGATGGAATATCTGTATTGGAAATTTTAGCGGATGCGTGGGAATAAAAATAAACAGAGTTTGTACTTGTAGTAGCACTGGTCGCCTAAACTCTCACACCGTCGAGAGACCTAGAGACTAGAGGTGATAATGGTTCTTCTGGCATACAACTAATTTGAATCAATTAATGATTATTACCTCGGGTGCATGGACCCGAAGATCGCTGGCACACTCTATTGTAAGAGCCGGCTTCTTATGCACTGGTACAGGTGTAGCTCGTGTTCTTATATCGTGCTAACTACCTGTTAGTTAGATAGAATGGAAGCTTGGGTCCATCCATTCTCGTTGTACCACATAGCTGACAGGCGGACGGTGAAGGGTAGAAATGACGGCAATGGCCTTTGGACCTGCTCATGCAACCATTAATAAGCACATGTATAGCCTCTGCATTTATTTTATTATTATCTTGGCCGTTTTGAGTTCCTGTATCTCCGTTCACGCATCAGCATGATACTCTCCTCTTGATTGTCAATCAGGACTCAACCAACACGCGGACAGTTTCAAATTGAAGGCGTACTTGCACCAGAGAAAAGAAAACCCGATCTCTACCACGTGCTATCTGAGTTATTGTTGTCAAATTGGCAATATTTCAAGTGTGTGTGGTGTACTCTGTACAGCCTGTTTTGACAGCGATTGTTCAACTGCCGATGAAGCAGTGGCTGAGAAAGACGCCAGCGAATAAAGAAACCCATCAACCGCTAATGTATTGACTGGGGGTAACTACTAACCTATGAGGCCTCTTGTCGATCTTTTGAAGGTCAACACTTCTTGCTTAAACCGGCATCATAGGCCGTCAGATGTATCGATATGTGTATGCGATATTTTGATTGGACTAAGCATTATTGGCATGTGTGCTTGTCTACATATTCTGGGCCCTTTCGTGACTCTTGGCTCGGACTGGGCCATCAGGCAGTTCAACTACAAGTCTGGTCTGCATGAGTCATTGCCTACCTAGTAGGTAGGCAGACACACAAGCTGCCAGATAAAACAAAGACGTCGACAGCCTCATGCCGAATGTGTTTGCGCCACTATTGTATGTGTTAGCTGGGGTAGCTAGGTCTCTATCGTGTCCCATATCAGGTGGTGTCAAGGCAGTTGTGACACGAGGAGCAACCATTCCCTGAACCAAGGGGTCCAGAATCAATCTACTGAGGCACTGGGAAACACGAGCTGATGGTGGCAGCCAACAAAATCCACAAGGCTGTTGCGACACAACCTGGTTTCCTATTTTATCTTAGACTGTCTCTAAGCCGAGTCCTTAACATTTATATTGTCTTGGAGTTGTAGTCTCATATATTACTGATCGATATGTATGCGGTACTATGTAGGCAAGTAGTTGTAGAATACACTGTAGTATTCATATGTATTTAATTAGACCATGTCCTGCATTGACAAAGGATTGAGGTTCGACGCTCCACAAAGGCCGGCGTTCATTTCCCAAGGTTTAACTTGCCCGTCCTCCGGATGGACTAAGGCTCGTTGGTAATGCATTCAAGCCAGACCTGTGGGTTTGCCAGGATGCAGCCTGTACATCCTAATAAAAGTCGCCAAGGCTCGGTGTACCAAAGTTGCATAAAATGGCGCTCGTTCTTTGTTAACGGGTTTGTTTCTATAATTCAAAACCTTCTTAGAGACGGGGGCGCAATTCTTTGACAGTAGTTATTCTGCAGTGCTGTCCGTTAAACTGCGTGCATTTTTGGTCCCTATGTTCGTCTCATATTTGTTAGAAAATAGCCCCTGTCGGTGTTCGACAACGGGGTGTTAGGACAGGAAGGTTTAGGATAGAGTAAACCACAGGAGAGACGAATGCTTTAGCCAGTGGATGGCTCATAGGTTAGTCCTAAGGTAGCCTACTATCTTGGTAGGTACCTATCTAGGTATCCCCAGGAATTGCGTGATTTGAAAAGGAGGAACAAAGAGAAAAGAGTACACGGTCAGCATGCTTTCTTTCACCTTGACCGTTTGGTGGAAAAGATCTAGAAAAAGACGATCTTTTAATGGTGTCTGCAGGTACATCGGTCTTGCCAGATGAAACAAGTGAGGGGACGGCTATTGGGCGGTAAACAGCCCGTGTACGCTAGTACCTGGCGCCAGGAGCTTCTCCAGTAAATCCTTACCACTTGGCGCTATTGAAGCTCTGAATGGATGGTAGCTTTGTCCTTCCAGGGCATGATTGGCCCCCTTTTTTGGGTCGGGGCGACCTACGTTGACGGCGGCAGGTGCTTGACAGTTTCGCGACGTCGGATCGGGCCTGGTTCTATGGATTTGCTGCATTGGTGGTGTTGCAGAGTTGTAGAGGGACCAAAGCCAAGCCGCCAGGGGCACACAAATAAGGCATTTTGAACAAAGAATGAGGAGGAGAAGCAGACAAGCATCCATCTTACCTCGTCTTGCCCAATGGACACGAAGTCAGTCCCTGCGAAGGGTGTGATATGTACCCATCAAACTGGGTCGCCCTTGTCCATACATAAGTAATCGTATCAGATTCATGCCTAGCTGTTAGATATTCATAAAACGAGCTTCCTCTTTGCATTATCCTGCATTCTTTCTAACACCAGTGCAATTTGACCAGGTCCCCCAGTTTGTTTTCCATTCCTCCCTCAAAGTTCTACGCCAGGGTATCTCACTCACTTGATCTCATCTCATCTCATTTCATTTCTCCCTTGGCTGTCTCTCTCTGCTCAACCTAACCCACCTTTTTCTCTCTTTCTCAGTATTCCGTCCCGTTCCCAGACGGCTTCTCTTTCTCTCTCGTCTTTGTCTCGACATCAACTTCTCTCTCACGACAAACGACCTCATTGCGCGCGGGCTCTTTCCACTCTTTCAAGTGTCCCAAGCCATTGCCTCACCATCCAGTCATTCCTTTCGGTCGATTCTTTATCTCTTTTTTTGCTTTATTCGTATTCCTATTCCCGTCCGGGCTTGGCAGACGACAATAACCATCATTCGCTTCCTCACTCATTCGTATTCTTGACGGAGGCTTGCATCCGCTACTGCATTGAGTACCACGTTAGACCAAGCCACTCACTTCTGTTACATGACATTACACTGCATACACTTGCTTGTCCGACTCTCGTCTTTCCTTCCTGCTTGAGGTTTCTTTTGCGATATTGCTGGGCACTCGACGAAGCCTGGGTCAACCTGAGGCATTTATCGATATCCTCATCAACTTCGACATAGCCTGGTCACTGTTCTTGCGACAGCAGCCATCAACGATTCACGCACTCAACTACCTGCTATCTCGTCTCACTTTCCATTCTAACGTTCAACGAGGGCCTCGCCAAGTTCAGATCTGGCAACTTATCATTCACTCAAAGCACCGGGATTGGTTCTCGTTGCAGAAACAATTTCGATATGCACTTTTCTCTCTCTACCGTTCTGGCGCTGGGCGCCCTCCACACTTTTGGTGTCTACGCTCAGGACTGTATTGTAAGTGATTAGCGCTCAGCCAAAAACCATCCACGCGATCCATTTTCAAGTAGGTGCTAATAGTCTCTAGAACACCTGCGTCGAGAACGTCAAGCCCACTGTTGGCTGCGCGGATCCTTCTGATGCCAGCTGTGTTTGCGTATCCAATGAATTTGTCAAAGGCGTTGCCGAATGCGCAAGAGCACCTGCATGCGCGGCTGCAGATGATGCTATCACAAATGCCATAAGCAATGGATTCTGTGTTGGTATGTTTTCTCACAGAGAGCTACTCACCACCTATTTCTCCATGGCCAAGACTAACTCGTCCAAGGTCAGCAGGTGCCTGCTTTCCCAGGCGCTACTACGACCCCTGTTGAGAGTGCAGCGACATCCGAAGCAGTGGCAGCAACAACATCCGACGCCCCTGCTGCGCCTGAAACCACTGCCGCTGAGACGACTCCTGCAGCACTCCCGGAATCCTCGGAGCCATCCGTGACTTCGGAGGCTGCGGCTACTTCAGAAGCTCCTGAGACTACTCCCACTGACCCAGCTGAATCAATCGTATCTACCGTAAGGACTGACAAATATTTCTTTGACCCTGCACGTCCATTTATTAATTCGCTTTGCAGGCTACGGAGGAAGTTTCTGCTTCTTCCACTGATGCCAGCAACTCATCCACGACCACTGAAGCAGTTGATGCTGCCGCCACATCTGATTCGGCAAAAGATGAAGACGAGGACGAATCTGCTGGAGGCGGAATGTCTGGTGGTGCCAAGGCTGGTGTCGGTATTGGTGTCACTATCGGTATTCTCGCTCTCCTTGGTATCGCTGGTTTCTTCTTTTGGAAGAAACGCCAAAACCAACAGAACCTTCCCCGCGGAAACATGGACGATATGTCGCCTCCCATGGCTGCTCGGGACCGCAGTTATCCTGCACCTGATCAGGGTTCCATCGGCGAGAAGAACGGGTATGATCTCGAACTTATGTCCCATCGATATGAGGATATGCTTCCCCGGGAGGAACCACGACATATGGTTTAAGGTCATCTGAAAGAAATCCTGGCATTTTAAGATAGGGGCACAAGCAGAACCAATACAGTGCAAACACCATTTTCATTCGCGTCATTGTTTGCTAAGCAAAGCCTTGTTATGATTGTGGACTGGTTGTCCAGCTCACGAGCACTGGTCATCGGGCCTGGCGGGCCTCACAACGACAGGGCGCTGACAGATTCTGCGAGTTATGAGTGGAAATGAAAATTATATCGAACCAGGCTTTGATCTGGATGGCGTTACGAGATTACTCGACGGACAAGATACCAAAAAATGATACTTCAGGGGGAAGCCATAATAGTTGAACAAAACCAAGTCAACTCACTAGGTTGGCATATTTTAGCGTCTACGTTAACTTTCATCAAGTGTACATCCTATTCATTGTACATATCTTACAAGTCCTTACGGGAAATTACACAGTGGTCTTCTACCACGTTTAAATTTCCCGCATATTTTTTTTTCCTGATTCCAATGATACAGAGAGCATAAACCAACATCTTGTTCACCACGAATAGTATGGTCTTTGTCCATATACAGGTCGGTTGGGCAGATGTACCCAGGGTCCCTTCTTGTTCTTCTTGGCCACGCGCTCATCGTACTCTCGTATTCTTGACTTCTCCTCCTTGAGCAAGACAGTCAGGCCTAAAGAAATCAGTCAGTCTCCGAACCCAATCATAGACATAGACAGCCATGAAAACGTACTTGTGCTGGGGTGTCTGATGATACCCATACGTCCTCGACCCTTGTAATCGATTCTCTTTCCCCGCCAGGGACCCCTTCCAACCCATGATTGAGCGATGTACATGCGTGTAGGGTCCTCAATCTCGAGCCACTTTCCATCGATAGTCTGGATCTTTTTGGGGGTTTTTAAGATTTCATCATTGAACTTTCCAAGTCCCATACCACGTTGGGCAACAGCCAGATCGCGAGCCTCTTCAAGGTAGTATCCGATCTCAGCTGCCATCTTCTTCTTGGACCATTTCATCTGCAGGATAGCATCATCCACGGGCTTGCCAGCGATCTGGCGGGCCAACATGACAAGCTTCTTGACACTCGTGGGCATGAACTCGCTCTTGTGCAAGAGTTGTCGCTCTGTCATCTGAATGCGCTCATCTTTGGTCAAGCGACCGTTACGACGGACCATTTGGATAACCTTCTTACGCTGCCAGCGGACTCGGCTTCGAGGATCAGGGTCCACCACCATTGCCATGTTCTCCTTCGTCTTTTGCTCAACCTCGGGGGTGCCAGGGGGGGCGGCTTCCGGACTCGCAGTCTCGATTTCGTCTTGGAAAATATTGTCCTCCACACCACTATACATGCTCTTTTGAAGGTATTCCTCGCGGCTCTTTGGGTTGTCAAGCTGAGATGTAGGATCCAGGGAAGCCACTGTCTCGGCGCCCTTATTTCGGGGCTTGCCCCATCCCTTGAAGAGATTGGAGGCCCATTTGTGTCGTCGTTGAACTGTAGGTCCAAGAGTTGCGGAGAGAACGGGGATTGGTGTGTTGAATGCCGTATGCGCAGTCCTTGCTGTAGAGTGAAGCTCTTGGTTAGTCTACACAGTATTCAACGCCAATTGAGCGGCAGACAGAGTGAGAAAAGTATCGCCGTACCTGGCACTGCCAGCCGCTGGGCAGCTAGTCGGAGACTCATGGTTGCAGATGTCGTCGGGCTCTGCAAACCAAACCAATCTCTTCAGAGTCGCTCTCACGGGATGTCTTGTAGCTGAGGGTCGTTTCAATGGACGAGATTCTTTTCGGTACGTATTTCGCCGCTGTTCAGCCGTAAGTACCTATCACTGGCACCACTGCCCGTAGGTCTACCTAGCAGGATCGGAACAGCCCAGCTGCTGTTGGACTGACGCACGTGACTCGAGCGCTCTAGCGCGATTAACATCAGCCCATCTCCGGAATCAACTTGGAACTGCTTGACCACATCGAAATCCTCAGCACTTCTGCCACCCTCGAACGCTCCGCTTCTTCGCCCGAACAGCTTTGCACAAATAAATCAGTCACAATGGCCGTCCAACCCATCATCGGTGTACGTTTCTCCAACTCAATGGCTTGGTCTTCGCATTCGCCCGGGCCAGAGGAGCCCTCAAATGATCCTGGTACCAGAGCTTTCGTGGACTGACAATTGCGCTAGATGCTCCGACGAAACCTCGTCCTGGATCTTAGCATCGCTCTCGGTACGTCGATCTCTACTACACACGATTTGGATTGCATCAATTGGAATTTGTCAACGTGAAGAGGAGGGTTATCTCGAGCACTGACAATTCGCGTGATGTGGTTGGTTGGAGAGCATCAACCTTACTGACTGGCAACCTCACAGGCTCTGGCTTCGTCATGGCCAACTTCTTCTGGTAAGGGACATCACCGAAAGAGCGATACGACGGCGAGATAAGAAGACTCACCATTCCGACACAGGTACGGCTTCCACATGCCCCGAACCAACGCCCGCGACAACTACTACATCAAGCTCGAGGAGGAACGAGCTGCTCAGAAGAACGAGTAAAGCAAAGACATGCCGAGTCGAAATCGCATCACCCAAAGCAAGGGTATAGGGGAGACGGGAAGTGCACATAGAGGCCACTAGCCAATGTTTCGTTTGTCGTGTAGCTGGGTACAAAGCAAAATACCACCGAGGCTTCATCCACATCGATTTCTGGGCAACCTGTACTGTAGACTAGGGCAACCGAGTCGTACGTGCTTTGATCATTCTTGAGATGCTGCTAGAGTGAGATGTGATAAAATGCGACTGGTACTGAGTTCGCGATTCTACGAGCTGCGAGCATGAGTCACAGCGTTGCGATCTCAGTCGTTATAAAGGTACTAGGTGAGATTTTAGAGAACGACTCTATGGATGTTCTCAGTTGGTACGCAGCAATTATCGTAAAATCCATGGTCTGGTAGAGGTACACGTCTATTGGAGACCACCCCGGCCCATTTCGGTAATGCCGTCATCAAGTTGTTCCAGTCTCGCAGGTAATTAAATGGTCCAACCTTCGAGCACACAGCTACCCCGTAATGTTTTATTAGTTGCGCTGATGTCTTTTTAATTGCGAATATTTTTCAGGTATAATTTGTCTTTTTGAGTCGACAAAATGATAGAAACGTATTTTTGGTATTTGGAATAGGTGAATAATAAAAAATCTGTTGGAAATTGAGCTCGATGATGCTGGCCCATATTGTGGCGGCAAAGCCGTTTGAAGAATAGAAACGAATTAATTCTAGTCCTTATCTTGCTGTGTCGGGCGAGTGCCAGCTTGAGGACCAGTGGTAGTGCTGAGGGGGCGCCTTGTTTCTGCCGTCTTTCCCATCGTCGCTCTGTTGTCCCTCCACAGGATAATCTTTACCCTCCCACGCTGTTGTCTCGACCATGAACGAACCTTTCTTGTCCTGACATCTACACGAAGGAAACAAATCATCAGAACATTTTGCCATCCGCCATCAAGGCTGTATGCGTACAGAGAAGTGCAATATTACATGCGAAAAGAGGGGGCTGCAACTCACTTTCTGAATAACCGTTCAACGGCAAAGCACTGCACAGGACTATCCCACTTGACAGGTTCTTTGATCTCGCACTTGTACTGGAGCATCTCAAGGAGCTCACAGCCGTTTAGGTCGACATTCTTGGCTCCTTGGCCCAACTTGCGCTTGCGGCCGTTGAGGTTGGTCTGGACACGTTCAGGAAGCTCTGAAGCGTGGAAAACTTGACACGGATAGCCCATCCTCAAGGACAATAGCGAACGCAACTGAGAGTGTCGTTAGACACGGTGATTTATCTAACAAGTGGTTTCTTTCTTGTTTTTACAATGGAGGCGGTGACTGGGAGCCGATTGTTGGGAGAGATTGAGGAAATGAGTTTAGAAGAGGTGAGTTCAATATCTCGGAACTGGATTTTGCCGCTTTTGAGCCTTGCCTATCCCACAGCATCACCTCATATGATATCGACCATATTTGAGGATTATCATGACTATGGGTTAAGAAAAAAATACTGCTTGAATGGCGTGTCTCTTATTTTGCTCATATTTACTACCTCTTTGTCTAAGCTTTTGTTACTTGAAATTATCTGACCTAGCACTTCTCTACCATCAAGTATACACGCACAAGGCCTCGTCCACTTTTATAATCGACAAGCTGACCCCCTTGTTACATTACATACAATTATATCATTTTCCCAAGGCGATGCTAAGATTCGAGTACAGATACTTCGAGGTTTACGTTCATCGCTCACATCGGATCCGAATGTACTCGGTCCTAGGACTCAGTTTCAACAACCTCAAATCCAACCAAGAAAACTCACGCATATATCACCACTCGATGGAATCGTAGCCGCTCATTTTCACACGACAAAAACTGCGGGCGTCGGAATATCTGGACGTCACCTCCCACTTCTTTACAAGGTCATATCGAATCTCATCGGCCCACCTCATCTCTACGCCGTTCTCATTATCGATATAGAAGGTCGATTCGATGCCACCAGACTGACTTGTTCGCCCCGCCATATGCGACATGTTTACGTTCAACGACCCGCCCGAAGCGATCTTGAACATACACGGGCCCTGGTAGCCGAAGCAGAAGGGGTCCTTCTTTACAGCGACGTAGCCCACGCAAGCGCTGGGCGTGAGTGGTGGGGGACTATCGTTGTAGGCGGTCCAGGATCTGGTGATATCTCGACAAGCTGGAAAGGATGGCTGCGGGTCGATCGCGAGAATGTGCGTGGGTTTGCATTAGGTATAAGCGCCGAGGAGGCTCTGGATCAGAAGGAGAAGAGACAGGGTGTTGTGGACACGGCTGGTTGGGCGGCCACCTCGCAGTGGGGAGGATTTACTTTCAAAGACGGTGACGCGAATGCTTCTCAGGGAGATGCAAGAAAATTGGAAAATGTTGACAATATAGAACAAGTCGAAGACAACTGAGAATGAATTAATAAGATATTGTGTTACCGAATATGTCATTCTGGACCGATATGATCCTACTTCAGACTGACGTATAGGGCTCATATGGGATGCGCAAACTTTCAACACTGCCAGAGAAGTCATAGCGAATGCCATGGATAAGTCACTCGTTTGGGGAGAGGCTGGTGAAGGAGTATTTTATGCCCTACATCGTCGTCACTGTGAGCTCCGCCCACAACCTCCAGGAGTTGTTGTTGAACCCAGTGAGTAAACAGAGGGTCAGGGGAAGTTCGTGAGAAAGTCAACGATCATTCTGTACGAATACTCTATAAAGACTGATGGTGACGCCAACCGAGCTGCTTTTTGAGCAGGATTTTAAATTAAGAGTAAGCCTCACCTACCTCTACGTGAACGATGGGTATAAGTAGACTTCTTTTGAGACCGGGTTTCCAAATAGTCTGTTGGGGTAAAGAACGGGAAATCTGCTTCATCTCGATATTCAACATCATGATCAAGTAGATCGATAATTGACACATACCAACTAGTTTTGTGGACGAATGACCACAGAGAAACTGACCTTATTCTTAATGTTCATCGACAATGATGTGCCTGTGACCATAGTTGACATGTTCCTTTCCTGTCAATCTTGTCAATCCCAAAACATGTTACAAATAGTTTAGTGTGATGAATATTGTAAGAGCCTTGGATTTTTCTATCTTTATGCTATTCTATATGGTTGATGTGATGCTCATCAGGGTATAGGTGGGTGGTGCATCAAGGGTGGGTAAGAAACTAGCTAGACAAGATGAAAATCCTCGAATCCAGAACTCGCCCGTCTATTCGGACGATGGATGTTCTATCAAATCTTCAGGACCTGTAACCGTAATGTGTGTTCGTGACACCTGCAAAGAGCCGTAATGCAGATGGCTGTAAAGGAAAGTTCGTTTCGCATGGCTGTGCTGTAATAAAAGACATTCCGCAACTCCATAAAATCTCAAAGAGAAAAAAAAAGTGTCCCAAACTAGTATGTGTGAAGAGAAAGGAGGCAAGTCGACTCAAATGGTGATGCCATCCATATCGGCAGCTATCTCGGTGATGCCAGAATCAGGAATGAGAGCAGGCTTGGTCATCTGGCCCTTGGCAGCCTTCTTGTCCATTTCGCGCTTGATACCGTGGTTAACAGCGTCGAGGACGTTTTGGACGGTGACACGAGGCTTGTAAGCGGGCTCAGTGCCCTCCTGGTATACGCCTGTCTTGACAAGAATGCTGTACCAATCGTTGTCGGCGACCTTGTTCACGGCGTTGGTACCACGGATGTCACTCTCGGGGGTGTCACCAACAAAGTAGACAGTGTCGGGAGGAGCGACGAGGCCATGCTCAGTTTGGCGCCACTGGCCCATTAAACGGGAAGCAAACTCAAAAGTAGAAACCTGGGGCTTTCCAAAGGCATGTGTATGCAGAACACCGCTGCCGCCAGTGAGGTCCTCAAAGGTAACCTCGAACATACGGCGAAGGGCACCCATGCCGAGACGGACATGCTCGTGAGCAGCAGACCAGACAACGTCGTTGTGGGAGAAGTAGAAAGGGGGGCCCTCGTCGTTGGTCTCGCTGCGGGTGCCGAGACGACCGCCCTTTGACATGGCAACGTCGAGCATGATCTGGATGTCACCGGCCCAATCACGAGAGTCGGCGAAGACAAAGACAGCGTCAATGACAACGTCCGTGAAGTCTCGCTCACGGGAGTTGTGGTGCTCCTCAGGGGTAAGCTTGCGGAAAGGAGTGGTGGCAGCGTTGTGCTTGATGATGTCGCCTGGAGTTACGACATCTTTGAAGCCATAACCCTCGGCAACATGTCGACACTTCTCGCCTTCACCACCGACGACAAGAACTGTGCCGTACTTTTCAGCCATTTCCCTCATGGGTGTATGGCCGCAGATGAATTGGCCAGGCTTAATATCACATTGGAGTTGGCCGGAGAGATCGTTGCATCGCTCCTCTTCAGTCTTTCCACCACCGTTGGTAAGGAAGATATGAGGCCTGTTATGAGGTGCATTAGTATTATGGTCCAAGCTGAAGTCACGATGCCCTTTATTATGTGGACCTCCCCAGAAAAAGTCCGGGGATGGTGGATCGTGACTGCATATGGTGGGTGGTTTGACTTACACTTGAATGCCATATTCATTCTCGCCATTGAGAACCTTCATGGCCTGAAGGGCCTCAGGAATCGCTCGTCCACCACGAACAAGGACACCGTCAATGTCAAAAGCAAAGACAAAGGAGTCAGCCACAGGCTGGGAAACAGCAGGGGAGAGGGGAGAGGCGGGAGATCCGAGACTGGCAATGCTGTCACTGGAGCTGGAGCTTCCAAGCTCAGGAGAGCTAGGGACAGAGTCGGGAGTGGTGACCTCGCCGTGGTCAGGGAGGTTGTCCTTGAAGAACTCGATCTGTTGTGAAGACATGGTGGATGGTGGTGATTTGATTGTGTAAGAAAGAACAAAAAGCGGTCCTGTTCAGGCGCACGCGTATCGATTTAGACGCGTGAAGTTGGTTGAGGAGTTCTTGAGTAAGGTCGAACAAAGTGTCTGAAGTAGTCGAAGGATGACTGGAAATGCTGAGCTATTTGTGTAAATGGTGATAGTGGATATGGAATCTGGGGAATGATGGAGAATGATGATTTCTACCGTCAAGAACGGTGGGAGAAATCTGGGGCTTTATAGATTTAGATATCAAGCGGAGAGTTGTGGGAAGGTACGTAGGATACCTCAGAAAACAGACATTAAGCAAGGCGCCATCTTGGTCGCGGCCTGTGATCGATATCGAATCGACAACAACAGGTGTCCATGACAAGGTATGGGCATGGCATTCTCGGTAGACGCCCGTCGATACGTAGGTCGGGGTCCAATAACCGAGTCATTTCACGTCTATCGAAACCGTAGCAAGCCCAAGGATGATTCCCCCCTTACCCACAATAAGGGTTCCACAGCTTGGTGATGGTGATGGTGAGGTACTCTGTAGTGCAACAGAAAAAAACTTTACAGTATGAGGTAAGGGGATGTTGATGACGGCGTTGCTTCCTAGGTTCCATTTTCTAGTTCTGGGCGACAAAGGTACCTGTCAAAGCCAGGTGGGTGGGTACTGGGTACCTGCTCTTCCCTGCTGCGATGCGTCAAGACCCAGCGTATTGACTACACTAGCTTCTGGCAACCTGCTGTTCCCCCTCGCGGCTGGGGCGGGCCATCATGATTTTGCTCTGGTGTACCTGTGCACTGGGCTGGGTTCTTGACGCCGTCGCCGCACTAGAGACAACCCCATTCTCAACCTCACCTCGCGCAGATTGGACGTCATGGCCAGATAGAGAGATACGAAACATGCCTGTCCAGACAGACCCTGTTGTCATTTGTCAACCAACAGGCTGTAAATAACGCAACCGTAGATGGGGATGTATCTATCATATTGTGACTCTCTATCTGTTTTGTCAGACACAGTCAGGTAGGACATGCTGTGATCGCCAATTGATTGTCGTCTTCTAATCCAGCTATCAGGAATCCTTGAATCGTATCAGACACCATAAAAAAACGGTGTAGAACTGTGGCGTTTTCTAACGGCAGCGATATGCTCTACCGTCTGGGTATGGAAAAAAAGTCGCTTCTATTGTGGTGTGGACCCTGAGGCTCCTTGTAGGTACGTATCACCAATCAGGGACTCTGCATCGGCCATTTACAGCCAGTCAAAGCAAGCTACATCTCTTATTGAGTCCCCTAAGGGCGAGGTGACGGCTTTTCCAGGTCCAGGGGCTGCTGCATTCAGCTCTCGGCGTCAGAATTAATGCAAGGCCGACGCCATCAAGCGCGCGATCCTGAGAGAAACCGGATTCAGCACTCCAATGTATCAAAGAGTATCCACCGTCAAATACAGCATCCATGACGCCAATACGGTCACCGTCAGAGGGAGAGGCATTGTCAACGGTGGAAATACATGCAAGCAGCTTCCTGCCTCCACTATCTCCCGCGGAATCAAGACTCGGTTCGTTATTCTGTGCCAATCTGGTACCCGTTTCGTACATTTCGGCGCACAGTTTCGGTCCGTTGTTTGAGTGACGTCAAACTGGCTCCGCTCAGGGTCCGCCAAAACCCCACCAGTCCGATCCGAAGCCCTATCAGCCATGCGGAACGGCCCCATTCAGTGGGCTCGGGTCATCCACTGCGGTCTTTCACGGGCACTTTCGGCTGGCATCATCAGTAACCTAAACATTATTCATAGCAGAAAAGCGTTACATTGCACAATAATCGCCGATTCCTTATGTCATATTAGCATTGACAAAAAACAAGACATGTTGCGATCGCAATCGATGAAATACTCGTAATTGTTACGACGGATGGGAAGGGAAAAGAGCAAAGAAAAATCATGGTTCTACAACGTGGCTGCTGTGGCACAAACCATCCACTTCAAAAAGATCTGTCCCTGAAAGCATGTGAAACGCGGTAAAAAGATAGGCGTTATCACCTTGATCGGGATTGGATCTGCATGCGGCAGCTGGGCAGGGCAGCCTGGTACAAACACACAGGGTCCTTGTGTGTGCATACACACACCAGAAAGAGGTTCGCTCATGAACGGTTAGTCAGTGGGCTGCTTGCATGTCACTGACCGGCCTGCCACTTCAGTCCAACCGGGCTTGGCTTGGCTTGGCTCAGCTCAGCTCAGCCTTTGGCGCCTTGGCCTGTCGACGTTGTCTGATACGGTAGTCATCATCGTCATCGTCACCGTACCGTTTTCCCATCTTGCCTTACATGAGAGAACTTAGATACCATCGATGAGTTAAGCTTGCGCATCACTCGCTTCTTTTGAAATACATTGTTATCTATCTACTCATCCATTCACGTCCCAGATGAACGTAATCACCCGTGCCATTCTTCCCTTGGCGCGGCGGCCTCCTGAGCCGACCGTCAAATTCTCTACTAATACTAGGATCATGGTTCAATACGCTTGGCTTCAATACTCCTCGATCAACGTTCTCGTTTTCGCGGGGTATGCGCGCGATTAACATCACTGTTCCTTGCAGTATCCCTGCGGTCGATGGAGCAAAGGAGTCGGACGAAAACTAATTGAGGGGGAAATAATGGAGAAAGCAGCAAAGGATGATTGCCGACTGTTTTATTTTATAAATTCGTGTATTACATTACGGTGGGCTAGCTAGTGGATGGACGGGACGGTACAGTATCAGATGTTCTTTATCTTGAACAGAAGAAAAGGGAATATATCATTTTCGGTGGTTGTTTTTCTTTGACGTTGACAGCAGGCCGTGATGTCACTACCTATCCTGCAAATAATTTCTAGAAAACAAGACCTTCGACAAATAGAGTTCAGACTTTGCGGGAGAAAAAAAGGCATCATTTCGCCTTTGCTTCAAGGGGGTTGATTGGTAGGTAGATAACGATTACCAGCGAGTCTAGCGAGGAGACGTCTTAGCCAAAGTACTAATGTATGTATACCTATTGTCAGACAGCCTCGGTCGACTCCCGTTCAAGATCCTAGTCACCTCCTGCTTATCATTTACTCGTTACGTTTGAATGCTCTGCCACCGACCGTCCAAGACCCGTCTAATTCAGACAGGATAATTCTTGTTTTCCCTTGTCTGTGCTGGAGGGTAAAGACAACGGTACGGTAGCCTCAAGAGAGACAGGGGGGTACAATGTGTGTGACGGAGCAAGATATTGTGCAGAGATTTACGGTCGTATACTGTACATAGTTTGCAATACGTGGTCCTCTTTGGGCTCCGATTTGTCTTGATAAAAAAAGCCGCGTTATGCGGATTGCCCATCAACCTCCTCAAAACCAGCAAACAAGCCCCCAGTCGCTCGCTTTCTTTCCCTATCCAATCTTGCCCAGCCGCCCAGGTACGCTGGTATTCCCGTATTTGGCATTGATCAACGCTTGATGCGCGAGAGAACGAAAATTGAAGCAGCCGGCCAAGGCCGTCCAAGCCCGGCGCCGCGACCCCCGAACCTGATAACGCCGCCCCGGGTCTCCGAATACCTGTGTGATCCGCCGTCGCAGAAATAGACATGTACATAGGCTAGGGCGGTTCTGATATCCAATACATTCGTGCCAAAACACCGCCATGCTCCACGAGTCAGAATCTTTACGACTCAAGCAGACAATCATCTACGCAACTGGAATTGACTCATCTCCACAAACAAGGACCAACATGTTGGTGGCAGTTATTCGTTTCCATAATTCTCCAGGTTTTGGTCTCGCTTCGCTGTCCGTAGCGCTTCGCCTCCACATACCCACTTCCCCATATCCCCATTTCTCCCCACGAGCTTAATCTTCCCTCTTTCACTGAAGATTGACGAACAGACCACCATCGACGAGAAGCTGCGCACCCGTCACGTATCCGCTCAGCTCTGGACACGCCAGAAAGACGGCCGGGCCAGCCATATCGGAGGGCGAACCAGTACGTCCTAGAGGGATGCGACCTTCCATATAAGCTCTCTTTGTATCATCAGCCAGGTCTGCGTCGTTAAGCTGCGTGCGGATCGTGCCTGGGAGAAGCGCATTGCACCGGATACCGTGTTCTCCCAGGGCGCACGCTGTGCTCTGCATCAAGCTCAAGACGCCTGCCTTGGTGGGTGTATAGTGTGTCTGTTGGCCACCACCGACAAGGGCTGAGATGGACGAGACGCCAATGATGCTTCCTCCCTTGGGCTCTTGGTGAAGAGCCATCTGTCGTGCAGCAGCCTGAGTCACGTAGAAGGCACCATCCAGGTTTGTTCGCACCGTTGAGTGAAGCAAATCCGGCTCGAGCGTGAGGAAATCAGCGAATGTGCAGATACCGGCATTAGACACGCAGATGTCAAGACGCTTCTTGGGGGAGTGCTCGACGGCCTTTTTGACTAATTCTATTGCTGTCGCTGGGTCACGAACGTCGCCCGCTTGGTGATCGAGGTGCCCAGCAGTGGGTGATGCTTTTCGAATTTCGTCGGCCTCGGCGATGAGTGAGTCGAGGTGAGTCTGGTCTTTTTCAAGGCCCAAATGGTTTACCACGACATTGGCGCCTTGCCGTAGAAACTCGAGGCAGATAGCACGACCAATACCCGTCGTGCCGCCGGTAATGATGGCAGTCTTGTTGGCGAGAAGACCTGCTGGCATCAACATATTTATCAACGTAAACTCGCAACTGACTGAAAGTGCTTGTTTCGACTTGTTGTTTCCCAAGATGGCAAAACTCGACGAGTTTGCAATGCTACTTGTGGACAGGTTAAAACGATGCCGAGGATGAGGGGTCGTCAGGTAAAATGGATGGGCTTCACAGAAAGTCTTGTATTAAGCTTATATACGGAGACTCCTGAGACGGGTTTCTTTGTGAGATTGTTTAAGGTGAAAGTTCGAAGAACTACAAGACATCCATTTCTGTGTCCTTCCCCTCATTTCCGGTAAACGGCTCCTAGTGAGACCGAACTGACCCTCTCCCTGGTGGTGAGCATCCATCACGACCCGCGCAAATGGTGGGACATGAGCGAAAAAGAGAAACGGGCCGCTTCTAGAACTTGCTGTGACGTTAGTGACTGAAAAATTCTCGGTGCACAAGCCTGCGAGATTTTGGAGCAAATCAAATTTACTACTCATCATGATGAGTGTTGTTGTTATCTCGGTGTGTTTTCACGCGAGACACCGGCGGGGAAATGATCAAGTAGAGTGGGAGAGTTTTGGCCGAGACCCTTTTGAGACAAAAAAAACCGGAGTAATGATGTGGATCTCGGCAGACTCCAGTCAGCGCAGTTCTTTCAATAAATCAACGTTGGTGCCCTTGAAATAAAACCACCAGACAAACTTACCTGCCATATGATCGTGAACCTTGAATATTACATCTCAGATCTAGCAAATCTCGATAAACAACCCCCCGCAAAACAAACTTGATCAGTTCCCACAAAACCCTAAACTTTGGAGCCGGACGCTCAAGCCAACGGCTCTTTACTAGGGTTGTGCATTGGATCGTGAGATTTGCCACTGACGTTCTGAACGGCCACCGTCTTTCATAGAGCAGCGTGGACGGTCACCGTTTGACCCCAGAAAAAGGGTCTCACGATGCATGCATTCAACGTCGCGTCTATTCGCTGACGAGGCCCCTGAGCGCTGTGGGTCGCATTATCAAGATCGTCTTCTTTTCACTTTTTGTATTATCAAGTAGTATTGTCTGTCAAAAACATCATTATTCATATTTCACATGTCTTGTTTTTTTCCAACTGCATGTATCGAATAGCGATCGGCTGCGTCGATAAGCCTACATGACTTGGAGGCACTCCTTGACTCAAGTTGTTTATTATTAATGATTTTATTCTTTATGCAAAATTGCAATCAAACACTCTGGGAACTAGTTGAGTCTGAATATATTTTAATTCAACTGTTATTACCTGTAGATGGTACCAGGCTCTATCTTTTCACAGTATCAATCAACACCACTTTGAATGCACGATATATCTTCCTTGACTGAGTACCTAGATCACACAACGTGATCATATAAACAAAACCCCAACCAAGCCTAAAACCAAAACATTTTAACATCCATAATATTATAGAACAGTCGCTTTTCAAGAACTCGTCGAAGTTGTGAGGCTTTCTACCTTGGCCGCAAGGGAGTCAAGAGTGCCATTAAGCTTGTCGGGTTGCTCATTTGACTTGATTTCCTTGTCAGTTGAGGGATTTTGAGGGATCTCGGGAACCTTGAACAGATAGTCACTAGGGATAAGCTTAGCTCGAGCGGCTGGGTTGATGGTCAACCCAAATCCAGGCTTATCCAGGTCGGCGGTCGTGAGATACCCCTTGGTAGGAATAGGCTCGTCGATGAAGAGGTCTCCAAATACAGGTAAAACACTCTTGCCGTCAGGTGAGTTGGCCAAATACTCCTGGAAAGGAGTGTTGGGCTGGGAGATTTGGAAGTGGTAGCTGTAAGGACCACTCGCGTGAGGAACAACCGGCACGTCATACGCAGCAGCCAATGCAGCGACCTTGAGAAGCTCAGTCAAACCACCAAGCCACATGACGTCGGGCTGAATAATATCGAGGTTCCGACCTTCGACAAGCTTGCGGAAACCATATCGAGAGTACTCGTGCTCACCAGTGGTGAACTTGACAGTAGGGTGGGCACGCTTGATGAGCGCAAATCCATCAGTATCATCGGGCGACAGACACTCCTCCCACCAATTGATATTAAGGTCGAGACAAGCCTTGACAAGCTCGATTGTGTAACTGACGTTCAAACTCATATAGCAATCGACCATGATGGGGAAATCGGGGCCAACAGCCTCGCGATGCTTTCGCAGGAACTCAACATTCTTGCGAAGACCCTCGTGGCCATCATCGGGACAGAAAGGTAGAGGAACTTTGCCTCCCCAGAATCCCATTGCCTTGGCAGCTGTGGGCTCAGGGCCGGTACAGTAGAAATCGAGTCGCTCCTTGGTAGCGCCGCCGATGAGGCGGTAGACAGGCTCATTGCGGACCTTTCCTAAAAGATCCCAAAGGGCGAGGTCGATGACCGAAATGACAGCGATTGGAAGACCCTTGCGGCCGTAGAACATGGAGGCTCGGTACATTTGCTCGAAGAGAAGGTTAGTGTTGCGAGGGTCAGCGCCGATGAGGAAACGCTCGAAGTGCTGATGAACGAGCCAGCAGGCGGGCGGACCTATCGATTCTGTCAGCAACTCATCGCTACCCAGCGTCGAGGCTCGCAATTTGCAAGCCTATCATCCTATAAGCAGTAGAACTTACCTCCAAAGCCAGTGGCGAAGCCTACTGTCCCATCTGTAGCCTCAATTTCGACCAGAAACGAGCCCAGAACATTTATACCCCAGCTAGTTCGTGACTTCTTGTACTGTTCCCATTTTGAAGCTGGTGTTGAAATATCGCTATCGATGAGCCTAGAAATCTATTGTGAGCGATGGCTTCGAAACGGGATGCTATGAGATTGCGTCAACATACCAGTGACCACCCTTGACGTTATGATAATCACCGCCTATTCGCCAAGAACGATTAGCATACATTGGTAGTTTTGTCTTATGAGCATGACATACCCGATCCAACACCACCGATAATGAAAGACCTAATGGCCTTGATTTTGGGAAAGTCCTTGACGGATGACATTTTGACGGCAGAAGGTCAATTGAACCATGCAAGAATCAATAAAAGAAGTGCACTGAAGCTTGACAAGTCGCGATGAGTAAAAGTGGATAATGGAGAAGTTTAAGAAGGAACAAGAATTGACACGAGTTGGGGATGACCCTCTCTTTACAAAGGATGTGCTGGTGGCACTACACACTACAAAGGTGGGCTGAACATAGTTCGGATTGCAACAGTATGACCTCGAAACTCATAGTTGACTGGCTAGTGAGACTCGTGATGCTACAGTCCGGTAAAGCAATGGCCCGTAAGGGTTAAACATTGCCTCGGATTCCCCTCTGACGAAGCAGATATCGGGACGAGATGCACCGAACTTGGTGTTGAATAATGGAGTCATCTCCAATTGCAAGACCTTCTCCACAATTTCTCGGTCCTCGTCGGGGACCAGAGAGCAAGACAAAATCGGAAGCAGCTTCAGCTTAACGGCGGCTCATGAGTTCCAGTTCCAGTTTTTTTCATGTGTTTTCTCTACTTCTTCTTCCTTCTTTTACTTACCCTATTTTGTCTGGGCAGATTTTTCTTCTAGCTTTGCGACGATATAGCGGGTGTTGTTCTTTGGTTTCTCGTTTCTAACCTTCGGCTTCATCGTCTACGTCGAGTTCGTACAGCCACTACTGCCTACTGCCTATTGCCCTTGACCTTGTCTCTGTTGCTGTGCATTCAGCCATTTTCTGTTCCTGCCACAAACATTTGAGACCGAGTGTGCAATTGCGGGGTGACAGGGGGAGGGAGGTAATGTGTGGAGAGATTCTGCATGTAGCCTAATCTCTGAGCTTTGGGAATGAGACTGGAAACCATTCAGCAACATAAAACTCGATTTAACAGTGAACTTGATATACATATACGAATGTTCGATGCTTAACCCATGTCTCGAAAATATCCACTCTACAATAACCATTGAATAACCTTGTCCATTGATTTGTTTGAAAACAAAGGCAGCTCGTGAGGCTGAATTGAAGACCCAAATGGGACTAATACTGTTGCAGAATGCAATGTACCTACACCAGTTGACCAGGTCCGGGGCTACTGGGTAACAGAAAAGTTGACCTCCTAAGTCTTAGGTTACAAAAATAAATAGCCTAAAGAGTATAGTCTAAGTAGCATAAGCT
>NC_031951.1:9131425-9144783 GCF_000303195.2 Fusarium pseudograminearum CS3096
AGCCTAAAGAGTATAGTCTAAGTAGCATAAGCTGATCTACTAATTTCGTCTCTTATGCTTCTAGCGGCTAACTTTTCTGACATCCCGAGGCGGGGCAAAAAGAACTCTACGATATCCACTTGAATGTCGCTTTCCACGAATCAGATTATACCGCTTCTTCCATTCCCCCGCTTCAAGTCCCCTTGAGGAAAGAGCCTGGGAAGGCGAGATCACGGTTGGGAGGTAAGAAGGTTTGGGCAGGTACAGCCTACAGGACGCGTGCGGAGTGAGGATCCCGTCATTTCTCTCCGCATTATAGATCCATCTTAGTTGAACCGGACTGGGAAAGTCGCCCATGAAGCATGTGAAGCCAACTGCTTATTTTCTTTCCATTGGCATCGATGTCTTTTCCCTACAGTCTCACAACAACTTATAATAGTCTTCATTCAAGCGACTCTTGCAGCTCCGGTTAACCGACTGACGAGCCCCAGCTCTGGCAGTCTGTCCACTTCTAAGGGTAGCTCCCGAGTCCACCTCGGCCCACCTCAAATTGCCCCGGTCATCACGGCGCCACTTCCCATCCGCCCGAGGCACAAAGCCAGCAGAAAGCGAAGAGAATAGTGAGAAGACTGGTGTCAGACCAAGAGGAGGGATCAGCTCATAAATAGTATTCATAAGAAACTATTCATGCGTATCGGCAATTCACGGTATTGGTCGAAATTCCTACGTTAGGTGCCCTGATGACAGGTCACCCATCCATTCCTCTACTATTTAGTGCTGTACAGGCCTATTTATCCTCGGGCGATTGTACTCCTTCTCCCGCTTGACATTATCCCGGACCGCGAGGTCAAACACGGCCGGTCTTTCGCGCGCGTATATGCTGTTCGCCATTTCGTCGCTTCTTGCTGTGCCTTGGCCTATCCCCTGTTTTGGCCTCTGTTCACGTCGCTCACACGACTGTTGGGGAGCTCGTTCGTTCTCACATCGTGCCGACACACGAGACCAGCCACAAGGGCTCTGGGAAAATCACCCTTACGCCCAACATCCATCTCACATTTGACCATGCAGAACGGGGCCAGCAAGATGTCGGGCGACGGCTCGGTAGAGAATCGCCCGCCTTCCACAGAGGCAGATAGTGATGAAGCCAACCAATTCCATAGTGAGGACGAAGACCACGGCGACCACGAAACTCTCTGTCGTAATGGGAAGAGGAAGCGTCCTGTCTCAGTCTCGTAAGTCCAGCTCCCGTCTCTGCTTGCTACCTACACACTTTTCCCACCCATACAAACAACCGCCTCAGACTCTGGTCGGGTCCATGTCTCAAGTTGAGGATTTGTTTTGTCCTCTTGGCAGATCTCCAATTCGATAATCATGCTGGAGTCTTATCTACATTTCCTATACTCTCTTATCAACACCATGCCGTCTGAGGCCACTTCATCGCCCCTTCCCTTGACCTCCCCGCTCCCTGCAAATCTTGAACACTATACCACATTGCAGATTCAATCTGCTTTGTCTGCAACTGTACAAGATTTCGCCGACACTGAAGCTAATATTGCCGTGCCCAGATGTGAGCTGTGTAAGCAAAGAAAAGTATGCACCATCTATTTATCCCTTGGTCTCTGCCTTGAACATGCTGACTTAAAATCATCTTCCAGGTCAAGTGTGATCGCGGCCAACCATCATGTGGGTGGTGCAGCCGCAATGGCGCTGTATGTGAATACAAGGAGCGCAAAAAGCCTGGCTTAAGGGCGGGCTATGGACGCGAACTTGAGCAGCGCCTCGACAAACTCGAAGAAATTTTGCGCTCTCATGCTGAGATTATTCATGGTTCTCTGGTGTCCAATACAAACCCAATGTTTGCTGCCAGTATTCGACAAAGCAATCCAAGCCTCACTAGTGAACAAGGAACACCGCGGGATACTCATCCCAACCTCTTCCGACCATCTGAACCAGTTCGCACACCTCAAACAGACCCAGCCTTGTTTGGGCAGAAGGCTCATGGCTCAAACTTTGCACCAAGTACCCAAAGTCTTGATTTCAGCATTGGGCATACACCCAAGATGAACGATGGGTACCATGGCCAGAACAGATCATCGTTTTCAGGCGCGGCAGCGCCATCACAGTTATCGCCCATACAGCATAACAACGCCACTCAAGAATATTATACTTCAGTACAACCAAATATCCATTCGCCTACAGCGCCGCTATCCTCGGCAGCAGGAGCTTCAGCCCCTGACCGTGATATGCCGCCATACGATCTTCTCTACGCACTAGTAGACCTCTACTTTAAGCACATCAACACGTGGTGCCCTATTCTCCATCGCAAAACAACTCTAGATAGCCTCTTCGGGCCATCTGCGCTTGATGAAACAGATCGAGTTCTACTACATGCGATTGTAGCAACAACTATGCGCTTCTCGACGGATGCAAGGTTAACCGAGGAGCGGCGAGAACACTACCACAGGGTTTCCAAAGAACGCGTCCTACTCTATGGTATGGAGAACTCTTCAGTCAAGGCTTTGCAAGCCCTCGTTATCCTAGCGCTTGATCTTTGTGGAAGCAGTAATGGCCCGCCGGGATGGAACATTATGGCCCTCATTACCCGATCTGTTGTGCAACTTGGTCTAGCTGTTGAGGTCACCTCATCAACCGTGTCGCCTCATTACCTGTCAATCTATACGCTTCGGGCTATGACGCTATCGGAACCCAAGGATTTTATTGAGGAAGAGGCCAGACGCCGGTTGTTCTGGATGATATACCTGCTTGACAGATATGCAACTCTTGCCACTGCTTTCGAATTCGCTCTGGATGACAAAGAGATCGACAGGACGCTACCATGTCGCGATGACCTATGGATAAAGAATCAAAAAGTCGATACCCGATGGTTCACAACCGACCTGCACTCCGGTTCTCCGGGACATGACATCGACCAGCCCGAGAACCTAGGCGCATTTGCTTACTATATCGAGATACTCGGCATTCTCTCCAAGATACACAAGTTTCTCAAGCAGCCGGTTGATATCAGCGCTTTAAGTGATGTGGAACAATGGCAGATGAGATACAAGGAACTGGACAACATGTTGACATCTTGGAAATTTAGCCTTCCTGGGGAGTTTGGCAACATGGCCAAGCTATTCAACCCTGGGAGCAAGAACATCAATTGTGCTTGGGTAATGCTTCATGCCACATATCACACAGCCGTCATTCGTCTTCACTCGTCAGCTGCCTATCCTACAACGAGGTCTCCCATCTTCACACCATCCTACAGCGCATCACAGAGATGCCATGGTGCGGTTGAGAACGTCGCCGCACTTGGGGAATTTGTCGTGAACAATGGAATGCTAGCAAAGTTGGGGCCTCCTTTTGCCTTCACCCTCTGGGTTTCAGCGCGCCTGCTCCTTGTTCATGGCTCGACGGTTGAGCGCAAGCTATCGCCACAGCTTCCGTTTTTCGTCGAGAGTCTACGCGAAATGGGACGGTACTGGCCCGTCGCAGCTCGGTACTCCCAACTTTTACAGAGGGTCCTTGATGAGCATCACGACAGTGAACGACAAGGGGACGGCATTACCCCCAGCTCGGTCAAAATACTGTCTGACATGCGACGTACGGCGTTCGACCTAGATTTTCTCATTTCACGCCAGCCGAAGCAATCAGGTGGTACAGCTCTCAGCAGACTACCAAGCGTTACGCCAGCAAGGACGCCAGCACCTAATGAGCTCGAGTATCTTGATGTATTCGATTTCTTCAACGTGCCCCGTCTTCCTTTTGGTGGTGAGAATATATCCAGTGCCAACAGCGCCCTAGCGCCACCAGGTACTGATATGGATGCATCCAACGACAGCGGTACAGGTTTGGGAGCATCCAACGAGTTCAACATCACCAATTTTATGGTTGACGCCAACAGTGACTGGCTTTTCAAACAAGAAGGCGGTCCCAAGTACATGGCAGCTACATAAGATGCGTCCCACAGCAGGACGGGTTATTGTTATGTTTGTTAGAAATTGGTTTGAGTTCTGGATGAGTTTAACTATCGATACCCATTTTTTTGCATATTCGCGATTTGTTGATGGAAGAGACAAGGATGGGAACTTATTACTTATTTGGCATTATGCGGATAAGTCGGAGACATAATGGTATCAAGATTGAAGACGTGGTGGAATTCGAGCCTAGGGACTATGTATGAATAACGGGTTCATGACAGCAAAAGCATTCATAACAGTATTAGTCAGTCATGTCATAACAAGATATCGTTGAGGCAATGAATCCGCAAGTTTTGGCTTGGACGACTGAGAAATGAAAAACGGGAAGTTGCTCCTCCTTATCAAACAAGGAAAACAAAATACACGCCTGGTTAAACTAATCCTCTACGGGGGTATTGTAAATATTGCCAGTGCAGTACTGAACCCAACCATCAAGGTTAATCTTTTTGATGACAGTGCTGAAGCCGTCGGTGCCCTTGGCCTTGCCTTTCTTGGAGCAAATCATCTTGCGGTCGGCCTCCTTGACCTTTGGCGCACCCTTGGGGTATTCAATATTGAATACGGGCTTCTTGGCCTTGATAAAGGCAGCAAATGTCTCGCACTCGGAGTACTCAACACACTGCTCATTGACTGAGAACTGGACGTAGGGCAGAACAGACTTGATGATATCGCCAGCATTCTTGAGCCCGGTCGACATATTGTACTTGGCGGCTTCGGTAGCAAGGAACTTGACGTAGTCGATAGAGTCCTTCTGGGTTAAGCCAAGGCCATTATCGTTTTGCTGTGGTCGTATTAGATTCAGTGCTTCAATTGATAGCAGTGGTGACTTACATAACCATCGACATTGTCAGGATCGATAGCATCGCAACCCTTCTCGGCAGCATACTTGATGCGCTTCTTCATGATGTTGCGAACGTTCTTGCTCCTAAGGTTAATCCATTTCTCGTCAGGCCACCCGTCCATCGTCTTGCCCAAATCAGCTTTCTTGAACTGGTTTTTGTCATCACGCCAGTTCTCCCAAGATCCAGCACTGAAATAGCAGATGACCTTCTTCCCAGCTTTGTGCAGCGCCGCAAACGTCTCAGCATCGTTGTCGTAGAGGTCCAGATCATATATGCCAACATTGGGCTTGAGGTTCTTGGCGGTTCCGTCCTTGTTGAGCTTGAGAGGCTTGAGAAGGATGATCTGCCAGGTGGCACCGACCTTTGGCTGCCATAGACTGCCGCGTGCCTTGAGATAGGGCTCTGTCGAGTCGTCACTCTCTATGCTAGAGGTATCATGTCTGTCGTTTCCTCCCTTTCCTCGGGTAAGGCCAACTCCTAGGCCAACTGACAGAGCAATAATCACAGCGAGGGTCACGCCGATGGCCGTAAGCTTCTTCCATAGCGGCAAAGATTTCCTCATCTTTTCCACTTCCCTTTTCTCCGAGGTGACGACCTCTGTGGCTGGTTTTGAGGCCATGGTCGTGATTGTGATTGTGGTGTAAATGAGGAAATAAGCGAGTATGACGACCAGTTAGCTACCCGTTCATGGCTCCCAACGTGCTTATTATAGAGAAAAGAAGAAGAAAATATCAAGAAAAAGGAATCTCAGGAACATGCCAGACACTCGAGCTCTAATCCCCATCCGGCCCGTGAGCAAGCCAAAAGGGTTTCAAGGTCGAGGGCGGAGCATTTGTGCATGGATTCAATGGTCAGACCGTATCAACTCATGAAATTCGGTAGGAGCATCCAGGAATACCGCTAGCAATATTACTCTGCACTCTTGGTTGGTCAACGAGCTTGCGAGAAGTGGCGTTTTTGCCTGTAGAAGAAACCCCAAGCCCAATGTGGAAATCTCCTGGGATCCACGGGCACTGCGGCAGGCTGAGTTGATGTCAGCACCAAGCCACTAGCTTACGATCTAGAACGAGCTGAGGATTCAGTAGGCAGCCCATGCAGTCAAGCAAGGTCCCTCCATCCCATTGTCTGATGAATGTGCTGGCGAGTTATCCTTCTTAGTGAAAAAAAGTGAATTGTCTGATGAATACCAGTTCCGTGCCTGCGTGTCTAGCAGTCACAGGGCTTCGGGACCATCCGAATTGATTGGAGACATCCAAAGCTTGGAGTTATAGAGATCAACGTCTTTATTTGCTGTGTTGCAGATCGCCGCATTTGAAACATTCCGTCTCGTCTTGGCTGTCAATAATTTCTTTCATCCTGTGTACTTTCTGTTAAGTCGGGAACTGGCTCGTACTTACAGAATGTCCAAGCTCTTGACATGACTAAATTATACAAGGTACATGCTCCTACAGTTGTTTGGCGATAGCGTTTATTTAAGAAGAGTGTTTTACCTTCAGTTGGTTCTATTTTCCTTGGCCTGTTTGGGATAGGAACGTAGACAATGTTTACGCAGCAAGAGACGACAACGAGACAACGAGACACTCGTCAAAGAGAGAATTCAACACCAAGGTACTCTTTAAATCCGAGTCCTTTCAAAGAGGTAGGTTGTCATAAGTCACGTCACTTGTATTCATTAGTACCTTAGTAGATACCTCGTATCGCGCTCCGTCCTACCCTATAGACAGAAACTTGGTGCTCAATATCTCAACGATTATCATGAGGCCACCCAAATCGAATGAATCTAGCCTAAAACTAATGGCCGTGAGCAGTAGGCATAGTTTGTCCATCACATTCCGACAGCATATCGATTCCATGAACCGGAGCATTCCTCTGACTCCACTCACAGCTTCCGTAGCTGAATGATATATATCCAAAGAGTGGCAAGATTTACAAACGGCTAGTCAGCAACCAACAAACATAATTCACCATAACTCCCATTGTATGGGCTCACAAAGCTCACCTATGATGCCGCAAATTCATCGAAATCGAGTCTGAAAGTTCAATTACCTCCAACATGATACCAAATGTCTAACGAGCAATTTAGCCTAAGAGCTTTCCTCTAGTCCATCTATAACCATTTCAGGTCGAGGTTGTCCGAGATAGAGCCCTGAATAGGAAACTCGGCGACCAAGACTCCGAAAAGGACAGCAACACGTTGAATTCAATATGCGATGATATTGAGCATAAATAAGATACTTGGAGATAAGGGAAAATGTTGTGAAAGTAGACCAATTGCTTCTCTTGTTGATGTCGTGGACCGCTGCTTCGTAAGCACCAATATCAGTATCATACCACATCACACCACTATGAAGACGTTCTCAACTCAAGTCATGGCCGTTTCGGCTTTGCTGGCAGGGCTTTCTCAATCGTTTGAGATGAGGCGACCTCCACCAGTTGAGCTTGTCAAAGGCTTCGACTGGGCAGATCCATTCACGCTCAATTCCATGGCGGCATTCCAGCCAAGATGTGACGACAAGAAACAGTTCGAGGTTTTGGAGTATACTCTCGCAGAGTTGATGGAGCCTCCCCCGAAGGGATTGAAGCCTTGGGCCAAGGGTCTCAAAGCAGTCTTCGCCAACAGAGAGTACCCTGGAGGATGGCTCGGCCTGGATCCCCACGCTGGTGGTCGCAGCGTGTTGCTGATGAACTATGATCGAATTCCTCTCGTGGTTCGTGAATGGATTGAACAACAGGAGCGAACCGACGGTGAGGGCAAGGCCCTTTTCGCTGTGCTCGAGAAACCAAAGAACGACGAAGACGAGATTGAAGAGGTCGTCAAGTTTCCCGAAGCTGACAAGATCAATCGGGCAAATGACAAAGACAAGGTTGCCGTTTTTGCGCCCGGTGCTTTATACGGCATCCTTCCCCTCTGGGCAGCGGAAGCAAGTGAATGCAAAGGTAAGATGAGATGCCCAGTCTGGTCCTGTGTCTGGCGTGCAATAACTTATAACAAAATTGCAGATCAACTTGTCGACTTGTCGAAGTACAGCCCGCAGCCCGCGGATGGCGGAGTTGTCGCTTGGGTTTTACATTCGGAGCGTCAGTCGGATCAAAAGACAAAGGTTGACATCAGAGTCCAGGCTCTAAAGGGAAAGAAAGCCATGAGCGGTCAAGAGCAAGGCCAGGCGAAAACAGCATCGAGGGAAGAGTTGTAGGGTTGATGTTCATAGTAACTGTATTTCCTAAGTACCCAGGTAGCGTTCAAATGCATCGAGTTCCAGTTATGATAATACCACCGACATGATGTGAGGTTTTTTATGATCTGCCATGACTCTTTCTCTACCCACCTACCCACCTACCTACTAACCTAATGCACAAAGAGTTTTTCGCTGCCACTCTGTCCGATCGAGGCAGCGTCGAGGGGGGAAAGTAGAGAAAAAAAGAAAGCAATATCGGGCATCTGGCGTCAAGGTTTGTTTGTTCCTGCCTTAGGTAAAGATTTCTTGCGTCCATAACCCGGATGGATGGCAATGTGGACTGTCAGTTTCAGCCACCACGATCTGAACTGTCCTCGGATCCTTTTCCGACCTCGCAGGTAAGCCTTGAATATAAATGCTTCCCCTCATGTCTTTGACCGCTGTTCTAGAGTTCGGATCATAACCCAGGTATTGCAGGGCCAAAAAGATCCTGGTCCGGTTCGTTGGGCCGGGCATTTGTTCTATAATAAAGGTACTGTACTTGCGCACACACCGCCTTCGGGTATGATGCATCAGATCGACGCCAGCTTCACGATACAGACCTGTTTGAGTTGTCATGATATGGGTCTGGATGTCATGAAGAGTCATTTACTGTACCGTACCTAGCTAGTGCAGCAATATGCGGTGGCCATCGTATGATGAATGACAAAAAAGCATGTGAAAATGCTGTCCAAGTCAAGCAAGTCAGCAAGAAAGCACGCACGCATGCGAGCCTTACCGTCGTTTTTAGGTTCAACAGAGGCCATTAATTCAATCTAAGGCTTCATCAAAGAGCATCAACCAACCTCTTCACGTGAAGGAACCTATTGGGTACGATACCACCAATAGAGCCTAGCCTGGCTAAGGGGGTGGCAGAAAATTTGAGACAAAAGCCTAGAGCACAGAAAATAAACAACACAAGAGAGTGTCTAGAATGGAATGAAATGACTATATTATTTTGTCTCCTAACCAGGTTAGCTGTATCAGCGTTTTTCAACCTACCTAGGTACCCGCCTAGGCATCTACGAATTACCTCTACTGAGCTACCTCACCACCGCTAAGTGTCCCATTTGTAGACCTTACAAGGTTAGCTCAGGCACTCGTGGCAATGTGTCGCTACTAAATAACCCCAGTATCGCATCCAATAGCTTCCGGTGGGTGATGATGTTCTCCAAACAGATCAGAACCGCGTCCGTGCAATTCACCGATTGCGCTTATCTTCAGATGCGATGTGGTTCGCAATGACAATGGCGGGAAAGGGCATTCACATCACCAGCTGGTCATGTCGAAGACAATCAAATTCGTTGTAGTCAGCCACCACTTCTCGGGGCACGACAGCTTATAAATGTCCCGGATGCGGTCTATTGCAGAGGAGCCGGGTGGTGAAGGAAACAACCGACCGACCTACAAGTCTACCCGCCCGGGCAACTTTCGCCAATCAACCCGACCGCCAGAGCAGACACCAGGATCTCCATGTCGTCAGAAAAGGTCCCACAGCTCTCGAGCTGCATCTGTGAGAGTCCACCTGTTGTAGATTTGACACTGCAGATGGATGATGTACGTTCATGGGTCTTCCCAGACAATCGAGCATTGTACCTGACGAGGAATCGGAATTTTTCATGATTAAGAGAGATCTATTAAAGGGAAGCGTCGAATCGGACTGTTTGTTACCAGCACATCAGTGATTGAAAACGTTGAATGATTTCGGTGAAATTCAACTTGGAGGCTGGGGGTAACGAGGACAGTCAAACGAGGTACCTTTCTCTTAGATGCGTTGTACAGTACAAGGGACAAAGACCCAAGCTTGGCTGATCCATCGAGACGTACTCGTACCCAGGGCGTTGCATTGCATTGCATTGCATCGCATTGCATGCATGGCCTCGCTCGCATCACAAGCGGTCTTTGATACCTGATAACAACCTCAATCATCTCAATCTGGGTTGCGACTCACATTCTCTTCCTTTAGTTGCTGCTGCTTCAGCTACTGCTCCTGCCGCCGCTGCACATCATCACCGATTCTGCACACAATCGAAGTCGAATAACCCCCCGGGCCCACATGCTCTCCAATTGCTTCTTTCATCAATACCATCAACACCATCTTTACTGGTACCTACTACCACCACCACCACTACTACCTACTATCTGTACCTCCTCTATCTTTGCATCTTGTTCCTCTACTTTCCGCTTTCGAAACTTCTTCTATGACCTTCTCTCAAGTTCCCCAGATCAAAACCTATCTGCTCACCGTATCGACTTTACGTCTCGCTGCAATAATCACCCTGTTCTGCATCCGGCGAAGGCAAAACCATCTTCTCAAACAGCCTAGAATCAATCCCTGTATCAATCGTTCCGGTCGATGCGGTCGCAGCACCCTTGATTTGTACCGACTGTACCTTTTCCTCGTGTCGTTACTACTGCCCCGTAGCAGTGGCCGCCGCCGCCGCCGACAATCTTTAATTTCGCTCCAGTGCCCCCCAGCCTTGTTAACCAACGCCAAACCGGTCCTGTCCTGGTGCCTTCCCGTCTCGTCAACGAACTGGTTCTTCTCCCAGCCCAACATCTCTCCCACAAACAAAACAAAATCCCACTCAAACTCGAGACGCAACAAACGACAGTCGCAGTCACAGTCACCCTACCTCAAATCATTCCTACGTTCTCTCGATTCCCACACGAAGCCTCCATTGCAGTTCACAAAACATATTTCAGTCATGGGCAGCTTCACCTTCAAGTGGTAAGTCGCAAACTTCACAGTACGGCGCTGCTTCGCGCAACTTCGCCTAACCTCCGAGTCGCAATTTATCTACCTCTGCGCACAACAACGCATTGGGCTTTGTATGGGAACAAGCTTGCTCCCATGCGTGTGCCTCTCAATGCTGCTTCGCGTTGCAGTTACGAATTGTGTCAATTTGTCCACGTCTGAGACAATCAAGACTGACCGTAAACTTTGTACAGGGAACATCCCGCCGAAGAGGTTTACGTGACCGGCACTTTCGACAACTGGACCAAGAGCGTGAGGCTCGAGAAGGAGGGCGATGTTTTCTCCAAGACTGTCGAACTGAAGGAGCCTGAGGGCAAGATTTACTACAAGGTACGTCAGCGTCAGCGAGCAACGACCCGCAACGCCAACAAGCTACTCTCCTTTTCCCTCCCAATATTCACTCTGCATTTCACCCCATTTGAAAACTCCCATGTCCTGTTGCCATGACCGCCAGCGCCGAACCAATGCTATCCCTTTCGCGTTGCGCTGGAGTCATCCAAACACAGGAATAAGTTCATTGCTACTAGTCGGACTTCTGCGCGGATGGTGCTGCCAAAGCAAGACAGGAGATAGCAGCCATGCCCATGCCGCTCAGGAACCTGTGCTTTACGGTCATTGTTATCGTCAGAGCTCTTTTAAGCCTAAAAAGCTTGGAGGCGCAATGGTGGTGGCTGCCGTAATCTCAGGCCCCTGTCCAAGGATTTTTTTTTCTTGCAAGTCTCCTACGCTGCCAGGATCGGGGGTTGGGCCCCTGGTTCATTTCCCTGGCTGTCATGTCATGGGTTCTCCGTGGCCCATTTGGCATCTCGCACCATCCCCAACCAAAAACCCCCACGGCTGGGTATGACGCAAGGCGACCACGATCGCGACGGTTCTGGAATGCGTTAGTGAGCGGAGAGCGCTATAACCCGCCCATGTCAATGCTTTTCTTGGTCACGCCTGGTCACGCCGGTAGAATTCTGTGGCGCAAGCCGACCATTGCCTTGCGCAGAGCCAAAGTCCTTTGGTGCTGCCAAGGCGTCTTCGAGTGCACTTGATTTGCTTGCACCCTAGTGTGCCTGCATATCCGACCCGCTCTTGCTCTCAGCTCCGTCCTCCTCTTCGTCATCGCACCAGTTCATTAAACTCACTTTGTCTCCTCTTTCAAAGCCAATTGTTCTTCCTGCACTCTCTCACACTTGTCGCAACCCCTACAAAGACTGTCGCTCACCATTTGATCTAGTTCATCGTTGACGGCAACTGGATCATCAATCAATCAGCACCTAACGAGCCTGATCTTGAGGGCAACGTGAACAACTTCGTTACTCCCGACCAAATTGTCCGCGAAACTCCTGCCGCCGCTATCCTTAATACCGTGACGCTTACGTCCACAACTGCAGCTATGGCTAGCGAACAACCTTTGGAGAACAAGCCCACCGAGTCTACGACTCTGGCCGATAAGGTAGCTGAAGGGAGGATTGCTGAAGACAAGACTACTAGTGCTGACTTTTGAATAGTCTACCCAAGAGGAAAAGCTGCCTCTCGAAACCCCCTCTGACATTCCCGGTGGTTTCCCCATCACCCCCGCGAACGAGCTCGACAAAGTGATTGGTATTAACCCTCTTCCTGCATCCGAGGGTGCAGGAAATCCCATCAAGCTTGAACCCGGCGAGAAAATCCCCGAGTCCATCACCGCTCAAAACATCGATTCTCATGTGAAGCTGGACAACGATTCTTATGAAAAGAGCGACGCTTACCCCGGTATTGAGACCGAGCTTCCTCCTGTTTCCTCTAACACTATTCCCGAGTCCAGCCTCCCCATCATTGGTACGGATGTTCTCGCCTTCAACTCTGCTGCACCTACAGCCACTACCGCCGGTCTTGCTGCTGATGTTCCTCTGGAGTCCAATGGCGCTTTCGTTCCCGAGGTGGTGAGGGAGAGCCAGGAGAAGGCCAATGCTGTAACTGAGGCCAGCACAGACCCTACAGAGGTCAAGGAGAAGACTATGGTCGAGGAGGAGCTCAAGGGCACTGTTCCCGAGGCCCCCGCAACCTCAGTAGGCACCGCTGGTGTTGGTACTGAGAAGTCGGAGAACACTCCTGACACTAGCCTCGCCGCTTTGGCCGCCACTGCCGGAGGTGCTGTCATTGCCGCTGGTCTCGCTGCCAAGGAGTCAGTAGAGGAGAAGGCTATTCCTGCCCTTAACAACGCTACCGACGCCATCGCCGATACCGCCAACAAAAACCTGCCCGACTCAGTTAAGGAGCAGCTTCCTGTCACCGCTCAGGAGACTCTTGCTGCCAAGAACGAGGAGCAGATCCGAAAGGAAGTCTCTCCCGAGGTTCCTGTCGAGGTCAAGGAGTCCCTAATCGAGGCTGGAAAGGCTCCCGAAGCTGCCGCCAACACTGAGGCTGTCGAGGAGAAGAAGCTGGTTGAAGCCGAGCTTCTGAAGGAAGTGAAGCCTGTCACTGGCATTTACGATTCTGTTGTTGAGCAGGAGCAGCCCAAGGAGCAGTCTAAGCAGGTCTCTCCTGAAGTTCCCGTCGCGGTCAAGGATTCTATTGCCGAGGCTGGCAAGGCCCCCGAAGCTGCCGCCAACACTGA
>NC_031951.1:9144883-9161173 GCF_000303195.2 Fusarium pseudograminearum CS3096
CCCGAAGCTGCCGCCAACACTGAGGCTGTCGAGGAGAAGAAGGTGGTTGAAGCCGAGCTTCTTAAAGAGGTCAAGCCTGCAGCCACAATTGATGAGACTCCTCAGGTTGCTTCTGAGGTGCCCACCGAAGTAAAGGAGTCTATTGTCGAGGCTGGTGAGCGTCCTGAGGCTGCAGCCAGCACCGAAGCTGTTGAGAATAAGAAGGTGGTTGAAGCTCAGCTCCTCAAGGAGGCAGAGCCTGTTCCTGCTGTTGGAGAATCGAAGCCTGTCGTTGAGACCAAGGCCGATTCTGCTGTCGAGTCTCAGGAAACCAAGACTCAAGATCCCGCACCTGTTGTTCCTGCCGTTGTTCTTCCCACCGAGAGCAAGGCCGAGGAGCACAAGACAGAGGCCCCCGAGACCGAGACTCCCGCGGTCGGCAATGGTAGCTCAACGGCCGGTAACGGCACCACAGCAACCGGCAACGGCGCTTCAACAATAGAAAATAAGCCCACTGATACTTCGCGCAACGGCAGCGCCTCTGCAGCAAGTGCCAAGGAGAAGAAGAAGAACCGACTGAGTTCGATCTTCAGCAAGATCAAGCACAAGCTGTCCGACAAATAGATGAGAAGACGAGACAACTTAGCTAATGTCGAAATGATGAGGTATCAGAAATGTCTCACGGGTTTTTGTTTTCTTGCGGTTGGTGTCTTCGTTTATCAATGATTCCCCTGGATCCATGAGCAAGATGAGAGTGGTTGAGGTCACTGAGGGCGTGGATCTCCGTCATATACCTAATTCATATTCAATTTTTATGCGCACACTTTTGATTAAAACCGGACTTCATGTATGGCAGATTCTATTATCAAGTCGGAAGAAAAAAACATCTCTTCTATTTTATTTTTAGGATACATACTTGATGAAGCCATGATGATGTCTGTTGAAGAGCGAGCCAGCTGAAGCATTTTGGTCATGTGATAGGCTCGCCTCCATAGCAATGACTAATTCTGCAATCCTTATGTAAGCCAGATTGAGCACCTATCGAGCAGAAGCTGGTAACGCCATTGCTCTGCGCCGAGCCTGTCAACTCCGTCACGATTTGCCCCGCCAGTGACTCGCTCGATCCACCTGCATCTTCCATCCATCAACGGGGTCCGTCCCAGCTGGACCCCTTCGTGAACTTCAACCCGATCCTTCCATCAAATTGCCCAGAGGGTTCCATATCTGCTTCTTCCTAATTATTTTGGGGTGTGCTCAATACCTACCTTCGTATCTTGCTAGGCGATAACCCTTGGATCTGTCAGTCATCCCCGCCACTGGGACAAAGCGCGAGCAATCGAACGATTGGACCGGTCATTTATCTCATCGCGATTGAGACTTTTCGGAAGATAGCCTGCACGAAATATGAACCCCTCTACACCAAATGTGGGAAAATCTGTCCCTGCGCCATCGAATTCCGCAGCTAGTCAAACTGGTCCAGCGACCTCAAGCTTTGAATCATCCCGTCGTCCATCACAGGCTGGTTTCTCATACTCACAATCGATGCCTCGAAAGGTTCAAGGCTCCCGCAAACAACACCGGGCTCAGCGTAGGCCTGGATTTGGCGATAGATCAAATACCGGTCCCGACGACGACGACGACGACGACGCCATGGATGAGCTAAGAGCTTTCAGAAATCCCAATAGCAGGCGCGGCCAAACCTCAATCACCCACCTACTCAATTACTCCATGCCACGCCCGGTCCAGGATCATCATTCGCATTCAAGATCTTATAGGAGAACTCCAACATGGGGACCTGGATCAGGATACCACGCAAGCGACAAGGCTCGATACGTCCATGCCAACTACCGCTTCATCCTTTCTCCAGAGGGTACATACAACAAACAAGCCACGGATGCCGACACCCACCTGGACTGGTCTCATGTAATGCAGATTATTGCTTCAAGTGAATCGCAGGGTTCATCATGCCCAATTTGTCTTTCCGAACCAGTGGCGCCACGGATGGCGAAATGCGGTCATATTTTTTGCTTGCCCTGTCTTATCCGGTTCATGAACTCAGCATCGGGCGAGGACGAAGCAAAGGGTCGAGGCCCTAGATGGAAGAAGTGCCCTATTTGCGAGGACTCGATCTATATGCAAGACGTACGGCCTGTTAGATTCTATGCAGGACAAGAAAGCCCATTTCCTCGACCTGGTGACGACGTTGTGCTACGATTGATGGCACGAAACGCAAGCTCTACAATGGCGCTTCCGCGAGAGAGTGGCTCTGAAGCTCTATATTCTGTAGGTGACATTCCTTGGCATTTTGCTGCGAACGTCTTGGACTACGCTCGCATGATGAAAGGTACCACCGACTACATGGCTGCCCAGTACGATGAGGAGATTACCGCACTGGCTCAACAAGCAAAGGAAGACGAAACCCTTTTTGGACAGAACGATGAATGGTCCCAGAAAGCGATCCGGGCTATCACGGCCGCCAAGGAGAAGCTTACAGAGCTTGAGGTTGTGGAAAGCTCAGCAACGTCGGCCAAGCTCTCTGCAGACGCCGACTTTTATTTTTACAGCTCTCCGCCGCATCTGTACCTCTCGCCACTGGATATCCGTATCCTCAAAACAAAGTACGGATCTTTTTCGTCATTTCCTTCTACGCTTCTCCCTCGTGTGGAGCACATCTCTACTGGTCATGTGGTAGACGATGCAATGCGCCGAAGGGCAAAGTACTTGGGACACCTTCCTCGTGGATGCGTTGTCAATTTTCTGGAATGTGACTGGACAGATATTGTGCCAGAAGATACGCTGGCATCGTTTTCGGCTGATATCGAGCGGAGACGGAGACGCAACCGAGACAAAGAGACGCAGGAGGAACGCGAGCGTCTCCAGGCCGAGCGCCTTGAAGCTGCAAACATACGCAAGACCACAGGTTATCAGAGGCTCCCTGAACCACCAGAGGATAGCGCCCCTCGAATGGACCTCGAAGAGTTCCTGCCATTAAGCGGCCACTCTGGTAGCACGCCTCCAGATCCCCGGCCAGGGTTCGAGACATTGGCTGAGATGTCAACCAGCCCGTCAAACCAGAAGACTGTCTGGGGCACTAGAGTGGTCAACGGGTCACCAGAGATGGCACCTGCCCAACATTTAGACGACGTTCACGACGGGTGGCTCAGGGATGAGGACCTATTTGACACTGCCGATATTGCGATGCAAATAAAGGCCATAGAAGCGGCCGAGAGTAGCGTTCATCCGGATAGTGTTGGCGGAGCAGGGCCAAGCAGCAGTGGTGGTGGCGGAAAGAAGAAAAAGAAACAAAAAATCACGCTCATGAGCACCGGGGGCCGGAGAGGCAACTAAGTCTATCGTCCCTATTTCCAGTTTGAGGAGGTATGATTCTTTTTCGGTTCTCCACGGCGTGGCACACGGTTCGTATTACTAGTTTTTAAAGTAAAGAGACGGAGCAGGGTTATCAACACCAACATAGAAGTTTCAAAGCAACGAAACTTTATGAATGAAAAGCCGGGGGCGAGTAGGAAAGAGAATGATGCTTGTACGATTAATTCTGATCGCCAGCCATCAACAAGCCTCATCCCAAGATGCCACGTACATACCGCTTTGTCTTTGGCATTTCGGTTATGATAGTCGCCGAAATGAACCTGGTTCGATGTGACGTACATACATATTAAAGCACATATATCGAGTCGCTGACTCAAGGAGCACATAGGTAGTTAGCAAAACCTCTTTAATGTGAAGAGATGTATATACAGAGTACGTTGTGTGCAGTAGAGCATGAAACCTAGCATCTTGCACGAGGAACCGGAGTATTCCCTTAGCCCTACATAGTACGCAATACTAGTGTATACATTGTACATAAGATCTGCTCTCAATGTCGATCGAAACTTCAAATGCGACATGAAACTCAACTTCAGAACGCTACAGCACTCGAGCGGGACCATGATTGATATTCGATTAACACAGCAGACTACAACCCAACATTGTCGTCATAGCTGCTAGGGTATTTCTCCACAGAAAGGTGACTAGACACGGGAATGCCGATGTCGATAAAACCCAGAGGCTGAAGATGTTGGTACGTACCCACAGGTCATCGCCACACAAGTGAGGTTTCTGCACGGTACTCTATACTCTGTACTGTAACTCTATTTACGATGTCGGCTAATCGGGTCGTGAAGTGCCGTTGGACGATATGTGTGCCCGCGGAGTAGGTCTAAGTTAAAGTCTGAGTCTGCGGGTTATTTCATGATTACGAACTGCCCTATTAGAGTGGAAATTTGTTTGGTGATGCTGTGGGGCTTTCCATATTTCAATTAAGTATACCTATACCGAATGCCTCTAGTGACTGAAGCATGGGAGCGTGTACAAGTTGCAAGACTGTGCAACGACTGGTACTGTGGCATTCTCACCACAAGCCATTGGAAGAGCCAGGCCAGGCCGTTGGCAGGCTGGTTAATGAACGGTCAAGGTTTGAAGGACCAGTCAGGAGGCGACGGTATTTGCTTTGCCTTCTGGAATAGCCACGCCGCTTCGATAGCAGGGTTCTTGTCGTTTACAGCCAAGACCAAGGATCTGGGCAGGTATGTTGTGTACTATGTGTTGGCGGCTATTCAAGTTAGGCCCACACACTTAATTACATATATGAAGTCAAGATTGACATTAGGCCCAGTATATCTGTCCTAGCAACACACATAGTAGCTACTCTGTAGAAAGTTTGCCTATTGTTTTATTGTAGATCTTTCGAGGCCCAGCGGACACTAGATCTGATATATGCGCCCCTATATCGGGAATGAAATTGGGAGGGAGCCAACTTTCTCCCATGTTGGTGGACGTTAATGAGTTCATACAAGAGCGTGCTAATGAATTAGCGGCCGATGAGTCAGTACTATGTACTCTGTATTGAAATGAGATTAAAGAACCTAGCTGACCCAACAACACCAGGTACAGGGTGGAAGAACCTGTGAGGACTCTGACTTTGAATTGAAGGAGAAAACAACCGAGGGAAGCGGTTAAAGAGAAACAGGCCAAGAGAATGAAGAATGCACGTGATGATGCGCCGAGAAGGAGGTGGTCGGTGACCCCGCGTTGAACCGACATGGGACTTACGAATCATCCAAAACCTGAACAATAGGAAAAGCGCACGTTTTGGATACTGCCGTGATGGTGAACCTGCCACGGCTTGATAGCGGAAACGCTTGACGAGCTACTGGCTGAATGAACTGCTACCATATCCATCTGCACGGTCCGGCTTTGTCGTCATGCGACTAGGGTGTGGTGGACTGGGCATATCCTGGGCCGTTGGGGGGGGGGCGGAATGAACTGAACCGCTTGTTCGGCACAGACCTGGTGAATGGTGATGCAGGATTAGAGACACTGGGACAAATCAAGTTGATGTTGTTGCTACATCGTCTTGTGACGCTGACGAAAACTAAGGTACATCGGTTAGAGGTAGGCAGGCGGCAGCCCAGTGAGCAAGAGGTATGGTTGTTGATCGAGTTATAAATAAAACAGACAAGCCCAGCCAAGCAGTCCACGCCAGAACAAAGCGGCACTCGTCCTCGAATTTACACACAACACGTTATGTGTCGTTTCAGCCACTCGACTACGTTGAAATCCGATCTGACAGTCAACTACGGGAGCCTCCACCACCAGCCTGGCCTACCTAGGTACATACCTTAGTAGCCGGGCAGCCCACTAAATCAAAGACCTCCATCTTATTAGGTGCTCCGTACCGTACATAGTAGTCTGTAGCGCCCACCTCAACAAATCAGTCGCCAAGAGAATGCCGTGGCGCTAACTGGTCTCGGCTGACGAACCTCCAACTCCACTGGAGAAGCGCTGAGCCGAGCCTCAAAGCCACTTGCGCACCCCAGACGGTCTGGAAAACTGTCCGGGAGGAAAGAAGGGTCCATCCATACCTGTCCTGAGCTCCATCAAGGTTTCACTGTCAGTTTGATTTTTTGTCAATCTTCTGGATACCAACCAAGTGCAGAGTAGACTATGTAATACAATTGTTCATCGCAGATCGTCTCGGGAAGGGATCAGAGACAAGTCCCACAATCAAAGAGGCAAGTCAATCTTGCCTTGTCTTGCCTTTTGTTCAGTTTAGAGACATATTCACTGGTTTTCGCACTATTGACTTGCTCTGGGACCACTCCAGCCCCCTGTCAATTACGCACTTACTTGGCCTTAACGCACCACACCCTTGTTCGGGCAGTCTTTCACTTTCTCCGGGGCGGCACACTTAGGTTGCCATCTGCAGTGGTCTCCTTTGGTGCTGTACTTACTGGCTTGAGTAGCTCTTGGCCAGGTGCCGAAAAGCGAGAGCCAAGCCACAGAATTCAACTTGACATTAGACGCCGAAGATCCGATCAAACAGAACCTTCATACGGATAAGCCAAGCAGAGACCAAGAAAAACAAAACTGCTAATGCACACACACACACACATGCATGCTGCTCATCATTCTACTGCTACCACGGGCAGTGTTATAACCCTGTCGAACCCCCTTCACCCCCATTGCAAATCGCCCATCCAAAGTTCTGGTTTAATTTGACCACAAATCTTCCGATCTCTCTACTCACTGAAGCGAAAGTGGAATCCCCTTTTCCTTTTTCCCTTTTCTAAGAATACTCGATTTGGATTCATACAAAAGCCGTCTCTTACTCGCATCGCACTCTCTTTTGTATCAGAGAGAGATTGCGTGCAACCGTTGAGGCTTTGCTCTTGCGGGAGACGAAAACGGCATCGCGCTTACACGCTCACAACTTACCCCATTTGGCAATCAACCTTTGAGCAAGAGTCGATGTAGTTCAAGACTCGGCGAAGCCTCGAAACTTTGCTCATTTTTTTCTTAAAATAAAAAAAAAACTCTCTTAACACCCTTCAAATATCTCATTCCCAATCAACCACTGCATGGTTCCATACTTGGAATCTGCTCACCACACCGAAACAATGTCGAGTTCTATTACCAGCTCTGGCTTCACCAAGCCTCGAAGAGAACCTAGAGACACAGGGTTCCCTGAGCCTCTTAACAACCGTCAGCATCCCGTCTTGAACAAACATTATGAATTATCTGCTAACACCTTCCAGTCCGCAACACAACTCTCCCACATCCTGATGCTGATTTTTCACCAAACGCATGCCTCACCCAAGAGGATATTGACCCCGATCGGGCTCTTATGCGAACCCGACGATCTTTCCTCAGGAAGAAACGACGAACTCTGAACCATGGCCGTATCACACCTGCCTCAGAGGCCCTCTATAGCGCCTATTCTCTCGTACAATCCGATGTCGGTGACCACGATAGTCTCCAAACCACCAACCCATCACTTGTCAGTGTTCGCCCAACTACGCCCAGCATTCGAATCTCCAGGGACGGAACCGATAGTCTCGCATCAAGAACCACGAGGAGGGAAGACGAAGACACGCCACCGACTTCGCCTGACGTCCCGTCACATCGCTCTAAGAAAGGATTCTTGAGCAAATGGCGAAAAAACTAGGAGTGCTTTAGCTAAAAGTCTGGCCTCGCAACGGTGTGGTGTACACCTGGCTTCGACATGACCATGACTGCTGCAACGACGTACACGGCCGAATATTATGACCTGCAACGACCGCATTCGCAAAATGCATTTCTATCAAAAGAATCACTCTCTTTCTCCCTTTTCATTTGTGTGCTTGGATAGCGTGGCGTTTATGTTGAATTAAGGCTCGGATTTTAGGAGCGGGACGGAGTTTTGTCTGCAACAAGGGCAAAGGTTTGGATAGGTACAATAGTCCCTCTGGAAGGGCAGAGACAGCAATGTCACACATATACAGTAGTCGGTTCACCTTGTGGTGGCCGACATAGACACTCGTTAAGAATTAATAGTTTTACCGGTAGCTTTATCGCTATTATCAAAATGGCCATTATCCCTTGGGCTCTCATTGTGCAAATAACTTTGATATACTGTCTTCACTCCGTCGCTATGCTAGACGCATAGGTGTTCATTTCCGTATAAAATATCGAGATCATCATTCTGGCCCATTTCATCCACGTCTGTAAGAGAGTAGTGCTGTCCTTCTAACTTCCACGGTAGCTCGTGTAGCTGTAGGGGCTCAGCAGGAGAGGTACATGATACGTCTGCCTCTCCTCCATACGGAAGGTAACCGTGACCTCTGGGAAAAAGGTGTTCTCCTCGCCAAAGTAAGCTCCGGTATCAAAACGCAGCGTCCAGCGTGATGAGCCCCGCCCCTTGCGGTCCTCTAGAATCTCAACAAGCGTTTGGAGAGGAGGCTCGCCAGCAGAATCCTCGGAGAGAAAGGGCAACCATGAAGTAACGCGACCGTCCTCGTCCGTGATGGACTCAAAGGTGTTGGCTCTCGGCTGGGCGGCCGAGTGCGGATTGGCAGAAGGGGGGATGGGACCTTCAAGGCGGACACGGATGCCGCGCGCGGGTTTACCGGCCTGAGTGTCAAGGACGTGACACGTAATGGGATCTTTGGTGGGTGAAGCCATCGCGGAGGTGGCACTTGGTGTGTGAAGTGGTTGTTGGTGGTGGTGATATAAGTACAGTAGTTCGGTATTTGGTGAGGTTTGACGGCAATGTGAAGGCGGTCTTTACTTTACAGTAAAAGTTCGGGTTATGCGCCTGATGTGAGTGAGAGTGGATGCTAAGATAGAGTTAAGATTGAATCAACGGTATCATAAAGTTCTTGATATTTCTTGTGTCTTAGTTCCTGTCTGGGCACTTGGCAAGTGAAGGACGAAGAGGAGAGGGGTTTGAGTTGAAGTGAGGCAGTGAGAGAGCGGTTGCGGCGCACAGCCTACCTACCCTGCTTACAGCAGATAATCAGTGAGTTTTTGGCTTGGGGCTGCTGTCTCTACTACTAGTAAGAAGGCCCAATCACACAATAATGCAGCAAAAGATTTGGCTCCATAGATAAGCGGCAATTGTTACATTTACTAGATAAAATGGTATTAAGATTGATGGGAAGCTATGTATCTACGCGCGTAGCTCCGGACGCCTGACGCCGTTCCCCGGTACTTCATACTGTATCTCATGGACGGAGCCGACCCGACAAAGACTGAGGTCGCTGAAGAAGGATTACCTAATACTATGATAGGGCTGACTATTCAACTTTGGAGTTGTCATTATAAGCCTGAAGGTTATTGAAACCGGAGTCAATATCTTAACAGTCGAGGTGTCCTCGAGTCAACTATTCACGATTGTTGCTTAGGTTGCGCATGTGGCTAGTGGGCAGGCGACAATCATGTGGCGAGCAGCCGACAGAATTATGTGGTCATGAAACACCCCCTTCGCAGCCGGAAGCCGCAGCACTATTATGTCAGGCCTTACCCCTCCATCTCAGAGCTTCTAGAAGTTACCCAAATCCTGATTCTGCTCCAGACAAGCTCCCTTCCTCATAGTAAGTGACCAGCTTCGTGTTATTCGTTTTCTATTTACCTAACTCAGAAATTAGAAACCATCTGTACCCTCATCGCTGCTCTTTCTCCTCCACCGCCAAAATGTCCACCGCCCTCATCTCCACCGAGGACGCTCTCGAGCCCTCTCTCCAGTCACTCCTCGACCAGCGTAGCCTCCGCTGGATCTTTGTCGGTGGAAAGGGTGGTGTCGGAAAGACCACCACTTCTTGCTCCCTCGCCATTCAGCTTGCAAAGGTCCGCCGATCTGTGCTTCTCATCTCGACCGATCCTGCCCACAACCTGTCAGATGCCTTTTCCCAGAAGTTTGGCAAGGAGGCCCGCCTCGTCAATGGATTCGACAACCTGAGCGCCATGGAGATCGACCCCAACGGCAGTATACAGGACATGCTGGCTGGCCAGGGTGAGGCTGACGACGTTAACGCTGCTGCTGGTGGTCCTCTTGGAGGCATGATGCAGGACCTCGCTTTCGCGGTACGTCAACTCGGATTCTTTACATCGTTGCGCGTACTAATTCTCACCAGATCCCCGGTATCGACGAGGCTATGTCATTTGCCGAAGTTCTCAAGCAGGTCAAGTCTCTTTCCTACGAGACCATTGTCTTCGACACCGCGCCCACAGGCCACACCCTGCGCTTTCTCCAATTCCCCACCGTTCTCGAGAAGGCTCTCGCCAAGGTTTCACAGCTGTCATCTCAGTACGGTCCTCTACTGAACGGTTTCCTTGGTTCCGGCGGCCAGCTCCCCAATGGCCAGAACCTCAACGACATGATTGCCAAGCTCGAGTCTCTGCGCGAGACTATTAGCGAGGTCAATACCCAGTTCCAGGATGCCGAGCTCACCACCTTTGTTTGCGTCTGTATCGCAGAGTTCCTCAGTCTCTACGAGACTGAGCGCATGATCCAGGAGCTTGCCGGATATGGCATTGATACTCACTCTATCGTCGTTAACCAACTGCTCTTCCCCAAGAAGGCCAGCGACTGCGATCAATGCAACGCTCGTCGCAAGATGCAGCGCAAGTATCTCGACCAGTATGAGGAGCTTTACGCCGAAGATTTCAACGTCGTCAAGATGCCTCTTCTTGTTGAAGAGGTCCGAGGAAAGGAGAAGCTTGAGAAGTTCAGTGAAATGCTTGTTGCGCCTTATGTTCCTCCCGAGTAAGCAAATGAGAGTATTATGTGGATTACGCGAAAAGATAGAGATAGAAACAAGTCTGGAATAATATAATTAAAAAGAACCAAAGGCCAGGTAGTGCAGTGCATATAGAAAAGAAGCCCAGCGGCGTGAAGGAGTTGCTACGGCTTGAGGAATTTTATGAGAAATATACGCGCATGAATTAAGTCACAAAACATATATATGCGGTTGTTGTCAGAAAGCATTTTGCTTGTTTATTGTTTATTGTTTGACTTTGACTGATTCAAAGTTTGATGGAGCTGTAACGCATCGTCTCCTAGACCCCAGCTGTACGTAGCCATGAAAACCTGTCATGAAAGAAAAAGAAACCCACCGAAACCCTTGTTCCCCAACGCCAGTCCGTTCAATTTGCCGGTAAGCAATGCTGATTAAAGAAGCAAATCGTGGCCCTACATCCCGATCCAAAGCATGCCATGCCAGCCCTGCACGAGGTTGCAGGACACCCAGATATCTATGTATGTGGTGTAGGTTGCCTACGCCGGCCGAAATGATAGTAAAAATAGACCAAAACAATCGCTAGCAGGAATAAAGTCGAGTCATGCATGTCGGTCGAGCCATGGCCTAGAGCTCTCGGTAATCGCTTGGCCGTACTCTTCGCTGCTTATTCTGGTGTCGGTGGGGGTTGACAGGCTTGCGGAAGTACGCATCCTCGTCAGGGCCAACACCTTGTCCAAAGTTGCCGTTCTGGAAGTTATTCATGCCGCCGTTCATGTTGCCCATGTTGCCCATATTGCCGTTCATACCGTTCATACCCATATCCCAGCCGTTCATTCCGCCAAACCCACCGTTCATGCCAGGAAACCCGGGCATTCCCATCATGCCAGGCATTCCCATCATGTTCATGTTTGGCATTCCCATGTTCATGTTACCCATGTTCGGCATGCCCATCATGTTGGGCATCATGGGCATTCCATTGAACATCATGTTGTTCATGCCCATGTTCATACCCATGCCGTTCATGCCCATGCCGTTCATCATGTTTTGCTGATTTTGCTGATTTTGCATGGCTTTAGGGCCCTTGGGAATTCGAGGATTGTCTAGAATATCATCCGCTGGCCGTTTCTTTGAATTGGCATCTGATGTCTTGGCACCATCTACTTGTTTGTTCGCATCGTGCGGGACAGATACAAGGCTTTTGGGGCCCGTGGGAGGGGTCTTGATAGTTGCAGACTGAGATGTTGGCGACTTCGACTTTTCCTTAGCTGAAGCCATAGTTTTATCATTGGATTCATTCTCAACCTTCTGCTCCGTGCTGGCAATATCCTCATTTTGGGGCTTATCCTGGCTTTCACCATCTGCTTTGACACCTTCCGAAGCTTTAGGTGACAGGGGAGGAGGGCTTTTGGCTGTTTCCTTCTCCTTCAGGTACTCTTGAATCTTCTTTGAGGCCTCCTCATCGGGTTGGAGATCATCAATCAATACACCTTCTGACTGGCATGCAGGGCAGACGAAGTCGCTTTCGATGAGAGCATTGGTTATGCAATCATTACAAAAGGTCTTCTGACAGCAAGGAGTCTTCATTGGCTCTATGAACATCTTCTTGTCGATCGAACACTCCAAGCCCTGTTCCTGAATTTCCTTGTCCCCAGCCGGCGCATTAGTTGTGGCTGAAGACTTAGCCTTGGCCTGGAACTGTTCCCACGATGCCTTGTCAGGCTCAGCAATTACAAAATCTCCTTCAGCATTGACCATGATACCCGAAGGACGCTTGGTCTCGTCGCCATCAGTTTGTGCAAGGACAACGGACTTGTCGACCTTTTGCAGGAATGAACGAGGAATACCCGTTGTTCGTTTAACACGCGGACGGTTATCAAATTCAGGATCGTCGTTGGTCGGGCATAATTGAATCCAATGGCCCTTGTTGCCACATCGATAGCAGATGTATCCGTTGGGTGGGTCATGATCAGGAACATTTGCAGGCCTCTTTGCTCCAGCTTTGAAGACCGGCGTTTGGCTGTTGTGGTGTTAGCTGTGAGCGAGGCACCCTGGGCATTGATGGAAACTTACTGAGACATCTCCTCCTGTTGGGCGGACCACTGCTCGGTTTGGGCTGCAAACATAGCCGCCATTTTCTCTTCTTCCGTCATGGCATTGTTCATTTGGCTGATTGCATCGGAGCTTGGTTTGGAAACTGATGCCTTGGCCGCTTGCTCTTTGCGACCGGCATTCTTGGCTGTCACAGGCATTTTACCAGATACATAGCGAGCGGCGCGCCCTGCGCCAGGCTTGAGTGCAGGTTGACGTCTGGCGATGACGGTCGTGGACCTGGGAATGATAGTCGTATCGTCGTCATATTCTGGGGACATGTTAGTGCTTCTTATACAGAAATCATTGTATAAACTCACCTTCGCTGTTATCGTCGGTGTAGATATGCAGATCAAAGTCGGTACCGTCTCCGAGACCACTCTTGGTGATGATCTCACGCTTCAGTTCGAAGACTGAGATACCGGTACCATCAAACTCGACTCTAGTAGGCTCCCTTTGGGATTTGAACTTGAAAAAGACTGAGGACGTCATTTTGGTCGAGATGTGCTAGGGTGTTTCCTACAGGAACGAGAAAAGCACAGCACAGAAAACAACAGAAGTTTGTTGAGATTCAAATATCGTAAGTCGGCAAAAGTCCAGATGTTAGGTCGGTTGAGTCGCACAAAGCACTATGTAAGTATTGATTGATTGTTCTTGCGTTTGCAAACAAGGCAGCGTTTGTTTTCTTTCTTCGTCTTCTTTCTTGCACTGCCGTGCCTCTTTCAACTGTCAAGGTGAATGGAAATAATCAATTTTGATTGTACTTTGAGGGAACAATAGTGGCAATAGGGTCAAAAAAGAAATGGGTGCAATGAATAAGGAGTACAGCTGGCAAAAACAAGCCAGAAGAGAAACAACCCTCAAGCTCCACCTCACTTTCCAGACACCACGCTCGTTAAACCACTGAACCAGCAACCTTTTATGTTAGCCAGACGTCCCAGCGATCATGCCCTGACAAGAGCACACCAGCGACACGTTATTCGGGACAATCTTGAGCGACGGACGGGTCGGGGGTCGCGTGAGAGTAATGAGATCGAGTTAATCGGAGGTCGTCAGTCACGCGAGTTACGGGCTTAGGCGCCTAGAGAAAACAGAGAAGTAGAAAAAAAGTTGCGGCGGAGCGACTTGATGCCGCAGGTCGAGTTATTGATGGTGAGGGAGAATGTCGACAATGGTGGAATGGTGACAGATGATGGAGAGAGTGGGGAGAGTAAGAGTCTTCCAACAACAGGGCGATGGAGAGGAGATAGAGAGAGGCGGCCGACCAGCCCCTTTGGGGGTGACTAATCGAGAACTCGATGGTGTAACGCATATAAGTTAGTCCGGATGACTCAGCACCCCTCTCAAAGTAATGCCTGTGACATGTGAGGGGCTACTGTTCGAAGAAACATACGTATTTCTGCTGCACGCAACAAGTTCGAACTAAAGTCCCTGTTCTAAGTAACCAATCATCACTGTACCATTACACGGGCGGATAGTTTGCCATTGGTTACCGCAAGTAACCGGATCCTCAAGGTTGCTAGAGTTCCATGCTGCACTGTACATGTACATATCACTGTCGAGGCTGCCCCGCCAATTAGTAGGTAAGAACGGAGCCGTTATATTGCTGCCCGCCCGATAGAGCAGGTCCGAGATAGCCTGGTGTAATGCCCCGCACCTTCCGCCTCAATAGGGCAGCTGTCTGTTGCGCTCAAGTGGTAACTGCGCTCCCCAAAAGGCCCTTTTTATCATTACGAGTACCCATCTCACAAAGTTTTTCCAAAAAACTCAACCTCACTTCTCGCACATATCTCACAGACTCTATTCGTGTCCGCCAAGCAAAGAAAATGGCTCCCCAGCTTGACGGTTTCTTCAAGCAAGTCGACAGCTCCGCCGACCACTTCATTGAGCGTCTGCGCAAAGCTGTCGCCATTCCCTCCATTTCTGCCGAGGATGCCCGCCGACCTGATGTCGTCCGTATGGGAGAGTGGCTCGGCGACGAGCTCAAGGCTCTCGGAGCTTCTGTAGAGCTTCGACCCCTCGGAAAGCAGCCCCACAAGGAGCACCTCGACCTTCCTCCTGTTGTCCTTGCACGATATGGAAACGATAAGAACAAGCGCACTATCCTCGTCTATGGCCATTACGATGTTCAGCCTGCCGAGAAGAGCGACGGTTGGGCCACCGAGCCCTTTGACCTCACCGTTGACGACAAGGGCCGCATGTTTGGACGTGGATCTACAGACGACAAGGGCCCCGTCCTGGGCTGGTTGAATGCTATTGAGGCTCATCAGAAGGCTGGTGTCGACTTCCCCGTTAACCTGCTCATGTGCTTTGAGGGTATGGAGGAATATGGCTCCGAAGGCCTTGATGACCTGATCAAGGAGGAGGCCAAGAAGTACTTTGCCGATGCTGAAGCCGTTTGCATTTCGGATAACTACTGGCTTGGTACCGAGAAGCCCTGTTTGACCTACGGTCTTCGCGGTTGCAACTACTACTCAGTTGAGATTTCTGGTCCCGGTGCTGACCTTCACAGTGGTGTCTTTGGTGGCACTGCCCAGGAGCCCATGACCGATCTCGTTAGGGTCCTCGGATCGCTTGTCAACACTGGCGGCGAGATTCAGATCCCCGGCATCAAGGAGCAGGTTGCCCCAATCACCGCTGATGAGGAAGGTCTTTACGATGGTATTTCTTTCACCATGGATAACATCCATGAGTCTTTGGGCAGCAAGACAACCATCTTTGATGATAAGAAGCGCACCCTTATGGGCCGTTGGCGATACCCTTCGCTGTCCATCCATGGCGTGGAAGGTGCTTTCTCTGCTCCTGGAGCCAAGACTGTCATTCCCGCCAAGGTGATTGGAAAGTTTTCGATCCGAACTGTTCCCGACATGGACATCGATAAGACCAACGAAGCTGTGTACAAGTACGTTGAGGATCAATTTGCCAAGCTCGGCAGCAAGAACACTCTGAAGGTCTATGCTCAACACACCGGTAAGTGGTGGGTTGCTTCGCCAAAGCACTGGAATTTCTCAGCCGCTGCCAAGGCTGTCGAGCGTGTATGGGGTGTTGAGCCCGATTACACTCGTGAGGGCGGAAGGTAAGTCAAACGAGCTCCGCTTGCTGTTGCCACCACTAACTCAACTACTAGTATCCCTGTTACCCTGACGTTCGAGGAGGCCACAGGCAAGAACGTGCTGCTGCTACCCATGGGCAGCTCTACAGATGGTGCTCATTCTATCAATGAGAAGCTTGATAAACGTAACTACATCGAGGGTATTAAACTGTTGGGAGCCTATTTGCACTATGTTGCCGAGGAGCCTCAAACTTAGGAGCTATCATGAAATTATACCTTTAATGTACCATATGAAGAATGCGAACTGGGACTATGAATATCCCTTAAACAAGAACAAGACTATCTCACACATTTCGGTTATCCTGAACCGCGTTATATCGTGCCTATAGGTAGGTATTCGATATGTGCAGCCATTTCGCTTCTGTATTTTCATTGACCAGCTCATGGTGCTCGACCTGCTAAGCTAAATCGATTTTGAGATGGACTACATGTTGGGTGGCTGGACCCCTCTTTTTCGCCCTCCTCTGGTGGCCTGTCCTGTCCAGCCATTGTCGTCCCCCCGCGCCAGCTGCCGTTCATACTTGATAGGAGGACAGGGGAGGGGGGGGGGGGGTT
>NC_031951.1:9161273-9188287 GCF_000303195.2 Fusarium pseudograminearum CS3096
GGGGGGGGGGGGGGGGGTTACCTGAGTGTTGTTTTTGCCCCTCCTAGTCTAGGTATGTGGAGGTTTCTCTTTCATCACTGGTCGTGGGTCCGGTGATCGCTGTCCGGCTGAGTCGGTCAGAGTGACCGAATGATCAGATCTATTGGTATTAATTTCTCCTTATCCCAGGTGCTGCATAGAAATGCCAGATCGCTCTTCACTGACTACAGCCGTCTTCATTCTCAATCCAACTACCCAGTCTTGAGCTACCTTGAACGAAAGACAGACGTGAACAGTAACAGCTTTCATCTGCAAGGACTTTAGCGACTGTACGCCACTTGTGGAGTTTCTGGCGCTTTCAGTGAAACGTCTCCCCCACACCTTATCGGACCCTAGCCTTTCCATTAGAAAGTTCTAAAACATCCTCTTAGGGAAGCGATTCTACTTCTTTCAAAAGACTATAAACTTGAGAATCCTGTTGGATCGCCAACATCACAACCGCCGAGATGGTTCGCGAGAGTGGCATCTCGGCCACGAAGCCTATTTTCCCCAATTTCTTGCTACCCAGTATCAAACTTCCCTTCGCCCGTCGTCACTCGGCATCCTCGAGCTCAGCAGAATCTGCCGCATCGTCAGCGGTGACAACGCCAGCAAGCTCACCCCCGAACGATGGCCATTTAGCAAAGGCTGGTCGCAACCGATTATCTCGTACCTCACCGAACACGTTACGTTGCTCAACATGCTCCGCAGACATCGCCTTTGCCTCCCAGGTTATCTCGAAGGGCTTCACCGGCCGATACGGTCGGGCGTTTCTTGTCGCGCCACCCGCTCTCCCTGCCCCTCAGACTCTGAGTAATATACGGATTGGCAAGAGTGAGAACCGACAACTTGTAACAGGTTGGCATGTTGTTGCAGATATCAACTGTGGGGCATGCTCGAGTAAACTTGGTTGGAAGTACGTGGATGCCAAGGAACAAGGCCAGAAGTACAAAGTCGGCAAGTTTATACTGGAAATGGAGCGAGTCGTCACATATAGAAGCTGGGAAGACGCCATCGATGAACATGAAGAGGAGCCTCCCGCGACATCCAAGAAGAGTAGCGATAAGGAGGTTGAGTTTGATTCGGATGATGATGATGAATGTGAGGATATTTTTGCGGGGACTTGGGACCCTGAAGTTGTCGAAGGGAGGCGAAGGAGAATGGTGGCACGTCGAAGTCAAGCCGAGAGTGACGAGTAGTCATCGTTGCTGCGGTATTGTCTCGAAATGATGAACTGGACTTGAGTTATGCATTGGAATGGCGTCAAGGGATGAATATCGGATACGACACGGGATAGGGCAGATACCCAAGTGAAGGCTGGGTGCAAGAGCAACAGTGCCAGTCGATAGATTGATTTACCCCGTAGCATTTAGAAATTATTATGAATTAGATCCATGTCTCGCTCTATTACGAAAGACGACGCTGCTATCCGGGGCAACCCACATGTGCGAGCGTATTTTGTGAGATTTGATTTTGTGTTGTAATGGGATACAAACCATCCCCATGGGTTATCGTCTCTTAAGGCGGGCACGATTATGGTTTGATGAATGGAGTAGCTCACAAATTTAGATTTTCAGACGATCATGAGATCAATATATGCGCAGTCGGAAGGTCATCTGACAGAGTATAACGATTCGACATGGCTCATGTCTCTCACAACAGAGGCATTCATTCTAATACCAAGATGTCTTCGTTTATGGTCCACAATTGATCAGCTTGATGAAGCATGTCAAAAGCAGAGCAACGTTGATATCAGTATCATGGTGTAATATCTAGTTGTATTGACAGAAAGCTTAAGCCATGATGAATCGAGAGGAAGACTTGAGAGGGATGTGCAGGGTGGGGTTTGTGGTGGGGGATCAAGACAATAGAAATTGAAGTATCCGTCTGTATACATGTTTGGGATAGAGGAATGTCAATTCTTAACGGGGGACGAACTGGATACAGATGTCAGATTACTCGAAGGTGATACTCTCCCATGCCTACCTGTACGGCCCATCCCATCGGAGACACTACTGATCTATTGGAAATATGACCTCCATGATGGGGTTCAGCGAGGTTCTTGTATGAGAGGTAGGTTGCGAGCTCGCCCGTGTAAGTTGACGGCAACGCGTGGGGCAGATCCCCGGGAGTGGAGCACCCCTTGCGGCGAGATATCGTCACAGTGGACAACGAGCTACGAGGAGGGGTGAGGGGCACTGGTGGCCCATCCATGGATTTCCGAACGGGCACCTAAACTGACTGGACTACATGGCCTGCAGCTCACGCCGCCAGGCCGTCTCAGTTCAGGTCAGGTACAGCAATAGTTTTGTGCTTCCTCACCGAGTAGGTAATCCTGCATTTGATCTCGCATTTCAATCGTCTGAGGTGTGAACCCCCACGTCCCCCTCACCGCTCTATTTGTTTGATCCCAATATACTACGACACCTTTTTTTCGTCTCAGGTGAGCGAGGTCGGAGTGAATATTTCGTTTTATAATTTATTGTCTAAAAAGAGCAGGAAGCTAATAGCTAACTTACCTGCTACCCGGGTAAGAAAGGACCACTTCTTTAGTTATCACTGTCGTCACCCCAGAACCATGGGCTCCATTCCTCCACCCAAGCTTTCATCCGCCACTTTTCTATCTCGTTCATCTCCACTTCTACCTTGTTCTTGTCTCCTCCCTCTCTTACAACAGGCACCCCATAATAATCTGCCGTCATACCTACCTATCTCCTAACCTAACCTATCTGCTCGCCCTCATCCTTACACATCTTTTACTTTTGCCTATCCTTCTTCTTGTTCTCGAGACCGGTCCAATTCCACGTCCGTGTCCTATCCTGTTCCTATTCCTTCATCCAACATAACCTCAATCCCTACTATAACTAGTCGACGTAGTTGGACAGCGTCACAGATCGACGGGAGCCTCTCTCCTCATACCTACTTTAGCTGCACCTTTCTAACCCCGCTTCGCATCTTAACAACAGGCCTGATAATTCAACGCTGTTAACATGGCCGCGCCCTCTAATCACCGCTCTCGTGGCTCTGATGACCTGGGCGTCTTCGATGATGCCAAAAGCTACTATACGGAAGAGCGTCACCAGAACCGTGCTGGTCCTCGCACCCGAACTTACTCCCAGGTTGGTGTTACCAACGTCGTTATGCTATCACCTGAATTGACATCGAAAACAGAACAGTTTGATGTCCCGGTTCGAGCGAGTCAATCTCCGAGAGCCGTTCCGACGTGGCAGCCATGGTAAGTTATCATAGTATTGCGGGGCCATTTGTTCACCGTGCTAACACCTTTTTTTTCTATCAGATGAGAACTCACAACAGAATCGCCGGTTTCTGATCCAAGTTGATTCGACATTGGAAAGCCTTTCACTCCAAGAAGACCCCAATGGTAACATGCAGATCACGATCGAGGACAATGGACCCAAGGTCATTTCTCTGCGTACCGCCGCTTCAGCTGGTCACAACCGTTTCGATGTACGAGGAACTTATATGCTGTCCAACCTCCTGCAGGAGTTGACTCTGGCCAAAGAGTACGGACGAAAACAGATTGTTCTGGATGAAGGTCGTCTCAACGAAAACCCAGTCGATCGCTTGTCTCGCATGATTCGTGATCATTTCTGGGAAAACCTGACTCGACGTATTGATGCGTCGACTGTCGATATTGCGGCTAGAGATCCTAAAGACTGGACAGCCGACCCACGCCCACGCATCTACATCCCTTATCGATGCCCCAGACAATACGAGTTTTACAAGAGAGTTGCCGAAGAGAGACCTGAGATGCGACTGGACGTTCAGATGCTTCCCGAGGAAATCACCACTGATCTGGTTCGCGACATGAATGATGCGCCAGGTCTCTTGGCTGTGGATGTGCAAGAAGTCCCGGAGCCAGAGCACCCTTCAGGATGGACGCTCAAGGGTATGCCCTTTGTGGTCCCTGGTGGTCGTTTCAACGAGCTTTACGGCTGGGACAGCTACATGGCTTCCCTGGGCCTTCTCATCAATGACCGGGTCGATTTGGCCAAGTCTATGGTCATCAACTTCTGTTTTTGTATCGAACACTATGGCAAGATCTTGAATGCAACCCGATCTTACTATCTCTGCCGATCACAGCCTCCGTTCTTGACCGACATGGCTCTTCGTGTTTATGAAAAGATCAAGCACGAACCCGATGCCAAGGAGTTCCTTCGACGATCTATCCTGGCCGCCATCAAGGAGTATCACAGTGTTTGGGTTTCGGAGCCTCGATTGGACCCTACCACCGGTCTGTCGAGATATCGACCAGAAGGTCGTGGAGTGCCCCCTGAGACAGAGGCCACCCATTTTGTACACATTCTTGATCCTTACATCAAGAAGCACAACACAACGTTTGAAGATTTCGTGCGAAAGTACAACCACGGCGAAATCGACGAGCCTGAACTCGACGAGTACTTCATGCACGACCGTGCCGTGCGCGAGTCAGGTCACGATACCTCATACCGCCTCGAGGGAGTCTGTGCTAACCTAGCCACCATTGATCTCAACAGTCTCCTGTTCAAATATGAAACTGATATTGCCCGAACTATTCGCAGCGTCTTCAATGATAAGCTGACCATGCCCGAGGAATTCTGCGCTGGCACACCTTACCAGCCTGGTGAGGTCCTCTCGTCGGCTGCATGGGACCGACGAGCCAAGCGACGTAAGCTTACCGTGGACAAGCTGATGTGGGATGAGAAGGAGGGCATGTTCTTTGACTATGACACCGTGAAGCGTGAGCGATGTACATACGAGAGCTGCACAACACTCTGGGCACTCTGGGCAGGCATTGCCACCCCAAAGCAGGCGGCTGAGATGGTCCGAAAGGCTCTTCCCAAATTTGAGGCCTACGGTGGTCTGGTTTCAGGAACGGAAGAATCGCGTGGAGCCGTTGGCCTGGATCGACCTAACAGACAATGGGATTACCCATACGGCTGGCCTCCACAGCAAATGCTGGCATGGACCGGTTTGATTCGCTACAGCTTCACTGAAGAGGCAGAGCGAATTGCCTACAAGTGGCTTTTCATGGTCACCAAGGCCTTTGTTGATTTCCATGGTGTTGTGGTTGAGAAGTATGACGTGACACGGCCTGCCGATCCTCACCGAGTAGATGCAGAGTACGGTAACCAAGGCCTCGGTTTCAGAGGTGTCAACAAGGAAGGGTATGTGGCAACCTGTTTTATTTGTGGAATTTTTTTTTTGGAAAGATGAACTTACTAACATCAACTTAGATTTGCATGGGTCAACGCCAGCTATATCTATGGACTGCAAATCATCAATGCGCACATGCGCAGAGCACTTGGTGCTCTGACACCCTACGACACACTGATGAAGGCTATTGAGCAGAACGAGGAGAAAACGCTGGCTGGTCTGCTTAGTTCATAGGGTAATGTTATTGCAGACTTGGAAGCGCTTAGCAAAAGAAAGATGTTGTTGTAGCTATCGATATCCATAGGTCAAGAATGTTATGATGCACGATCAATGTACTACTTTAATGAGCCTATGCTGTTAAATGTATCTGTAGATGTTTGTGATCGAGCGAATCTTGCTGAATCAGACAGACAGGTGCCCTACATGTTCGTAGAGCCAAGCTTGATGTTGTCACGCACGGAGTCAGGGCAACAGAGGCAGAGGCATCAGAAAACGATCTGGGACCTAAAAAGACATACTTGGCGCATAAACACAATGCCTGGTTATTATAGTAGTTGAGAAAGACGAAATGAATTAGATATCTACGAAGAGACATAGCATATTGTTGTTGGCCTCGGGAAGTAGCCGAGAACGATAAAGCTGGTTGATGAGTTAAACGACAGTGCCAGAGCTGAGAGCCATGAGAGTCTCGGTAAGAGAACGACCGAGGCAAAGCTATCATTCTGTGATGTTGGAGACGTCAAGCCCGAGGAGGGGTGTGCCGAACAGGAGATTGAAATCCGTAGCTGGACCTGTCATGAGGACAAAGAATGCCGAGCTATGATGTACGACTACTGTAATGCACCATAAGTGAGTTGAGATTGTTCTATGAGGGCGGCTTCACATGCCAGAAATTTCCGCTGCTCCGGAGCTGGAGGAGGGTCCATAATTCGGCCAAGTTCCGTCGTTCCGGGGCGGGTGGGTACCGGTGGACGGGGGAAGGCCGAGATCAAATAAGAGAGGTAGGTAATTGTAGTTACTGTAGATATTACAGTTCATATCTGATTTTACGCTTCAATAGAACTATTATACTCCCAGTCATCAGATATAAATATCAGTTTGATAATGGAAAGAAGTCTCATAATGGAAATAATGGTACTGTAGCATGTAAATTGACAAGGAAAAGATTGCCTCGACTAACTACCTACCTAGGTACTGACAAGGTTTGTTAGATTGTCGGGTACAGTTTGGGGTAAGTTAGAGTGAGGAACACTTCCCCCAGATTTTTGGCGTTTGCTAGAAGAAACTGGCCTGGAAGGTCCTCTCAAAATGTGCAGTAAACCTTACGGATAGCTAAACTCTCTGCGGCATTCGGCATCTCGGTTTGGTAGCAAGAGAGCCCGGATTTCTAACACCAGTCCTTTGAGCCGAAGGTATACCATAGTACAAAAAAATGCGAATTGATTGGCTTGAAAGACGTCATAAGCGAGGTCCTGATAGTATTGTATTGTGCATACATATGATCGCAGAGCGGATACTACCTTGACAAGGTCATGCCCATCACGATCACGCTGCAAGGTTTGATTAGAGGTTCGATTGCCATCTGAGGAAAAAAACGGTGCCCAGACCCAGGTTGATGGTTAATGTTAGGTATTCTGACGACTGCCAGTAGGTGACCCATTGAGGCGCTCGGTGACTGTCCGGAGGTACGTACCTACAGACCTGTTTTCTGTTGCGGCTCGTGACAGCGGATGGAAGAGGCTGATCTTACATACATCATTTCATGGCCGAGGTGAAACGACACAAGTGAGAGCCAGGATTTGGCTTGTGCTCGGTGGAAGGCCGAGCTAGGGAGTAGAGTAGAATGCTCAGTCATGCTTTGAAGTTGAAATCGAATACATACTGCCTGGGTGTCCATCTACTAATCCATGACTGTTGGCAAGGTCGATTGATACTCGTGAGTAGATGAGATTGCTGTATGCTGTAGCAACTCGCGAGTATCCAGGTGCTGTAATAGTGCTGTAATAAAATATAGATGAGGCTCTAAAATAATGATACTGTCAGTGGAGCGAATGAACGAGGTAGGTACGGATCCGCTAACTTTCTTTCTTTCTTTCTTCTAAGCCGCCTCTTTGACTTCTTCACCTTGCCTAGCACCTAGGCCTTCCTCTCCTCCACTTACAGCCGACTTTCACTCCCCCAGCTTTGCTTCCCAAGGACAATAATTCAAGTCTGATTGGCTCGATTATTTCCCCAATCAATACGAAAACCCCGGTGTATAGAAGTCCCCTCTGAACGGCCGTCTTCGCTCTCATCCGTCACGGAGAGTCAGCGAGCAGAATCAATGGAGGACTCCCTCCCGCCCATCCTTGGGCAATGGACCGTCGGGGCACGGGAGACCAAGAGTGACTCAACGCGACTGACGATTCCCGTTCGAGATAATATATATTATCTTGTTTGCCCTTCTAGTTTTCTATTCCAAAGCTCCAATTCATCATAATTCATCTCCTCTCTCTAACCTCACCTGGTGTTGTGTTATTGATTTCCTGGGACTCTTACCACTTACACGCAGTCCAATTCATCGATACTCACCCTTAGTCTTGAACAATATACATAAATCAGTCACCATGGCGTCACAAAATATGGCAAACCCTTCTATTAACCCCGATATTGAAGATGAGCTCTTCCAAAAGGAGGTTGAGGCTGTCAAGACATGGTGGTCTGATTCAAGATGGCGACAAACCAAGCGACCTTTTACCGCTGAGCAGATCGTTTCGAAGCGCGGATACCTCCCTGTTGATTATGCCAGCAACGCCCAGGCCAAGAAGTTATGGAAGATTCTTGAGCACCGTTTCGAGGTGAGTCGCCATCGTTTTCTGTATGCGACTAGGAATCCAATATTGACTACTTTCACAGAACCGCGATGCTAGCTACACCTATGGCTGTTTGGAACCCACAATGGTGACCCAAATGGCTAAATATCTCGATACGGTCTATGTCTCTGGCTGGCAGTCATCGTCGACAGCCTCTGCTTCCGACGAGCCTGGTCCTGATCTGGCTGACTACCCTTACGTGAGTGCCGAGTCTACTTCTACTGTCATGTTCACTTATCTAACAAGCACCTAGACTACCGTCCCTAACAAGGTTGGCCATCTCTTCATGGCCCAACTTTTCCACGATCGAAAGCAGCGTCAAGAGCGTCTCAGCGTCCCTAAGGAGCAGCGCGCCAACCTCCTCAACATTGATTATCTCCGCCCCATTGTCGCCGACGCAGATACTGGCCATGGCGGTCTCACCGCTGTCATGAAGCTCACCAAGCTCTTCATTGAAAAGGGTGCGGCTGGAATTCACATCGAAGACCAAGCCCCCGGCACAAAGAAGTGCGGCCATATGGCCGGTAAAGTCCTTGTCCCCATTCAGGAACATATCAACCGCCTCGTTGCAATCCGAGCGCAGGCTGACATCATGGGTAAGTTTAAATTCCCCCAAAATTCTCCAACTTCACATGTGTGGTAGTGGTAGTGGTGTAACTCCAAGGAAGTGGACTAACATGCGAAAGGCTCTGACCTTCTCGCTATTGCCCGTACTGACGCTGAGGCCGCCACACTCCTTTCCACCAACATTGACCCCCGCGACCATGCTTTTATCCTCGGCTCCACGAACTCTACACTCAAGCCCCTCAACGATCTGATGATCGCCGCTGAAGCTACTGGCAAGTCTGGTGCTGAGCTGCAGCGTATTGAGGACGAGTGGCTTGCCAAGGCCAATCTCAGCAGTTTCGACGATGCTGTCGTTGCTGCCATTGACGCGGGTTCCTTCTCTAACAAGGCTGGCATTAAGCAAGAATATACTTCCAAGGCAAAGGGAAAGAGTAACTTTGAGGCCAGGGCTGTTGCTCGCCAACTTCTCGGCAGGGATATCTTTTTTGATTGGGATGCTCCCCGAACGCGCGAGGGTTACTTCCGCCTCAAGGGTGGATGTGACTGCGCAGTGAACCGCGCTATCGCCTATGCACCTTACTGCGACGCCATTTGGATGGAGTCCAAGCTGCCCGATTTCGCTCAAGCCGAACAGTTCGCTCAAGGTGTCCACGCTGTCTGGCCAGAGAAGAAGTAAGTTTCCGCGTAATATATAAGAAGACGTTAGACTAACCACATCCTACTAGACTCGCTTACAACCTGTCTCCATCGTTCAACTGGAAGACGGCCATGCCTCGTGATGAACAGGAGACTTACATTCGACGCCTGGCTAAGCTTGGTTACTGCTGGCAGTTTATCACTCTAGCGGGCTTGCACACAACAGCATTGATTAGTGACCAGTTCGCAAAGGCTTACAGCACCGTCGGTATGCGTGCCTATGGCGAGCTTGTCCAAGAGCCCGAGATGGACCAAAAAGTCGACGTTGTCAAGCACCAGAAGTGGAGTGGTGCTACCTACGTCGACGAGTTGCAGAAGATGGTCACAGGTGGTATCAGTTCCACGGCTGCTATGGGCGCCGGTGTGACTGAAGACCAGTTCAAATAAAGCGTTGCTGGGCGACTGGTGGGACGTTTGAGGAAATGAAGGAACGAGATGTGATACCTTGTTGCAATGGAAAATGTTTTGATGAGTGGTGTGGGAAAACAAAAAGACAAGCGGCGAAATTTTGGTCATCTTTTGAGCATTTGATATCATACAGTACTGCAAATTTTTAACTTGGTATTTCCATCATATTAGTTTCAGCCATCTGTTGCTGGGCAATCACTGAGATACAGTCTAAACTCTCTCAGACTTTGGCATAGCTTTGAATGTTGATTTTTTTTACGATTCGCACAATATAAATAATACATGCAATACAGCGAGCGTCTGACTTCATATTAACCTCTCTGGTGTAGTACCATACATTCGTTGCATCCTATAACCCCTACCTAACTGCCAGTACATTCATCAAAACTCGTAATAATAACATGATAGTCTATATTTAGAAAGCATTAAACGTAACGGAAAGCGCTTCTTACTAAAAGAAAATCGATTTCGAAGACGGAGTAGCCGATTCAAATTCCCCCTTTTTCTATAGCTCCTTAGCTCCTTGTTGACTCTACCGAGGACTTCGCTAGATAGAAGATTGTTTGGCCGACAGCTGGCTGCTGGAACTGCTGATTTGAAATGCCGCCATGCTCACTCTCTTCTCATAGCAATTATGGCTGTGCATGTATTCCTCCATTCACTCAGTATCAGGAAGTCAATAAATGGTAAACAAATCATTGCGCACACTCGATTTGCCATAGATTGTGTTCTTGTTCCACCAATAAAAGCATGTCTTAATCGGCTTCTGCAAGCTGCATAATCAACTTGGCAGCCATGTCTAGAAACGGGAAGGGGCTGGTAACGTCCTTCTCCTCAAGCAGCCGCCCATGGGCTGTCTCATATCCTGAGCATTTGAAATCGACAAGGTATACGCCATGCTCCATTTCGTAGATCTGTATGTCCAGGTGCAGCGCAACAAATGGTTCCTTGGCGTGATGGCCATCTGGTGTACTGGGCGAGCTGGGCGTACTAGGCACGCTGGGTGCATTGCCAGCCTTCTTCTTGATAGCTGGAAACTTGTTAGTGTTGGCAATAAAGGAGGAATGAGCAAAAGCATACCAGAAGTATCCCAGCGCACGTTGATATGCCAAGGGTCAGCAGGAAGATTATAACGCTTCTTAGGGTCGATACTTGATGTGGAACCGCGGTAACCGTCATGAGAATCCACAAAACTGCTGTCGCCAGAAGCTTCAGCTCGCTCTTCCGCTGTCCTCGACTCGTAATCTTCGTCAGGAATATATGTGGCCCCTAATTTGTACAACGCTTTGTGGATACAGAGGAGGGCTTCCCAGGGGGAGTTGCGTGATCGAATGCCAAATTGCCAACGCACTGGCTTGGTCTTCTTTGGAGGGTTGATAGGTGTCATGCCTTGGGGCCTAGTGTTGGCTTCGTCTATACGCAGCTGACTCCTTGAATGAGGTCGCAGGCGGCGTGCTGTCTCTTCCTTCTCTGCATCTGTCCTGTTAAGTTGAGGCTCATCGTTGATAAGGACCTTGGGCGGCGAGTTTTCGACACTACCAGCTTTCTCACGCTCCATATAGTCCTTATGATAGGCCGGTAAGCTAGAAGGCAGGATACCAACCTTGCTCACATATGGCCGAGGGGTGGTAGTGGCCTGCGAGGTTGTTGAACGGGCTGATGACATGCTGAGCATGGGACTTGACCCTTCTGGCTCTGCTAGCAGGGCTTCGGAGTTATCTATATCAGTTTCAATACACTAAGGAGTCGGCAACAAAGAAACTAGAATACTCACGGTTCACTTGCATCATTTTGTTTTCCCTCACAATCATGTAGGCATCCTTGATGGCGGACGGCTCGGCAGCCTGCAGCGCCTCCTCGACGTCGCTCTTACCATAACCCATCGTCTTGCTGATCTTCTCGGTGACTTCATTGTGTAGGCGCTCTTGAACCTTTTCTGAGGCATTCGGAGCGATATCATTCTTCTTGATTGCCTTGTTAGGATCCACGCCAGTGTTGAAGAATTCTTCAACAGGGAGTTGAAGGTAGACGGGGAGTTCGGTTGTGAACCAAGGATCTGCCCGGATATCTTCGATTGTAGCACGATGCACAGGATTGACCACCAGCATCTTCTTAATCAGGTTGGCTGCACCAGTGGGCATCCACTGGGGTATGCTGTATGTACCCTTTGCGATCTTGGCAAATAGACTGGGGATGTGTTCATCGTCAAAGGGAAGTCGACCGACCAGAAGAACATAGAGAATCACTCCACAGCTCCATACATCTACTTCAGGGCCTGCATACAGCTTGCCACCAATAACTTCAGGGGCAGCATAATTTGGACTGCCACAACTTGTCTTGAGGAAATTACCATCAGTCATAATATTGCTTAGTCCGAAATCGGCGATTTTGACATTGAGGTTCTCGTCAAGCAGCAAGTTTTCAGGCTTCAAGTCACGATGAACAATTTTGTGGCGGTGACAATATTCGACAGCACAAAGCATCTGCTGGAAAAATCGACGAGCTTCGGGCTCCTTCATTCGGCCATGCTGAACAATGTAGTCGAAAAGTTCGCCGCCCGCGTACTCGAGAACCATGATAATTTCATTGGGCGTCTTGATGACAGTGAAGCTAGAGTACTGGTATTAGCTCTCCACGATCCCAGCAATGACGTTGACACTCCATGGACCATACAGCTTAATAATGTGAGGATGGCGTAGCAGTTGGAGATATTCGATTTCGCGCTCAACACGGCCGGCCATATCGCGGCTGATGAGCTTCTTCCTGGCGATAATCTTGAGGGCCACTTGCTGGCCAGTACCGTTGTGAATAGCAAGCTTGACCTTGCCAAAAGAACCTTCACCCAGAGTTCGAAGGACCTTGTAGGCGCCGATGCGCTGTTCGGTCTTGATCCTTTCCTTGAGCGGCGCATCGGCGGGACGGGAAGCGGCTTGGGGGGCATCGTGTGAATCGTCTTGCTGCTGCGACTGCGACTGGGGCTGCGTCTGTTGCGGGCGACGAACGTGTGACGAGGATAGGGATATGGTGAGCTCCTCGTCCTCAAAGCCTCGGGGGGCCATAGTGATAGGTAAAATGCCTTGACCAAAGGCCAAGGCAAGATGGGCGGGTCGGGTCGAAAAGAAAGCGGACGGCGGGGTTTTCAGCGTTGAAGGGCTCTGGTCTCGGTACCTGTATGGATAATCAAATACTGGAAGCGAGTATCGGAGGTTCGTCGCAGAATGAACTGCGACCGCAACTTCTTGAAAGGTGCAAAAGAATCAGACGTACGACGTGATGATGAGAAGAAAATAAATGAATATGAGACGATGATTCAAGAGAAGTGGTGGGTAGGTTAGTAGTTTCAGTAGTGGACGTTAGCAGGTGGTAGCCCAGTGTGTTTTGGTATACAGCGACGGAACTCAGTTGGCGCATATCTAACTGAGTGTGGATAACTGGACTGAACTGTATGGAGGGGTTAGGTCGGCGGGCAGCTCGGGTCAGGTCCATTCATTAGATCCATCTGGATCCCAAGCTCGTCAACCCACCTGAGCTCTATATTAGTAGGTGCAGGTTATGTTTATTATCAACCATGGCTACGTACTACTAAGTACTAATCTTGGATTATCATTAATAACTGTATGTACTATGTATGCATGTATGACTTGCAGTTTCTCTTATTATGAAACAAGAAATTGGTAGTTCCTAGTAACCAAGCTCCGGGAGTGTTTGTCAAGTCAACCAACTCTTGTCTCTAGTACTTATTATTTAAGCTATTTATCACCCAGGAAATTTTCCTCAATGTCTCGCTGGTAACCAATAACCAACTGTGCGAATCAGCTCACTTAGTACATACTGAGAGCAAAGCTACTACCTACCTAGGTAATGTATGTACACAGTGTTATACCCATGGATATCAACAATTTCACGAGCTCTGCCGGCGTTGAATCCTCAACGACTCCGCCATGAGGCATCTCTCTCCTGATATCGGAAAAGTCACCCGACACTCTTCCTTACACGGCAGATTAACTTGGTTTGTGGTTCCAGACCCAGGCCAACTTGCCATGCATTCTTGTTACAGTAAAATTTACAGTCATAATACAATATGTAGGGTTTCGGTCCCATTCTTACACACTCAACGCAGCACTAGTAGTTGCTGGGATGATTGATCTCTTCAGCGTCCCCCAAGACACGCACTAGCCATGCTGCTACCAATCACTCTCGCTTGGCTGCTTCCTGCTTCAGCCTTTCAACTAGTTTTCCTTGTAGGAATGGGCTGAGTCCCAAACTACGAGTAGTTAGCAATAGAGCATCATTCAAACCTATCACCTGAACTCACATTCCCTCGTTGGTGAGGATACGATATGTCCCGCTTGGCTGTACCTTGCCAATAATGGTCCCCGCATCGTCAACTTCAACACTGCCCAAGATGTCCTCAGGCCATGCTATCCGTCCAAAGTCTGGGGGGTTCCTTCGATCGCTGAGATGCACATATCCTCCTCGTCCACCACCACCCGCCCCTCCCTGTGCGCTTGCGCCGCCTGCGCCGTCGCCTCCCGCAGCACCTCTAGCTCCTTGCTTGCGAGATCCGCTTCTATCAGGTCGTTTTTGAGGGAAAAAGACCCCTCCCGACCCCAGGTTGAAACCTCCAGGGCTAGCAAATGCCCGAGCCTGATTGATAAGGTCTTCGTCTTGGTGGCCGTACTCGGATACGACCTCATCGAGAATCTTGACAAACTCACGGTTCTCACTGAAGGACTGGGGTGTTGGGGGGAGCTGGGTAGTTGTTCCAATTACCAGGCGCTCGTTGGGCGGTTCTTTATCAAGGTAGCTTAGATAGTTTGTAAAGGGTGCCTTGGGACTTTTCACGACTTTCTTGAACATAGGTAGTCAGCAACTCCGGTCTGTAGACGGCAGAATGCCATTAATTTGTATAAACTAACAATACTTGGGTTGCTCGAAAGACTAGAAATTGCCCGGGAAGACACGGCCCTCTGACGAGCAACGAAGCGATATGTTGCGCCTAGCATTTCACAATCGATTGAAAACTTGAGTTGAATGTGATATAGTTCAGATTATACACCATAAACCTTCACCTGTGCTGAAGGTGGATGAGGTCACCAACTGGTGAACACGAGATATGCATTTATGAAGGTGTATGTAACAATGCGTTTTCAATTAAACGCGTCGACGCGGTTAGGTCAAGCCTGCCAACCAATGTTAAGTTACAAGTTTGGTTCTCTCACACACATATCATGGATAAAACGCCAGCGCCCATATTCCGAAAGCAGCGAGGTCCTGCACCTCCGTCCTCGGCGATACCCTCTTCTTCTCCCGCCTTTGGCACTCCTGTTCACCCTCTCAAGCCATTCGCCGTCAACGCCCCCAAAGCCGCGATATTACCTATAATTCTGCCTCCGCCGACGCTGCGACCCCTCGCTTTCCGCACATTCACAAAAAAACACTCCCTCACACTCACATCTTCGGCTCTGCAGGAACTCGCTGCCTTCATTGGCAGGCACTGCGGTTCAGGATGGCGCGAAGAGGGTTTGGCCGAGAGGGTGCTCGAGGAAGTCGCACGAAGCTGGAAGAATCGCAATGGAGGTGTCATTGTTGAAGGGTCGAGTAAAGAGATGCAGGAAATTCTCAAGACTCTCGAGGGCAACATGAGCGGTGGCAGGATCACGGGGCCAGCAAGAGGGCTGCCACGAGGAGACAGTATGCTCGACCTAAACGACAACGATGCTTTGAACACACGCTTGGGACTCCGACCAGCAGAAGTGAGGAGAGAAGATAGCAACTCCAGCTTTGGAATATCAGGATTGGGTGTCGATGAGGAGCAAGAGGAGACGGAGACGAACGATCCTCGGGCCTGGCTCAAGATCGTGAATGCTTACGAGCAACCTAGATTCATATATAACGTGGCCAAGAAGCATTTCGAAAAGTATGTCATTTTCGAAACTATTGATTCAGTACCCAGCTAACATCGCTCAGGGATCCTTCGCCCCCCTCATTGCTACCTCCAGCATCGCACAAAACGACAGTCTTCCGCAACCGCTACCATGTTATCCACCAACGTCTTCTCCGCAACGAATCCTTTCAGTCGTCTGCTGTCTCTTCTTCTCGCAAACACAAGCTCGACCATTCTCTATCCAACAAGCAATTGCTCAAACTCACACCAATAGCCAATATGCTAGGTCGTCATGGCAGTAGTCACATGTTGTTAGGACTTCTGGTTATCCTTCCCACCGGCGATCTCGCCATCAGCGATTTGACTGGTACCATTGCCCTTGATCTCTCTCAGGCTGTGGCTATACCTGAGGACTCGGCATGGTTTTGTCCCGGCATGATCGTGCTCGTAGATGGTGTCTACGAAGAGGAAGATGAATCCGTGGGCAAGGGTCTCAGTGGCAGCAGTGGTGTTGGAGGTACTCTAGGTGGTCGCTTCCAAGGCTTCTTCATCGGCCAACCTCCATGTGAACGACGCAAAGCCACTCTTGGTATCAGCGGCCCCGATGGCGGCCAGGAGCAAATCATAGGAGGTGGCTTTGGCTGGATTGACTTCTTAGGCGTCGGCAGTGAGCGCGCCTTGGGTACCAAGATGCGCAGACTAGAGAGCCGCCTCCTCCGATCTAGAGCAGAAGACGATGCGCCATCTCGTGGGCGTGTAGTTATCATCGGCGAGCTGAACCTCGACCAGCCCCGAACTCTTCAAGCCTTGCGCAAAATTCTTTCGACATATGCCTCCGAACCCGAAGGATCAGTACCCTTGACATTTGTGCTGATGGGTAACTTCACTCAGTATGCCGTGCTCGCACGCGGAGGTAGTGGTGGAGGTATCGAATACAAGGAATACTTTGATTCCTTGGCTTCAACTCTTAGCGACTTCCCAACACTACTTCAGTCGTCTACGTTTGTCTTTGTCCCTGGCGACAACGATGGCTGGGTCTCTTCCTTCACGGCGGGTGCTTCCGTACCGTTGCCTCGAAAGCAAGTACCAGACATGTTCACATCTCGAATTCGTCGTGTTTTTGCGACAGCCAATGGCGAAGCGGGAGGAAAGACAAATGGCACGGCGGTATGGACCTCGAACCCAAGCCGAATAAGTCTTTTCGGGCCCAACCACGAGCTTGTTCTTTTCAGGGATGATGTATCTGCTCGTCTGCGCCGAGCCTCAGTCCGTCTCAAGCCGAAAGCCAATGATGCTACTGCAGACGAGACGCAAAGCTCGAATCCCAATCCTCCTGATGACGTCCAGCCTATGGATATTGACGCTGCTCATCATGGTGATCCAACTGCCACTGCGGCTGCATCACCTGCCAGTCCCCTTGTTCCTCACGACATACACGCCGCCCAGAAGTTGGTGAAAACTGTCCTCGATCAAGGTTACCTCGCCCCTTTTCGTCAGGTCATCCGCCCTGTTCACTGGGACTATGCATCATCTTTACATATATACCCGTTACCCACTGCTATGGTGCTGCTTGACACAACCGCACCACCATTTTGTATTACCTATGAAGGCTGCCACGTTATGAACCCTGGCAGTGTCCTTGTACCAGGTCGCAAGGGTGTTGCTCGGTGGGCAGAGTATGAGGTTGGCCGTGAAGGTAAACTAAGAGAATGTACTATCTAGAAAGCAACCACACCTGCCACGATTCGTGGATTAATAATGATACATAATATAGATAATTCATACCATGAATGAGATTCAGTATCGCAGCACACCGATACCAATATTGGAATTCAACCCTATAACCAAGAACACCATTCGTATATTTTATGTAACTAATAATGAAACATGAACGTATAATGCGCCAGTCCGTTACATCGGTGGCGTTTCAAAATCAAATATCATGGCTGGGTATGCATAACGACCGACAACCTCCTATCAAGCAGCCACTCTCTGTTCACTGCAACAACAACGCTTCATCGTGCAAGACTCCATACAGGCTCTCTATCTCAGCCCTCACCTTGTTCAACTCTGCCGCCACCTGCAATGTCACAAGTGTGTATGCATATAGCAGCGCGTAGTCGCTCTCCTGGATAGCAAGAGGGGTCTCATCGCCTAAAAGATCTGCGCTCATGTGCTCTTTTCGAAATTGGTAGATTTTGCCCAAAAGCCTGTCCTTGTTGTTCTCGACAGTAGGGATTGCATCTGTCAGGGGGTATTCTAGCATGAGACACGATGCAACTACCTGGAATACATGGCAAATGCGCTGGCAGAGGAGAGCTCTTTCTGCACTTGTGTACTCTAGTAATGCTCGCTCGCCTTCTGTTAACTCGTTTCGTTTCGAGGCAATAAGACGCATAGCATAAAACCCGTTGAGCATATTTTTAGTAGAACGCAGAATGCGCCCATATGCTGCGTCTGGGAAAGGGCCTCGAAGCTCGAACTCAGATTTCGCCGCAGTTCGAAGGCTCGCGAGCTTGAAAGCTGCCGCAGAGTTAGCCTATACATACATACACAAATAGTGATTACATAACTTACCATATCGCTGGAGCGCAGCTTGTTCGCCCTCTCGCATATAGTCGAGGGTGTTGTGCGTACTGTCCTTCTGAAGCGATACTGTGAGGGGCCCGCGCTTCCAAATAAGCCCCATCTGAAGATACAACACAGAAAGTCCCTCTCGGAATTTCTTTCTGCCAGAAATCGGCCATAGTAGCCGGCAAACAACAATGCCCCATATGATACCCAAGGTCACAGCGATGACTCGATGCCACACGATGTCAAAGATCAGAGGGTTAGCACCTCCCTCGTCATCATCATCGTCGTCGACATCCTGTGAGAGACTGTAGGCATATAGTGTGCTGACGTTGTATGCTAGAAGGGCAATTCTACCCAGGGGTGCCTTTTTGATGACCAAAATCACGTAGAAATTGAACAAAGCCACAAGGCCACCCAAACACACAAGAACAATGGCGTTGCCCTGACTGACTGTCCAACAAATTACAGCAAAGGTTGCACCAATGATGGTGCCCTTGAATCTGGCTGTCCCAGTAGTGTTGGCTGATCCTGTTGTCATCGCGGCAACAATCATGAAGGAAAGAAGTCCCCATTCACCTCTCCATTTCTGGTAAATAGGCCTTGTCCCCGGTATGAACGCTAGCATCGCCCAAAGAAGAGCACCAATACCAACTTTGATGCCAAAGAGTATGTCTTCCCGGACGACGAACCGGGAGATTTGGAGCATCTTCTGTGCGAATCTCCTCTTGAGTTTACTGGCCTGAGGCGCGGCATCCCAATTAAAGGTGTCTCGTCGTGCTACCATCGTATCTGGGATGCCCTTGGGTATTTGTGATTTTCGAAGCCTAGGCACAGGCGGTTTTTGTATCAAGGACTCGTGTTCCGGATCCCCCATCATGTTCTTATCGGGTGATTTTGTCCAGTTGAAGCGCCTCCAGAACTTGAGCCAGCTCCAAGACCTCGATGCAGTCTCTGTAGTGTATTTGACATCTTCCAGCACGTCCAAATATGCATCAGTTTCTTCTGCAACAGCCTGCAAGCTGAAAGAAAAGTGCCCACAGGCGGCGGCAACTTCCTCGATATCAGCTTGAATCTTTTCAGAACGAGTTCGCCCGAATTCGATGGTGCGATAGAGCTCTTCCAAAGATCCTGATCTGGCATTATTATAGAGATTGAGGGCGTCGCGGAGGCTTTCTCTCAGTTGTTCATTAACAGTAACATCTTTGTTTGGGTCCTTTCCAAAAGCAGGCTCACGTAAAATCTCGGAGAGAGTATGAGCCAGCGATTTAATTGATGGGCCAAGCATGTCAATGAAGAGGGCGAATATGTCCGATGGCTCTTGGAAAGCAGGAGCTACCATCAGCGCAGAATCTGACTTGTTTCTTGTGGCCTGTCGCTCTTCTTCGCTTTCACCCGACTCGTCAATGTCAGACAGCCTTTGACCCCCACCATCTAGGTAGGCACTGATAGCCCTTGCAAGAGGTGGTGTAAGTACAGTGCTCCTGGGTGAAGGGAAAGAATCTTCGAAGCTAGGGACCTCCCTGAGTAGAGTGAATTGGGTCTCCAGAGCACTACGCAATCCTCCTAGGGCCTGTGAGAGGCCTTCAACCGATCTTGACAGACGCTTGTCGAGAGGGTAAAATGATTCTCGACCAAGAAAGTAGTACTCAAACTTAGCTTCGCGGAGGGTTGAGTGCATCGTTGCGTATGCAGCGTTGTACCGGGCAGAGACACGGCTGTATTCATTTGTCCACAACTCGTCTTCGGTGCCACTGAGGAAGCCTTTTGTGATAGACGATAGCTTATCACCCAGAGAGCTATTGGCAGTCATTATGGACCTTCGAAGGACCTGTCTCGCTGAAACTCTCCATAGCAGTAAATTAACAGCAAAAGTGCAAGTGATGCCAACGAGAAGCAGTTTCAAAACCTGAACAATCTTGTCATCGTCAAAATAACCTCCTTGGACGCTTTCCTCTTTCGTGATTACGGAAATGATTGCAATGGAAGCCAGGGTGGAGCCAACGTTGACGAGAGGACTGTTAAGCCTCTGCTTGACCCAGCCCACGAAGCCCAGGCCTCCGCCAATGCAAACAATGAGAATGAGAGCATGGGCAGCACCAGTTAGCCCGAACTGAGATCGCATGGCAATAGCGATCCCCATTGAAAGGACGGATATCGTCTCAGCATAGAACACAGCAACAAACGCTATCACGGACGCCTCAAGCATGGAACCGACGGTTCGTGCTGGGTGAAAATAGACAGTAATAGTTGCTGATACATGCTTTCCGTCTCTATTGCCAAGAAAGGCTGTCAAGGGTGGGAAAAAGGTGCCCAGACTACCAAGCACATAGGCAAGGACGCACTTGAGGACTCCATGTCCCTCGTCGGTGTGCAGCCATAGCCATACTAAGACGAAAGCGGTTTTGATGTTTTGTGTAATGATTTGTAGGCGGTCAGTAATCGACTCGGCTTCGTCGAGAGAGTGGAATTTCGGGTTATTGTCGTTGTTATTGTTCAAGGCTGAATTGGTCGAAGTGCGCAGGGAGAACTCTTGTCTCGATCGTTCGCCAGTGCTGGGGATAATAAAGGTTCCGTTTCTCAGTTTCTGCCCAATGCATCAGATCTTTGACTTCGGGCATCACCATGGGTTTTGTACGCGTGGGATGCATACCGTCCGCTGAGAAGGGCGTTTCTTAGGTGGCCACGCCGAATTGGAAGAGCTGGTGGCGGTGCTCATGGTTGCTTTGCCGGATAGTACTGTGCTCGTCTTGAGAGTCGTGCTGTGAGAATCCGGCGCGCTTCATTCTCATGGGTCTTAGAGTTTCATAACGAGAGACGATGGCTGCAGGTCTTTGGTATGGTTTTATGGAAGTCTTTTGAGGGATTGATAGTTGGGAAGAAGGCGGGCTGACAGTTGTCACACAGTCAGTAGAGAGAGATTGGATGGGATGGGATGTTAATGAAGGATGGATGGATTGGGCAAGCAAATCAACGGAAACAATTTACTACAAGGATCAGGATGACGCTGAGCATGCACCCCAGCTAGAGTGGGTCTTTATGCCAGCTCTAGCATCTATAGAGTCTACGATTGGCTAGAGAGCTCTTTACAAGGTTTGAGGCAAGTTCTAAGCTCCGGGCAGTACCTTAACGGTTGCGCCCGCACCTACTACTACGAACCTAGCCTTAATACTACAGCACAGAGTGCAATATGTCATAATGTGCCTTGGCATCAAGGATTACCTCAAAACGAGGCGGTCATTCTAGAGATAGTAGCTTACCGCAGGTTTATAGTATACGGGTCTATTTCAAATGTATTCCAGTCTTCTCGTAGATGTACGATTCAAGTTCTTTTTTATCAAAGTCATTGGTACCAATTTGGGGCTAATTTACTCCAGATATTCTTATCCAGTCGCCCTAGCCCGTGGCTAGTCACAAGATCAACAGGAACAGAAACTTAGAGACAGAAGTAAGTCATAAGTATCATAAGACTATCCATGCATCTAGGTAGGTAGGTACTAGCTAGGAAAATAAAATATCTTAGGGCATATCCTCTCCGTCTTCATCGTGTGATCCGAAACTCGACATGCTCCCATTCACCATACAGTCTGTCCAGATCATCGATTCAGTGAAACAGGCAAGATCCGCATCCGCTCCTTACTCCAAACACATTCGGTTCGACGAGGCTCGACCTCTCCTCTGTCTCATCGTAGAACACGTCAAAGGAATATCCCTGCTTCTGCTTCAATAGAAGCCGGTTCAACTGATTCACCAGATCTAGGTCTTCCATGATATCGTGATGAATATTCTATATGCCGCTCCATATTTTGGACACCACCTTGCAATTGTTCTCCAGGTTTTGAGTCGCGAAAAGCCAAGGTCGATGCCAGCAATATTGACTAACTGCCGCAATGGCCCCCCGTCAGTGGTGCACAGTACACTCGGTATTCTCTTTTGCTCCCCATACGATCAATAAAGGGAATAAGGAAAAGGTCGGTAGCAGGCTTTCCTCCTTCAAGACTTTTCGTTATTTCGCTGCGTGCTCGTTGTGGCGTAGTCAATCGAAGAATGATATTGTTTGGTGAGTGAAGCGACAATCTTCCTAGTGCAGTTTGACGGCCATCCTTGGGCGAGCATCTGTCCAAACGCATGAACAACCCCTGCGGTGGAAATGGAGAGCTGAGAAGTGTGGCAGTATCTCATCCTCGGTGTCTTCCTGGTATGCTCGATTTGGTACACCTGTGATAATGGAACTACCGAAGGCTGCGACTAGGAACTTGGCTTGTGTTGATGTTAGCTTGATGACCTGTACTTCTCTTTGCTCAAGATTGCGTGTTTTTTAGATTAACGATAGCCATCTCTCGTATAATAAGGAGCCTCTGAGGGACGTAGTATTGAATCTGGTAGGGCGCACATTCTGGCAGTCTTTTTCAACTTCATCGTAGTCGATCTGAACGAGATCCATGTTGTCTCTCTTGTTTTTCTCCAAATCGTGTATGCGAAGATTTTTTTTGATTTTTTTTAATTCTTCAAGATTTGGCATTGTTAAAGTATTAAAGGGAAAGCTTCACACCAACTCGATTAGACTTACATGGCTGTCACTAGCGCTCGATCTCCCGATGCCAAGCCCACATTTAACATCTCCAACATCCATAGTTGGACAAAGGGAAACTATATCGTCTCAAAGATAAAAGCTTGACTTATCCGGAGAAAGAACTCTTTCCACATCCAATCTCTATACAATGGATCTTCCCCACCTCAATCAAAAGGCGGCGCCAATCCGATTCCCGGACTGTTGTCTCGCTCTATCAACAAAACTACTTCAGATCTTATCCGATATTTTTTCGAAAACTACAAGCTTAGAAGACAAGCCAACCGTACTCTCCATCGGAAGTGGCTCTGGTTTGCTCGAAGCGTTTTTGCAGGATCAACAAAATAGCTCTGACCACGGCTATCCTTCTTTCAACGTGGAGGGTGTGGAAGTTCAGCAGCAGAGTGGGAAAGATGCTGTCAACAAATATCTTCCAGAACAAGCCATTTATACCGTTCGTGGTAGCTGGGACGTTGTATCGAGGTTACAGGACCCGGACGTGACATCTCTGATGTTTGTCTATCCGCGCCAACCAGCCTTGATTCTTGAATACATGAAAGCCATCGCGCGAAGAGGACTGAACGTGCAGGTCATTGTTTGGCTGGGGCCTATGGCTGACTGGGAAGTGTTTGGGTCTTGCTTTGATGTAGGACATGAAATTGGGCGGTTGGCAGTCACCGAGAAAAGGCAAGGAGCGGACGCTGGACTGGATGACTACGAGATGATGGCCGTGATAAAGAAAATAAGATAATGGTCTGTCTCATCAAATACCTCAGGCTAGAGCTAGATTATGAGATGCATGAATCATAAAGAACGGTGCTGATACAAGTCAATCATGGAACCTGGTTGTTTATACTAAGTATGTAGGGTAATACGATGCAAGACTTACGTTAGATCATGGCTGGTTGAATACTACACCCGATTCTACTGGTCTCCACTCCTCAAGTGAGAGCGTCATCTCTGAACCAAAGCACTCATTATCCTTCCTTACCAACTGTTTCCCATTTCATAATTGAAGAAATCGAATAAAAGGCTTCCTGACTAACAATCACTTTTTTTTTTTTGGATCTACAGAAAGAAAAGTTCGAAATTAGGCTGTGTACTCATTGCTTCACTGCATCTTCCTGAATCCCCTCCCCCAGCTCACCCCTATGCTACGCCGTGTCGTTTCCATCATGACATCGTCATCCCCGAAACGTTTCATACCACTGAAGAAGAGGAATCATAATCTCCCAGCCGGAACTCCCAGCCTTCGAGGCGTGGTCTTTGATATGGATGGCACACTCTGGTAGGATCTGCGCTCCTCAACTTACCCTGCACAAGAATGGAAGATCGTATCTTACTCCGAATCATTCAATCTGATGCCAAGGCTGCCTCACAAGGACAAAGGAGATTTGTCCTTTTATGATAAAAATAATTTCCTTATGGACGCTGAACTCATTGCTAATTCTCTTTCAGTGAGCCTCAAACATACATGTTCAAGGAAATGAGAGATATATTGGGAATCAACAAAACAACAGACATCCTGGAATACATCGAAACTCTTCCAAAATCCGAGCAGTCAGGTGCCCTCGAATCTATCCGCAACATTGAACGAAAAGCCATGAGGACACAAACTCCTCAGCCAGGCCTCATGACACTTATGGCCTACCTCGACAACAACGCAATTCCCAAAGCAATCTGCACTCGCAACTTTGACGTTCCTGTCCAAAATCTCATGGAGAAGTTTTTGGAGGGCTCCCGTTTCCATCCAATTGTCACACGAGATTTCCACCCTCCCAAACCCGATCCTGCTGGCATTTTGCATATTGCCAAGGACTGGGGCTTGACGGATGAGGCTGGCGAGGGAGATGCCAGTGGACTTATCATGGTGGGCGACTCTATCGACGATATGACAGCGGGTAGAAAGGCTGGCGCGGCTACCGTTCTGCTCGTAAATGACGTGAACCGGCCGTTGGCGGAGCATGCGCACACCGACCTGGTCATCAGTACGCTGGATGAGCTTGTTGCCGTTCTCGACGACGGTTTCGTGGGTAGAGAAGTCGGCCCAGAGTGAGGCGCCATGATGATGGCTACCCACAAGCTTTTGCAGGGTTGGCGTATTTAGTAACCTCTTGGTCAGTTAGGCCAGTAAAGCAACTCTCATAATAATTACTCAAACACGGTTTCATTTTATTTGGGTTTCCTATATGAGTCCAGTTTCTGTTTCTGTACATGACCACCCCCCAAAGCTAGACATTAGACAAACCCTCTAGAATCGAGATCAACAAAGCTAGTCTTCTCAACAGATGAAATAGACAATGCCCTAGGCTTAAGGCGGAATATGTAGCGACTCAAGTATAGTGATCTGACCAGAGACCACGACAAAGGTTTCAAAACAGTGCGCCAAGGTATGCTAAATGACTTTCAGGGTTGGGCTACTGTTCCAATATGCTCAGAAAGGTAACTGCGGGGCGGTGAAGCTTCTATGAACGACTCCAATACAGGCTGTTCACTGTATGCCGTAGCTCGGGTTGGGGGGCAGCCCAAAAGTAGCCTGTCTCCTATTCTCTCTTCGCAACTCATCAGGAGTTTCTTTCCGGGGTGGAGGTGGCGGCAAAGGGCCGCCTGGGGGTGCCGGCCGAACGGGCAAACTAAAAGTTGCAGCATTTGCACTCACTGGGCCGACGTTATCGGGGTAACCCGAAACCTTGGGGATGGAATTTGTGGTAATAACCCTAGATCCCAGCCCAGGATGTGCGGAAGCCGGCGTTCGGGAAGATGCATGTCCGTTTCGAGGCGGTGATCGGTTCTGGTTTGAGCCGTATTGGTCGCGAGGGGAGGTGATACCAGCACCGCCAATGGGAATCTCGCCTGAAGTGGGAGTGTGTGAACGCTCTTCGGGTTGGGCTTGTGCCTGAGCTTGAGCCTGCTGCGATTGGGTAGGAGAATCGCTTGATCGAAGGAGGTCCTGCGTTGAAGGAGAGAGCTGGGGGGCTAGATGCGATTTCCTGTTGTCACGTTCCATCATGCCAACAGCCCATTCTCTAAGATCGACCGGTGTACGCTTGGCAGCCTGCACAAAGTGATCGCGGTCCTGAACAAGTTAGCATATAGCACAGAGCATGTGGCGAAAAGTATTTCTCACAAAGAGCTCTTGAGGAGTAGGTCGACGTTCGGGCTCCTTGTAAAGACACTTCTGGATCATGTCGTCGAGGATACTAGGGAAAGCATCGCTCTTAGGAAGCTTTGGAGCTGGTTCGTGAACGATCTGTTGCAACAAGTCTAGGATACCCGCGGGGGCAAAATCGCCATCCGATACCTGCTCGCTAGCTGCAAAAGGAAACTTGCCAATGGCAAGCTCCATGATACTGAGACCAAAACTCCAGACGTCTGACTTAACCGTGTACTTTTCACCCTGGATTCTTTCAGGGGCCATGTAGGTGGAAGTTCCGACGAAGGTGTCGGCAATGGAATTGACAAGCTCGCCTGAGACACCGAAGTCACAAAGTTTAATTCCGCCTCTTGAGTTTACCAGGATGTTAGAAGGCTTGATATCACGATGCATGATGTGATGCTTTGTGTAGAGATAGGTCAAGCCGCCCAAAGTGGCTTCGGCAATCTTGCCCAAGACATCAACTCGGACAGGCCCAAAGACCCTGGAGACTCGATCGAGAGCACTAGGATATGATTAGCCACCGTCATGAATCCGCCCCTGTCTAGCTGTACTCACCCAACATCCATATACTCCATACACATGATCACATCGTTGTTGGGGGTTAGGAAGGCGCCGTAGAATGTCACGATATAGTCTGAATGGCACCCGTGCATGATTTGAAGCTCTCGGACGATTCGCTTCCGTATCTCTCGCTTAGCTTCAACATGAATTACCTAGGCGACTCGTTAGTAAAAGGTTTGTACCCGAAATAAAGAATCATACCTTGCGAGCCATGACAGTCCCGGTAGTAATATGCTTGACCTTGCTGACAGTTCCACCATTTCCGGATCCTAATTCCTTGAGGATTTCAAGATCCTCAGGTCGCAGATCTAGCTTGTATTCAATACCAATTTCCAGCTGCTCATCCCTGCCAGCGTCCTGGCTTCCACTGTATTCATGATTGCTGGTCTCAGCGGTTGGTGGGGGTCGAGGAGCAGCTGCTTTGAGAGCAAGACCTTTGACGTTCTTGCGCTTCATAGAGCGCGGAGCGAAAGGATCAGACATTTTTTTATGAGGGTTGAAGAGAATAAGCAACAGTGCTTTTTGAATGACAGACGGTACTGTTGGGTCGAGGCGTGAGGGGGGGGGGGG
>NC_031951.1:9188387-9427475 GCF_000303195.2 Fusarium pseudograminearum CS3096
GGGGGGGGGGGGGGTGAAGCCGTAAAGTTGATCTGGCTGAGGCGAGCTGGGCGCTGCTCGATTGTCTTTGTGAGCAACAGTCAAGAGGACGGAAGAAGGGTCCTAAATATCGAGTCGGAAGACAACTGCGGCTCAAAGCTATCGTCGTGATCGAGCAGATCGAAAAGGAGTCGATCGCTATCCTATCCTGTCCTGTCCGGAGTTGAGATGGGGCTAGAAGCCGAGCGCACGTTGGTTCTCAGGCCGTAGTGGGAGGCCTAGATTCTGTCGCCAAGAAATGAGGGTCTCGGAGGCGGTTGAAGAAATGGATAGAGGAACCCGAAATACTCCTTTTCAGAGATGCAATCAGGTCGCGAAGTTGTCAGGAGTGCTAAGGCTGAGCGCTGCCGAAGATGATGAGTGGGGGATTTGTCCTTGTCTCTTTCACGACTTTTGGCTGGTTAGGCGCGGACAGTGGACTGAACGGTGGAGGGCGGGGTCTAGTCGGCGACAACGTGACGAGAGTGGCTGGACTTGCGCTACGGGGAGTTGCAGGCGCAAGCAAAACACAAAAGGACGATGACACTGAGCGGCAAACCAGGGGAGGAAAAGGGGGCAGAGGAGACAATTGCGATAGAACTCAGGCCTGTTTTATAACCCTGATGAGCCTGCCCGCCCAGCGGATTTTGAAATTATGTATCTGTACCTGAAATCCAGTGGGCCACTTATTCGTCGTAAGGAGAGCCCAGGCAGGTCATGAAAGGCAAACATTCATCATCCATGAACGCCCGAGTATAGGTAATATTATACCTACCTATCCCGTCTGCTGGCCTATCTTCTAAGGTACACACTGTACCGTAACCTCCCAAGAGGTCCAAGCCCAGGGTAGAAGTCCAAATCGAAGCCTGGGGACAATGCCCTGGTTGACTGACTGGCCATGTGCTGTACATTTGAGACGATTCACGCTTCGGGATTCGTACATCCATTGGGCTAGAGTTGCGATAAGATAATGAAGTATGGTAGGGGTAACAATTCATTAGTCCACATGCTACTTGATGCGACACGTCAAAACCAGTACTCGGCTTTACCCTACTTGTCAATTAACTTCCCACCAATTGCTGCGATCACAATGATCGCAGCGTGTGAATTGTGCGAGGGACTGCAAAGACAGACTTGCTTGGAATAGGGGAACAACCGTATGGGTCAAAAGGTACCAACGACAACGGACGATGGATCAGACGCTGGGTGATTCAGACGACCGCAAGTCAACACTTGGACCATCACCTGAGTTGTACTTGCTGATGAGAGACGCGACTTTTCATCGATAAGGAAATGACTGATACCAGAAGCGTTCTGCTCCGAAATAGTAGCTTCTGCATGCACAAAACCATTCTTGAATGCCTAAAGCAGTGACTCCTGTGTCTTTAAACTACTAATGTCAATTGAGTTTTGTCATGGAATATGTGAAGCTCAAGAATCGTGATTATGTAACTTGCACGGATGGCGGATCGGAAGCGGAATATCTCTCTCCGCTCTGTCATCCTTGCCAGGCGCGACAAGGCTGCACGTGTAGCTCGCTCTGCAGCGCAAAGGCAAAAATTCCCAAATATCATAAGCTCCCGAGGAAAGGCATACACTTCATAGCTCTCTACTTCATTGTCTTTCACTACAATCACGACATCCGAGAGCCAAGACATCTATTTCCATCTGCCTGGTCTCCACACCGGAACCATATACAACCAAAGCAGACAAAGAAAGCTTTGTTGCCTGCGCGGCAGCATCGCAAGTCGCCAAGATGAGCAACAGCATGCGCGACTTGATCTCTGGCGAGGCCGAGCTTGATGACGAAGAAGAGGATGAGTCCTTTGATGAGCGTGGTGGACAGCGCAGAAACAAGAATGCTGTAGAAGATTCAAGTGAAGAGGAAGAAGACGACGATGATGAGGAGGAAGCTCGCAAGGTTAGCGTGGTGACAAACATTGACAATTGAATAGCTCCTGATGTTTTCTTTTAGGTTCGCGAAGGTTTCATCGTCGACGAAGATGAAGACGAGGACGAAGGCGGCGAGTCCGATGCAGACGTGCGACCCTTACACAAACGAAAACGAGAGCACCGCGATCGCGAGGAAGAGGCACAGTTAGACGAGGACGATCTGGATTTGATCGGTGAGCAGTTTGGCGAGCGACCTAAGCCCGCAACACAGGTAAGTCGCCCCGGCGCCAATCCAATCGACTAGCCCGTCAGTACCCCTAACTTTTTCGAATTCAGTCCAAGTTCAAGCGCCTGAAGCGTGGCACTCGCGACGAAGACCGAGGCAATCAACGCCGTGGCCTCGATGACATCTTTTCCGATGAGGAAGATGATGCAGGCGAACAGCGGGCATACAACAACAGGTCATCGTACCGCCAGGCCGACGAGTTTGACGATTTTATTGAAGAGGACTTCCCCGATGACCCTGAAGAACTGGAACAGCAGCGAGAAGACGCCGAGGTTGCCCGTCCCAGAGATCGCGTCATCGGAAACATCGCCGACACCGCCAATCTGGACAAGGATGCCTTGGATGACATGGAGGCCATCTTTGGTAATGGCGAAGACTACGATTGGGCACTGCAGATGGAAGAAGAGGAGGAGGACCGCGAAAGAGAAGAACAGGCGATAGAGTTGAAGGACGTATTCGAGCCTTCACAGCTTAAGGAGAAGCTCTTGACCGACGAAGACAACGAGATTCGGTTTACTGACGAACCCGAGCGATTCCAAATCGACCGAAAGACGTTCAAGAGCTTGCAACTCACGGCAGAGCAGTTCAAGGAGGAGGCACGCTGGATCACCAACCAACTTTGGCCCAAGAAAGGTCTCGCCTCTGACCTGCAGAGCCCATTTGGCAAGGCAGTTGGCAAAGTTCTCGAATTCTTCATCGTCGACGAGGTTGAGGTGCCGTATGTGTTCCAGCACCGCAAAGACTACCTGCTCCATACCAGGAAGACACGAAATCCGAATCGCGATGATCCCGATGCGCCCGAATATGTCATAAGCGCGGACAAGTTGTTGAACCAGGACGATCTGTGGAAAATCTTAGAATTGGACATTAAGTTCCGGTCTTTCGTGGACAAGAGAAACGCTCTTGAGAAGACGGTCGACAACCTGAAAGGAATGGAAATTCATGACGCCATGGTGGATGAAATGATTCCCGAGGCGACAACTATGGAGGAACTTCAAGACTTGCAAGATTACCTGCATTTCCAATATGGCCAACAATTGAAGGACCTTGCTGCACTGGCCGGTAATCTCTCCTTGACAAAGCGACCGGGTTCAAAATCCAACTTGCTCGAGAGAGTCCGCCAAGGCAAGGCGTATGGCTTTGTTCGCGCCTACGGCATCTCGGCAGACCAACTTGCAAAGAACGCCCTGCGACATGGAAAGAAGGTCACCCCTGACGATGATGCACAATATCCTATGGACTTGGCGGACAGCTTGATCGATGACGTTTTCAGCACAGGCGACCAAGTCATCAGCGCAGCCCGACAAATGTACTCGGAAGAGTTATTTGCTAGCCCAAGAATGCGCAAGCATTTCCGAAACTCATACTACCAGGCCGCTGAGATCAGCTGTCGGCGAACTGAAAAAGGACTGCGCAGAATCGACGACTCCCACCCATACTATGAGATCAAGTACTTACAGAACCAAGCTATTGCCGACCTGGTTCATCAGCCAGAGCTTTTCTTGAAGATGATGAAGGCTGAAGAGGAAGGACTCGTCACTATCAAGCTAGATATGCCTGCTCGATATGATTTCCGACAGCATCTCTACCAGGAATTTGAGTCCGAAAACTTCAGTGATCGAGCCGAGCAGTGGCGAGAAGAGCGCAAGAAGGTGCTGGACGTCGCTTATCCCAAGCTGGAGAAGATCATCGCAAAGAATGTTAAGGAAGTCATCCGTACTTTCTGTCAAGATGAAGTACTCAAGATGTGTCGGGAGGAATACGCGAAGAGACTTGACCAAGCGCCGTACAAGCCCAAGGGCATGATTCTGGGCACTACACCGCGTGTCTTAGTTCTCTCCAATGGTATGTCCGACCCCGCCCGTGATCCTATTTGTTGGGCATGGGTAGAGGAAGACGGGCGAGTGATCGAGCAAGGAAAACTGGGAAATCTTGCTCGAGACGAGCGCCAGCGAGAAGAGTTTGAAGAACTCGTGAAACGCCGTCGACCCGATGTCATTGGTGTAAGTGGTTGGTCTGCTGAAACGACCAAGTTGGTGCGTGACCTGGAGGGCTTGGTCAACGAGAAGGGTCTCATGGGGCCTGAGTTTGAGGACCCTGATACCAATGACTACAGAACGGAGCCCTTGGAAGTCGTGGTGGTGAACGATGAGGTTGCTCGCTTGTACAAGGACAGTCCTCGCGCCCTTGCCGAGCACCCGAGTCTTAACCCCATCACGAGGTACTGCGTCGCCCTGGCGCGTTACATGCAGAACCCCATGAAGGAATATGCAGCCCTTGGCAAGGATGTTTCTTCACTTTCTTACCACCCTTGCCAGAACCTCCTCCCAACGGACAAGCTGGCCAAGTATCTGGACTCGGCTATGGTAGACATGGTGAACCTCTGCGGTGTGGATATCAACGAGGCCATGAACGATACTTACACTGCCAATCTTCTGCCTTATGTTTCTGGACTGGGACCCCGAAAGGCCACAAGTGTCATCAAAGCTATCAACGCCAATGGCGGCGCTGTGGGAACAAGAGACGAACTCGTGGGCGACCCTGATAGTGGCAAGCTGCCTGTTGTTGGTCCAAGGGTTTGGAACAACTGCGCAAGCTTTCTTTTCATCGAGTACGAGGCCACAAACCCATCATCTGATCCACTAGACAACACACGTGTCCATCCTGAGGACTATGAATTAGGCCGAAAGATGGCTGCCGATGCTCTTGAGCTCGATGAAGAGGATGTCAAGGGCGAAACGGACGAGAATGGACCTGGAGCCATTGTTCGCAAACTTTTCAAGATGGACGAACAGGACAAGGTCAATGAACTTGTACTCGAGGAGTATGCCGAGCAGTTGGAGAGGAACTACAGCCAGCGCAAGCGAGCTACTTTGGAGACGATCCGTGCTGAACTCCAAGCCCCCTACGAAGAACTACGAAGGAACTTTGCTCTCCTGTCAGCATCGGAAATCTTTACCATGTTCACTGGCGAGACCAAGCACACTCTTTGCGAGGGTATGATCGTCCCCGTCAACGTGCGGGTTGTCAAGGATGACTTTGCCATTGTCAAACTTGACTGCGGGATCGAGGGCCGAGTCGAGGGCCACGAGGTCAGCCACCGATCGTCCATCAAAGAAGTGCTGAGCTCTGGACAAACGGCCCAAGCCAAGATCCTGGATATCAACTACAAAGACTTTATGGCGAAACTTTCCATGCGGGACGATGCGCTGCGTGTTCCCTACAAGCGACCTATCAACCTCGGTCGGGATGGATGGGACTATGTCCTGGAAGCTGCTGACAAAGAGGAGTTGCGAGAAAAGGATAAGACAACCGGACGGACCCAGCGTGTCGTCAAGCATCCTAATTTCAAGCCTTTTAATGGTCTGCAGGCCGAAGAATATCTGGGATCCCAGCCAAACGGCGAGGTTATAATTCGACCTTCGTCCAAGGGTAATGATCATCTGGCGGTCACCTGGAAGGTCGCGGATGGTGTGTTTCAACATATTGACGTTCTCGAGATGCAAAAGGAAACGGAGTTCGCAGTGGGCAAGCTGTTGCGCGTGGGCGGTAAGTACACATACACCGACCTGGACGAATTGATCGTCGAGCACGTTAAGGCTATGGCACGCAAAGTGGAGGAATTGATGCGGCACGATAAGTACCAAAACCGATCTCGGGGAGAGACGGGTAAGCTCTTACACTATACTGAAGTATTTATATGTGCACGATACTAACTGTACGCAGAGAAATGGTTAACGACTTACATCGATGCCAATCCCACTCGATCGACGTACGCTTTCTGCATCGATACTAAACATCCTGGATACTTCTGGCTGTGCTTCAAGGCTAGCAGGGCAGCCAAGGTGATTGCGCTGCCAGTGCGCGCAATTCCGCAAGGGTTTGAGCTCAAGGGCTATCAATATCCTGACATGCGAGCGCTCTGTAACGGATTCAAGCTACGTTATCAGAATGAATTCTCGAAAATGGGTCAGCGCTAGGAAATGTTGGACATTTATCATCATAATTAACGGCAGTGGGTGGGTGTATTAGAGGAAGACTAGCATATTATTTTATCACGCAGAATGTGTATTTTCTTTGGCACAAAGATGAGGCTGCGATTGTATGATTCAGGCGCAGGTCTATGATCGTTTTCTTTTTTTTTCTTTCTCAAAAGAGCAAGAGGGTGTATTAGAAGTCGTATTACAACGACGAGGAGAAAATAAGGACAGTAGCTAAAATCAACTAATTTGATATGGATTTGTGATAGACTGTTTTTATTCCTGATTGTACGAGTTGAAACGAGACGTCTGCCGAATAACTTTGCCATGACCTAGGTACTGATATAAGCATTGATGCGAAGCCCGTCGAAGGTTTGCAGCAGCATTGTGAGTATGACATTGTAGAGAAAACATTTCACATCTCAAAACTTTCGCTGCAAACGACCTATCTGAGCATAGGTACCATGCTTTGCTCTTGTCATGCCACCGCAAAAGCCAAGCACTTGTGAGGAGAGGTTTGAGAAAGTTCTTACTGAAAGAGTCTTTGGCGGTGTAAGCCAGACCTTGAGTCAGATGATCATCATCAATTCTTCAATAAGACAATCTGTTGTACATAGTCTACTCCTAGCGGTGGCCTTTCATCAACCAGGATGTCTACAGAATTCGTGCTCCGTAGCATGGTGTTGCGTGATCACTGGGAGTAAAGGACACCTGTCCTCTGCAGAGAAACAGGCAGCGGAGGCCACTCGCGAGCTCGAACCTATGATGGAGTCCGGGCGATGATCATGAGACCTCCGGCTGACTCCTTATCGGTGTTTCGAGAACGGAGCGGGTTCCATTTCTGTTGGGATAGAGCGAAGACATCAGTGGCAAGTACGAATCTATCTACCTACCTACCAGGTCAGATCCTCTCAAGACTTCTGAGAACAATACAAGGTGAATTGATGCTTGTAATTGGTGAGATTGTAGTGATGTGCAAGATGGGTCGATGAGAAGAGTCATGTGCACCGTGTGTGAGCGCCGAGTCAGTTTCGCTGAGCCCCACGGACGATTGAGTCGGGGAGCGGTATCGGACTTGTTATGAAGTCAGAATTGGGCTAGGGATGGCAGAGTAGAACTTGGCAATTGCCTCCTTTCCCAGATTCTAAAGTTCCAATCCACCTTGTAGTCTCGTCTGGAGGCGTGGAGCTCTGTCGACAGATACAAAACGTCAGGTACAGTGAGAGATGCTCTTACTAACCTAATGTGGCACTAACGAACGAGCTACACCAGTGCATATGAATTGGTATCTATGTACTTGCTGTATGGAATAAGGGGATTTGGTACAACTATCCGATGATTTCGGTCAAGGTTCCTATATCAAAGCTATCGCTATCAGCGGCATCACTGAGGTTATGCCGGTACCTGGACCCTACCCCAGATCCCCGTAAGCTTAAAGCGGGGTATTTGAGTCGTTTGTCCGCCCAAAAACAGTTCCAGCCAAGCCACAGACTAAGACCTTGGCGTGGAAGCATGGCGACGTCAGTGCTTGTTTTGACCGATGCTAGATCCCTACCTACCTACCTACCTACCTACCTGTATGTTCAGCATGAGATCAGTCAGTCACCTTGTAATGGGTTTTTGAACAAATAACATGGTGTTACTGTAGAAACTGCCAACTCTTGCGGGACCATGAACTGTTCAGCACGAACCAGTCCGTTACCAAGAATACTAGAAGGCCGTACCTTCTAGCACACGGAGCAAGCTTTGTGGGAGGACAGTAATCTACTAAGGTATGGAGAAGATTAAACATTGAGCACATGGTCGTACTGCAACAACTTAGTATACCCCCTCTATCCCCTCAGAGCTCAGAGGCTGGGTCAAATTGCATGACATTAGACGGAATCTGGATGCCAATTGAGCCCATTGACCGTGGTAGAATGTCATGAGGCTCCTTATATACAATCCGTATCGAATTGTGGTCACTTTTGCATTCGAATTGACTCCTGGTCCAAGCTACTAATTCTGAGCGAACTACTAACTTACTGGAATGTTACAAAGTTGCTCCCCCGCAATTGCAACGTTCTCACTCTGAAGCATGGGCCACCTCAGGAAGTTGAATTGGACCACAGAGTTCGGCCACCGGCTGCTTGCGCCAGGTCACGCGATAGACGGACGGGATGGGACAGCGCGACCCGCCTTGACCGGGGTAGGTACTGTCTAGCTCCACCAGTAACAGTGGGCCCTGGACGCTGTCGCACTTGCCTTGGGAGGCCATCATGGTGGAACATCTACGATGTATGAGCTGACTCCTCCCGCCTTTCCCTCCTGTAATTCGCAATTGTCCAATTGGAAAGCTCCAGTCTGTTGGGGGAGCTTCGTCAGCGTCCTTAGTAGAGGTAGCTATTCTAAAAGGAAAGGGCTGGATTGCGACTAGGCAGTAGGTGGGAAGGAAACATCCGTCTACGGATGACCTGATTGGGCACAGTGTGATGCCATCACGCATCTGTTCCTCGCGTGACTCTCAGGATATAAAGGCAAACTCTCCTTCCCAGGTTTGAGTAATGTCTTGCACATAAATCGGTTCTACTCTTCGTATCTCTTCTGAATCATCAATTGCCTGCCTAGGCATCTCTCCACTTATCAACATACCAAACTACTCGCGAACTTTCCTCTTACACCTACCTACCTACTTACCGGATCAACTTCGCAACCAGTTAAATACTGTCCACTGCCTATCCGCACTCTCTGAGAATACGAATTGGCACTGTAACATCGCCTTTATCAATCCAAGTCCCGCTTCAAGAAGTGTCTCGTTCTTGATCATCTCCCACTGCGAGGGCAAGCGACCTTTGACTGAACTTGAAGCAACAACATCACGTCTTACGCATCCCATACATATCCTCAATTACCGCACTCGCAAATCACCTCGCGCTAATAACTACACCCTCTCCATCCTGCAAAAGTAAGTTTCTCTCACAGTTTAGTCGTTACATCTTCCCTGCCCGCCTGTTCTCCCCGTCCTCCGTATACATGCCTTTGTACACGGAGTACTTGGACACCCCGCACTTCCTTAGACTCACTTGCACCCGGAGGGATCCTTTGCTCTTGTTCACTGGCGATTGCTTTTTGGTGACGTTTGGCGTGGCATCCAATCCTATAAAAGGCCGTCCAACTCCTCCTTAAGTCGTTGCATCTCCTGGCCCCTCTTTCCATCATCATTGTCCTATCTACCGTATTGCTTTATCGCCACAACAACAATAACTCTCAACCTCTACTTCCTATCGCACGCCTCTCTCGCAAACCGTCACAAGTCAGCTTGATGCCGTTCACCCAACATACAATAGTTACTGACAACGCTTATCACAGTGACCCGATCTCACAAGGCCAACGACCGTGACCACAAGGGCATCGCCGAGGGGACTATGCTCCCCACGGAAACTGTCCCTCGCTTCTTTGGTAAGAGCGGCTTTGCCGACGTTGACCCCAAGAAGGTGAAGAAGGACGGCTCTGGTCGAGGCAACTGGTATGTTAAACCAAACCACCCCCTGTCCACTTGCCCCACAGTGCACTTACACTACTTGCAGGGGAACTGTCAACGATGACATCGCTGGCGAGCAGTTCACCTTTACCAATACCCGCCGCCGCTCCAACAGTAGCAGCTTCTCTCATGTTACCGATTTCAAGACTAAGTTTGAGGTCAACGAGCCCGAGCCCGTCTTCGAGGAGTCGCTCCACGGCCCTGAAGAGGAAGACCATGAAGACCTCACCAAGACCGACTCTTCCGAGAGTGGTCGATCCTCTTCTTGATCGATCTACTGTATCCTTACTGAGAGATCGGTATTCACTGCTGGTCGCTCTGTATAGTGGCAGCGGCACATGAGGGGGATGATATGTATTGAAATTGTGATGGACGTTTGATCTCTCATTTACAACTACGAAACGAGATGCGATGAAACGAATGGAAACCGGAAATTATAACGCTTTTACAGCGGCAACGACGGATCAAACAATTTAGGGGCTATGGTAGCGGTTATGGATGGAGATAAGAAACTCAGATCTCCACGAGGATCATGGCTTTTACGACCGGCTGCGAAGTTATCTTCCAAGCGGAACGATGTATTACTTGTATCACTATCTTAATTAGCTTTGACATCGAAGCGAGCAACGCAGCTGGGCACAGCTGATGGACATCAGACAAAGACACTCAACTAGTAAGCTACGTGAAGTTGAACTTGATTTTATATGATGTCCTTCACCTTCATATGAACATTCCATATCTTGTTTCCCTGTCCCGCTGGCTCTCTTAACATGATGGACTGGCAGCTGCCCTCAGTGCTGATCTCTCGGGTGCTGCAACGACTCGGACGTCGCTATTAAATCCGCGAGGACTCTGGTCTCTCCTCTGGGCTTAAGCTTATGCCGTGCCATTCTCACTTCCATGGAACTGACTTCAAAAGTCTTACTGTATGGTACTTAGTGACGACTATTGTCATTTGTTACACTCTACGATTGTGTCAAAGTGATGTGCTTATAGCACATCTTTGGGTCTAGTACCCCTTCCATCCCCATGCTCAGTAAACCCAAAGATAAAATCATTTACTACGTTTGTACCTGTCTTGAGTTGACCGGATTCCCAGAAGCACTTGTAGATCATCAAATGGATGTCGTTCTCCTTATCGCTATCAGCACTACATAGTACAATGCCATGCTCTCTGGTGGAGCACAGCTCCATCGCCATGCAGAAAGCCCGCTGCAGTGCCGCTAAAACTGCAGGGGGCTTCGCCATCGAGCAACTAAACCCCCAAAATTAGCTACGAATACTCAGTTTGCCAAAACATGTTCCATGGAACGGCCTAATCATAGAAAAAGAATCATCAGCTTCTAAGATGTACCACTTCATTCTAACTCCCTCCACTGAAGCTTCAATATTCGCCTCTTAAACTCCTGCCTTGGTTGCCAAGCTTCCGACCCTGCGTGTGTTTCCAATCAAGCCACCAAGGCTGAGGAGGCTGAGAAGTGATCCGTGCGTCAACACCCTTCAACTCAAGGTCATCGAAATTTTGTAGTTGCGAGGCTGACATTCACACATTGAATTCTGTCTACATCATTTCGCGACATCTTTTGCGATACCCTTTGATTCATAAGCTCATCGCTTCTACTCGGACACGCCAATCGAACCTCAACACCGGTGATGATAAATTATTAACCCGAAATTGTATCTTCTTAAGCCACACGCGTCCCAGTCCCAGAACAAATCATTACCATGCCCGTCGCTCCTGCTTATCACGAGTCTCTTCCTTGTAAGCTTATATACTGTGCTTTAAAAGTTCCTCGGCCCTCTCTTGCTTACATTCTCTATAGATGTCGACCAGGAACCAACCCCGGAAGCCCTTGCCGCCGCCCGTGCCCTGATCACCGCTGAAGCATCCTCTCAAGCTCCCCAACCCTCCTCCAATACAGAGCCTTCTTTCTCTCCCGCGATAACAGCTGAACTCGAACGTGTTTCCAAATCTACACCGCTTGCGCCCCTAGACTTGAGCCGGTACGAGGCTCCATCCCCGAGCGCTCCTCCCGCGACCGCCCTGCCAGCTGCTGCTGTAGCCCATAGCTATCTCTCCTCGCGTCTCACAAACCTAGAGCTTCTTGAGAAGTGGGGGAAGAATGCGTGGCTGCTGGGAAACCACGGGCTCGAAGCAGAGCTCCAGGCTCTCGAACGTGAGTTAGCAGCTACCAAGCGCGAAGTCGACATCGTGAATCTGGAGAGGCAAAAGAGACAGACCGCTGTGGGCGCTGAGATCAAGACATTGGACGATACTTGGCGCGCTGGTGTCGGTCGAGTGCTGGAAACCGAAGTTACTGTTGAGGAGCTGCGGAGGAAAATCCGAGAGGAGTTGGCAAGACGGGCTACATAGAGCCAGGAGGAATAACGCACCGAGATGCAACGCGAGGACAGTGACAAATAACTAATAGGTGTACTTACGGTGACTTTTTACACTTGGCGTCTTGATACCAGCATGTTTTACGTTTGGTTTCCTGAGGAGAAGATAGGAATTGGCAATACATCTCTCTTGGTCTATCTTATCACCTGGTAGATATTCACAGAATGTCGCAAATTCCTTCATATCATTGAGTGGGGAGCAGCTGTATCGTGGTAATAATGATATCAACCAAGGTATCTGGTCACTAGCCATGCTTGTCTCAGGAAAGCGAAGGTGGGAGAGAACCTCTCAAAACGCCAATCACAAGTGAATTCCTCTGCCAATCGTTTCTGAATCCAACGTGCCCCAACTGCGTTCAATATACATACACCCAAACCACGAGACAACCTGAACACCACTCAATCTTATTGATAAACTTTGCTACTTCTCCACATGATTGATGCAGTCATTCCTTGAAGCTCTGTCCTTCAATCTAGCCGGTGTGAAGTGGATCCATCTCTTCAACACCAGTTGCAACACCTTGATACTTGGTCCTTCGTAGAATACCTTCGACAGGACCCAGCAGTCGCTGGAAAGCGTTCTTTCCCAAGCTTCCAACCTTGACTGGTGACGCAGCAACGATACTAGCTGCTCGCGGGGCGTCGTTGAGTAAGGCAAGCTCACCAAAGTAATCACCCTTCTTGTAGTGACGGACTTTATTGTCAGGCTGGCCAATGTATGCATCCGCCTCGCCACTTTCCAGCAGATAAAACGCATGGCCAGGATCTCCCTCGTTGATGATGATCTCTCCTGGAGCAAATTTCTGTGTTTCCAACGCATCCGCAATCTTGGATCGCTCGTATGGGTTCAGGGTCGAAAGGAGAGGCACTTCTTCGAGGAAGCTCTCATACATGCGTCTCCGAGCAAAGGTCGACTCCATCAAGATGCGGCGGAAAGTAACACGATCGAGTGCCCACACAGTGCAGCCAGGCTCGGCAGAAATTACAGTCGCAGCTCGAGGTGCATTGTACATCAACGCCAATTCACCGAATGAGCCACCAGCTTGGATGTTACCAACTTGGTTACCCATACCATCGGGACCGGGCTGCAGCGAGCCGCTGGGGTTGACATATACGTCAAAAGATCCCTTCTCGACGACATAGAAGTAGTCGCCAGCATCTCCCTGGCTGATTACCTATCATATGTTGTCAGTAAATAGCCCCAATCTGCACTGGTCGAACTTACCTTGATGCCCTTGGCTGGTATCGGCTTTTCGACAAGGGCACCCAAAATCTGAGCGCTCTGTTCATCCTCCAGATGGCTGAAAAGGAAATTGCCTTCGATGGCATGCTTGAGACGTTCGATCTGGTCCGGGGTCTTCTCATGAAAAGGGGGTGACCAATTATCATAGGAATCGGCACTGGGTTTCAAGGATTCCGCAGATACTGAAGTTCGGCGACCGAAGTTGTACTGGGCCGGGTAGCTATCAGGGTTTGGGACGTTTCGCGACGCAGAAGGTGCTTCAGCAGAAGAGTCACCGCCAAAGCCCCCGCCAAAGGGGCCCGAAAACATGGAGGCCGAGTTTGGTGATGCTCCGAAGCGAGCGTTCGTAGGCGATGTGATGGTGTCGTTTTCTTCCTCTTCCTCAACAACACGATGAATTGCATTGTTTGTCCTCTTACCCCTGTCTGTTCCAAAGGGGTTGCTATTCTCCCCAAAGGGGCTGGAGAAAGGGCCGGACATGGTGTAAGGTAAGATGCAATTGGCGTGACTCGAAATATCAGATATTATGTCGTCGAAGAGGCACAAAATCGATGCCAGTCGTAGTGTGAGGGGTATCGCGGGGCGAGTGGAGAGTACTTATTCGTTGGCAATGGTCTGTATTTGACTCTGGTAAGTTTCCGTGTGGCAAAGACGTAGAGTCTGAAGTGAAGTCGTAACTGTGCTTATCTCGAGAATTTGGGATAGAGGAGAGTGCCAGGTGTGAAATATATAAATGTAGCAACGAGTGGCAACGTGATGCCGTCACACGGATGAGGGAGCTCGACTTACAGCTACTGCGGCGCTCTTGTAGATGATCACAGACAGTCTTGAAAGTATGTCAGTCAGAGCTGCAGATGAAGCCAGGGACAAAGATCAATGAACAATGAAACGACAAGGGATGTTGCGTGCAGGAAAAGTTCCGGGGCATGCACTAGAGGTGAAGCTGGACGTGGGCTGCAATCCACGCTTGAAAGTGACGTGTTGTGGCGGGGCCTAGATCAAGACCCTGGTACATAGCCCATGCATAGCTCAAAGGGACAAAAGCTGCTTAGACAGGGTAAAGGGAAACACAAAACTTCCAGAACATCGAGCCTTGCAAGGAGCAACAAAGATAACCCAGACCTATAGTTGACGCACACAAACGTAACATTGTATAGAGTGTACCGCCACAACAAGGACTCACAAGGCTGGAGAGCTAAGCAATTCAAGTGATGGAGCTTCCGTTGCAGACAGAAGAATGCAGAATAGGAAGGAAATAGGTCAACTCACACGATCCTGGTAAACTAGACCCTACAGCCTGGGATATGGTCAGGGAGGGTGACGATATCCTTTTCAGCTCCTCGGATCAAGGACTCAATACGTGAGGAGGGGTCCAACGCAGGGTTGGGCCAAGGAATCAGAGAGTATAGTAGATAACGAGAATATGATAGTAGACGACAACTGATGCCAAACAGCTTGAAGAGCTCGGTTTGCTGCAATGCTGAAAGAAATGAAGGGGACAAATAGAGAGAGGAGTAACCAGGCGAGTGGGGTTCTGGTGTTCTGATCCCCGCCTCCTGGTCAAAGACAAGAACAACGATGAAGAGTAACTGAAGATGGATAGGTACGTTGAGGATGTAATATATGCGGATGTTGAGTCTGTATAGAGAGGACTAGAGTACACAAGGCGAGGGGGCAAATGCAGGTGAAGAGGAAGATGGGACGGAAGGAAAGATGATGTTTCTTGCCTGGCGGCGTTGGTAGCTTGGGTAAGGCGAGAGAGGAAAGCAGCTCTTTGCTTTCCTGGTTGAACACTGACCAACGGAATGGAGAGAAGTGGGGATAAGGGAGCTGCGAGGTGGTTGCCGTCAGGGAAGCTTTCTAGAAAGATGCGCACGGGCCAGGAAAGGGCACGAGCTGCACGGGCGCTTGTTCCACAGACACTTCCGCTGCTCTTCGGTGCAGCTCCCGGACTGGGAAATCGAAGCTTTCTGAGCAGTGTATGTACTGTGTATGATATACTGTATCGTGTATCGTCCCAGCGCTATGGTGTAGCACGACATCCCTCGTCTTGGCGCAGATCAGCATTTCTCTCTTTGACCTATTCCTCGCCTGGGACGTAGATACATAGTCTGGTGGGCTGCAATTCATCTGGAAATGTACAAGATGAGTTAGTAAACAGTTGATCTGGCTAATGTTAGTCAGGACTCTCAAGCTGCTAGCGGACGCCTCTAATTCCCGGAAGCAGAATCACCCAAAGCAACATAGATGCGCAAAGGAACTCAAGACTCCGCTCAGTTCATATTTCTACTCTCTGGTATGTACGGATAATTAATGCAGTAGTGCAAAGACGATAGATCTTCCCGGCCGCTTTCCGACTTTCGGTATCTGTTGGTGGATGGGTGGAACAGGGCAACTGGGAAAGCGAAGCAAACAATCTTGCTCACGACAAAGACTTGGATGTTGCTATTTCCATTTGCTCAACATTGGTCAAATTGGATAGCGCAAGGCAAATCTTTTGATCATAGCATGTGCTTTGCAAGGCGGCCACTCGCTTGGGTAGCAAGTGGCTACAGTACAAGAGGCTTGCAGATGGTTTGATAGTTGACACTCCAAGCCCAGTTCTTCTTCAGCCGTCTTGTTCCATAGCTCCCATTCCGATGCGTTCGTTAACTTACCAGGCCCAACATGAAGCCTGTTTCATGGCAGGCCACAGTTCACCTACTCACACGTTTCTGCGTTCATGCTTCTTGAAGGATTACAAGAGAGGCAAATCCAGGAAGCAGTCACTCAACCTGTTGACATGACGATAAGCATTGTTCGATCCGGGGTCTTTTGCGCAACTATATAACCTTCGTAGTCGACATGTCCACCCAAACCCCCATTGGTACTGAGCAGCTTCTGCCATCAGAGCTGCACGGGTATCGTTCCTGCAATGACAAAGTACAGCAAAAATCCTCCTCATCCCCATTCCATTCCATTCCATTCCCTCTAGTGCACGGCAAAGGTTTCATTCCTCGTTCCAAGCATGCCAAGAGGGAACAATGCCCATCCCTCAACAGCAATAGAAATACATATAAAAGGCATCAGAGCCTATGACAAAGCCACGACCAAATAGCAAAGCAGGGTAAAAATAAAAATAAAAACAATCCAAAACCCTTGCGCCAAAGATAAAGCCGTCCGATTGATAAGCATTCGCTGTGTCCTCGAATTCGGGTCGCGCACCATCAATGCGAACTGCTGTCTTGTATCGTGGCTGTGTTTGTCCAACGCCGGCTCCTTGCACGCCTTGCTTATCCTAATCGTACTTGCCTAGTAATCTTTTTATCATCTCCGCCTCGCGATACCATTACGGTATCTTCACAGACGGGTAACTTCTCCTGGCTTGAATAAGCGGCTGACCCCTTGCTTCAACTCAGTCTTGGTGCAGTATAAATATGTTCTGTGACGGCCGAGCTGGCCATGCAGTCAGTCTCGCCATTCTTAGCTTCAGCACTGTTGCTGCAATTATAATCTTGAAGTTCATCAAGGTACATGTCAGGACGCAGCAAGGCATGAATCCAAGACGTTGTCTAGCATATCGGTGTCCTGGTTGTCTGCGCCTTCCCACCAGGTCTCCGTGTCGATATCCATAGAGTCGGAGTGTCCATTTTGCAGTTCATAGACATGTCCTCCATTCACGTCCAAGCCATGCCTCTCGTGAGCATGACCCTGAGGTGCTTGGCCATGGGCCCAGGTGTAGTCGTCCCAGTTCTCCAGCTCGCCTTCCCGATAGCCGTGAGTAACCTGGGTGATCAATATAGGAAACTGTGCCATCCCTGAATCGGCCATTTCTAATGAAAGGCGAAGATCAGACATGCCCAGGGGACCTCTTTCGCTGGCGGCCCGCGACTCGATCGGCAAAAGCCCACCCTTATCCCGCGTGATCTCACCTCGCATCGCAGCTTCTTCTTCGTATTCCAATTGTCGCTTGTACTTGTGCGTCTGAATCCAAGTTGTTCCGACGCCAAACCCTGCGCTGCCTGTATCGCCAGGGCCGTTGCTCCTCGTACGGCTGAATACTTGGGTAAGGACTTCTTTGATGAAGGTTTCCGCAGCCACAGACATGAACTGAGGAGCATCGCCAGTGTGGCCATTGACAAGTCCTGCCTCGTAGCAAGAGGGAAGCATTCGGCCGGATATCATGTTGATGTCGGGAAATTCGCCAGATTCGATTGCCAATGGTTGTGCATGTCGTTTTCGAATCTCGATTTCGAAGTCTAGCCCTCATGTTAGGACCTCCACACAATGAACATACGTCACTGCAATACATACTCATGTTGTTGATGCCTCCTACTGTAGGGGTGGCATCTGAAACTGCGACTGTAGAAGGCTTGCGGTGGCTGTCTGCAAACACATTCGATATGCTCTCGTGCGGATCCCACTTTCTACCTGTCAGCGATTGAAATAGAGATGACCTGGAAATACCAACATCATTTTGTACCAGATCCTTGATGCGCCGCCGATCCCTTGTTGGCAATTGCATAACATCTCCCTTCAGCCTCCGCTCTGCAGCATCGCCTGATACTGGCTTGGTTCCTGTCGTCGCTGCAGGCTTATCGTTGGCGCTGACCCAAGGCGCCAGCCCTTGGTCGGGCATTTCTCGAGTGACATTTCCATAGATCGCAGCGATGAGGTTATTGTGCAAGTGGTCTTTGTCGCCTGGGCCTGCGAGAATGGGGTCTATTCGCTCCGAGTATTCGGCTTGATTGAGGCGTCCTGGTAATATATGAGCATGCGCAAGCATAGATAGTATATGTGATGGTGTATACCTATTAGGAACTCGCTGGTTGATTCCTTATATATTGCCCATTTCTCATTGCCAATAGCGGCTTTGAGTGCAGTATACAGCGGTTCCAGATCGATTCGGGCGGGAATGATTTGGCTGGACTTTGCGATCTTTGGCGCACCAGGTAAAGAGCCTGCAAGAGTCTTGTTGGATAGAATAGGAGTCGAGAGGCTGACGGATGGACGGCTCAAAGCCGCGGGGTCGATGTCTGGCATCTTGATAGGAGTCGAATAGGCGACAGCGTCGCGTGCGGCAGAGTAGCGCGGCGCGACGTGGAGAAAAGACGCATGAGTTGTATAAAACGAATGGGTGCTTTAACGCGATCACAGTATAGGTATTAAATTGATGAGAAAAGCATATTGTGGCGTTTAAATTGATGGTCGACTTCTGCCGCTGTGGACGTGAGGTTCAAGGTGAACGGAGGGTTTCGAGTGTAGTTGGGTTTTGCCGCGAAGCATGCCTGGTCATGGAGAACATGGGCGCAATGCTTAAGTACTGTCTACCTGCAAAACTCCGGCGCTGTGCTGAACTTTGAAAGTACCCACCACTTCTTGGCCTCTGGAAGGACACTAAAACAATCCGCCCTGCAGCAGCAACACTACTAACCCACCACCACCACCAACTCCTACAGTCGCGTCTGGCGCGTCTGAGTCTGGGTATCTACATCTAATCAACCCAAGACTACTAAACCATCTATAAGCAAAAGTTAACCCTACACAAAGTCGATCATCAACTGGGTCGAGGCACTGAACTGGCACCCAATTTCTCCCTCCACAACAGTTCCTGCCTGCTTCTATAGTCGCAAACAGTTTGCGACGATGCCGTCATGGCACCCGATCGCATCACCAACGCTATTGACAGTTTGATAGCCCACATTGTACCCAGTGATCCCAATGATCCTGATGAAGTTGCACAAGAGCGCCATGATACCTGCTTTGAGATTGTCAAGTCCATACTAGACAGGTATGCATCTCGGTCTACCAAAGACCTGTCGGTTGATACATCAAAATTAACTATTCGCGGCTCAGTCCAGCCTCCCCCGCTATTTCTTCCGATGTCAACCATGCCTCCGATCTTATAAAACGAAAGCTTATACAGAGCAATCCTACGCAAGCCCTTCGCTTCTCTAACCTATATACACGACTACTATCACTGCCAGTGTTGGAGCACAAATGGGCAATACTATACCTTCTCTACCAGCTCGCTGATTCTCCAGACCCCAACGAGCCCCTCCCGTTAAGCCCTGTAAAGCCATCGGCGCCCAACTACAGAGATGCCATCAATCGTGACGCCATCAAACGGCAAGGCCGAGAACGTGCCACCAAGACGTCTAGGTTCGAGGATGAACAGTTCAAGGAGGCATTTCAGCCAGACGGGCTCAAGAAATTTCCACCGAAGGAGAGCAAACAGCCGAGTAGAGAAGGGGAACCATGCCCCGAGCCACCAAAAAGAGATGTCTCATTGAAATCAACACTGTTGGCGAATAACTATTCAGAAATAGAACCTCCAGAGTCCGTCATTCTTAGAGATTTGCCATTCACTTTGCAAGGACTCTCATCTACTACACTTCCCTTCTCGAAATCAGACATCATCAAATTACCATCAACGCTTCCATTACCAATTGTTTCCCTGCTTCATACTCTAGCGGAGCCGTCATTGCTCTATCGCGGCCTCGACGGCTTTTGCAAGACTCCTGCCAAAGGCCTACTTGGTCAAAGCCTGAGAGCAGCCATTCACGGGGAACTCAAATCTTACTTGAGTTTGATTGCGACACTCGAAAGTCAAATTCGAAGAGCTCTTGCGTCGCTCGATGATGATGCACCAAGAGAAGGGATTGGAAAAGCCGGAGTCACACTCAAGCGGTGTGTAGTGTGGACTCGCGAAGCAACAATGGGCCTCAGGCTCATGAGTCTAATAGCTGAAGAATCGGAGAAAAAGAGAGGCGGGCAGCTTGTGTCTCTAATCCACAGCTTCTCATCTTCTCATGGGGATCCCGTTGTTGCTGCTTTTGCTGAAAGGCTTCTGACAAGTTTTACACGGCCCTTTTACGACATTCTACGACACTGGATATATGATGGTGAACTATCTGATCCCTTTCAGGAATTCTTCGTTAGAGAGCAGTCTCCCAACAAAGACACAACCAAGGCTAAGGGCGCAGGTAACGTTTGGGAAGACAAGTATGAAATCGACACAGACATGATTCCCAGCATCATCACCCAGGATTTTGCCCAGAAGGTTTTCTTGATCGGGAAGTCTCTCAACTTCATCAGACATAGCTGCGGTGATGCTATGTGGGTGGAGGACTATTCCAAGGCTGCTTCGAAGGAGTTGAGATACGGCGATACAGCCACCCTAGAAGCGTGGATCGACGAGGCACACAAGACCACCATGAAACGCCTGATCGACCTGATGGCCAACAAGTTCCACCTGTTCAAGCATCTCCAGGCGTTGAAGAACTATATTCTATTAGGCCAAGGAGATTTCATCGCCCTCTTAATGGAATCTCTAGCTGCTAATCTTGATCGCCCCGCTGGCGCACAGTACAGGCACACGCTGACGGCCCAACTGGAACATGCTATCCGAGGATCAAACGCCCAATACGATTCTCCTGAAGTTCTACGCAGACTCGATGCACGTATGCTGCAGCTGTCACACGGTGACATTGGCTGGGACTGTTTCACTCTTGAATACAAGATTGATGCACCAGTCGATGTCGTCGTGACAGAATGGGGCAACAGGCAATACCTCAAAGTATTTAATTTCCTCTGGCGTATCAAGCGAGTTGAATTTGCCGTGCTATCAACCTGGCGGAAATGCATGACGGGTGCCCGTGGTGTCCTACAGAATTCGGATCCTGCAGTCTCGCAGGCGTGGAAATCCACACGAGGTGTCCTCGCCGAGATGATTCACTTCGTGGGCCAGCTGCAGTACTACATTCTGTTCGAGGTTATCGAGTCATCGTGGGGCGAACTTCAGAAGCGAATCCACAAGGAAGACTGTACGCTGGACGACCTTATCAAGGCACACACCCGGTATCTCAACGACATCACCCACAAAGGTCTCCTCGGAGCTAAGCGACGTACGCATAGCTCTGACGAAGATGACCGTACGACATACATGATGCAGCTTGGCGAGATTCTTCGCTTCATGCTCAACTACCGAGACTCGGTTGATGGACTTTATAGTTGGAGTGTATCAGATTTCACACAGCGCCAGGAGGCTGATGTGCGAATCACTACACGACATACGGACGATCATGACGGCCTCGATACCCCAACAGCAGGCTCTGGTGCTGTCACATCCGAGTTCCCAGTACTTCAAGAGCGCCTACGACACCTGGGTGCATCGTTCCGAACTCGCGTTCAGATTCTCCTTGGCGATCTGGCATATCAACCTGATGTTGATATGCGATTCCTGGGTGTGGCAATGAACTTCAACGATGTTTATCAGCCAACACGAAGAAAATCCAAGGCGGCCCCGGGCACGGCTGCAACGACAAGAAGTGTTTCGACGAATAGGGGTTGAATAGTGTATTAGCTAGCGCTGGGCGTGGCTTATAGACGTCCAAGGACACGTTGGACGTATGATGTAAGGGCCATATTTGTCTATGAGGATGAAGGTCAATAGAAATATTTCTTCCGCCCATTTTGAGTCACTGCTTTCATCGTTGTTTCGCTTTTGGTCGCGAACTGAGCCCCCACAAAGTCAGTGTACTGACATGATTCTATCACGTGGGGTTCTCCTATCAAGATTTAATAACTATAACAACGTGTAAGACAAGACATACCGAATATAATTGAGACAACCAACATGCCAACTTGCTATTCAAAAGGGAACGTCACGGGATGTAGACAAGTACAGAAAGTCGTTCTGCCGCGCCGTTTACCCTAGAGGACCAATTTACCATGATAGGGTACAACTTGATTGCCAGGCTCAATCGTTTTTGCTTTCATGAAGGTTCATGTACGGATACTTCAACACAGCTAAAACAACCCGTCAAGCCATAACGATTGAACAGTAATTCTAGTTTACACTACTAAAGAGTTAGTCAACGACGTGTTATGACTTATAAGTAGGGTTCCTACTCGATTCACAGACTAATGCTACAGACAAAACCCGCTACATATACCTCATCAATAATACAATTACTCTCACATGCACCGCAATGTCACCTTCAATCATGGAGCGGCATGGCCATTCTGAATTGGTTTAATATATCCGTATCAGCAGTTGAATCGTTGGGCATGTCTCCAAGTTCAACTGAACAAGGTGACCTGGCTAGCCTGGGCTTGAAACATTCTCACAATTGTCTTGGGCACCCTGAAAACACGTAATCGATAGCAACTACGTCAATAGTTGCCAAGACTTTGAATTCGCTGTGTTGGATCAGCTGAAGTGTGATCTCCAAGCTGTGACAGTGAGATTATGGGAACGCTCAAGACTATGCGATCGATGCCTTATTCCTGTTCTTGGAAAATTTCCCCAGGAAGAAGACGTAAGGAGCCAAAACTGGCCTGTAGTGTGACTTGATAAATTTGATGTCAAATAATTGGTCTTTGGCAGATATGGGATTTTCTCGTTGTGATATAGCCGTTGACCACACAAACCTGGTATGGCGTCAGTTGACTCGCAAGCCACTTATGAATATCAGCTTCAGACTACGGGTATTTACAGGGTGGTCATCAGCCATCTGGCAAGGGAGCGCGTAGATGCAAGCGCTGTCGTTTTGTGCTACGTGGCAACTTCAATGCCTAATCATTGTGAGTTGTGATGAGTAGCTGAGCAGGTCTTCAGTGTCTAGGTATTGCATGGCATGGTTGTAAAAGCCACGGTTCATCAAACCCGTTGCCCGGCTCATCGAAAGCATGTACTGCAACCACAATAGCTGTACAGGCAGACATACTGGTAATCACTCGACTGCAGTGTCTCTCAATGTCCCACCTAGTTATCGGACACTCATGTTGAAATCAGATGAAGATAGAGCAAGGATGAGATTCGTGGCGAATCCATATAGGATAAAACCCAAGCCACTTATCGTGTTCTGTCGTCGGGTCATGGAAACCGGTAGAAGTGCAGAATGACAACTCAGAGACGAGGCTGTTGTTTGAAACCAGAGGGAATGATGGCTGGGCCATGTTACAGATAAAGGATTCCGATTCAGTATGAGCGCTACTGACAGCAATGGACGTGATAAGGTGGTGTAAGTATCCCGTAGTAAATATCAGCCACACGTCCAAAAGGAACGAGGCTCAGTCTTTGATGTTTCGGTTTCCCTTCTAGACATGCAATGCATACTGATAAAAAAGAAAGAAAGAAAGAAAGACAAATGTACGATTTTGGTTTCAAATACTGTCTCACCGCACCTGTTGTTGCTGGAGACCCAAGGACAGTTGCTTTGCTTGATGTGTGGTGAAAATATTGCCCAGGGCGTAATTACCCTGTTTCGCGATTTATCGGTTGACGTCTCCCTAGTTAACAGGCAGTTTATTTGTCGTACATGTGTACTCTGTATCTGTACCAGTATTCCAGTGCCAGTCATTTACCACGAGACATGCCTTGTCAGGGGTGCTTTGATATGTTGACAAACTCCCGGGGGAAAGAACACGAGCTCGACTATCTCTCATCGTCTCATGTTGGTATGGAGACCAGAGACCCCCGTGCAGCAAATAAACTTTCGCTTCATGTCTGCATCGGGCTCAAACTCAAGGTTCGTTGCATGGATTGAGCGTATAGGCGAGTCTCCGCGAAACAAGCGAATTTCTAGAAGATACGGAGTATGCGAGTCAGACTGACGTTTCACCCCCATCATGACTGTAACTACGCTGCATCGAGCCCGCAATGTCCGATTCATGGTCTGTATACGGTGCTTGACGGGCTCTTTTGTTGAGATTATCTCTCGGAGCTTATATAGGCCCAAGCTTGGTGTGATTTCCGTGTGCCGCGAAATGATTTTCTGTGTTAGCCTACACAGGACTACTTGACCGTATTCTCCGCCAGGATTGCTTGCCTTTATGCTTCCTTCTTTTTTATCTCTTCCGTGTTTGCTCCTTTCATGCTATTTTCTTTCCCTATTGACCCGAATGGCGACGTGTCAGATGGAAGATACCATACTCTTGCGGGGAGTGCAGGAGTACATTGTGCATATGTTCAATGGTTGAAATTCTTCCAATGATATTGGTGTGATTTGGTAAATTTGTAGCCCAAACAGTTATTGGTGGTTTTGGACCTGACTAGATAAGGCAATTAGTCAGTTCTCCATTCTATGTACATAGGTACATAGTAGGTAGTCACAGTCACACCTCTGCATATATGCTTCTTTTAGTTGGGATGACTTGACGACCGCGAATGGGTTGTTGATGTCCGGGAGTCCATTTGTCTTCTTTTCTGGACCGGGGTAAAGGTACATGCCCAGAATAGTACCTACCTAGGTTAGTACTTGGAAATCAAGTACTGTACCTGCTTCACTAGCACCGACGCCAAGATATGCCTCCCGCCCTGTTCCCCAGGTTTTCCTGTCTTTTGTCGTCTCACCTTGCAGGCCGCTACCGCTGCCTCCGCTTGAGCAGGCTCGCTCTGTCAATGCCGTTGATACCGGCGTATCTTGATGCAAAGCCCTTGTTTGCCCTATCTTTGGGATGCACTTGAGTTGGTCAGTCCAACTCAGGCCAGTCCAATTCAGGTTCCGGTTGGGCTGGCCTGGGCTGGGCAGGTCTTACCGTACCTAGATAGGTAGGTAAGAAAGAATGGATGGATGGATGGCGGCTCATCTCATCTCCCTCCTTTAAATACCTAACATGAGATCCCTCCCTTTATCAAGACCATTCCTCCCTTCCATTTCCCCGGAATTCAGCTTGTACCCACGATTTTCTTCTCTAACTGCCTACCTATACCTTATCTCTGGCTGCGGCTGTAAAGGTTTATAACTTCAGATCATTCTGGCTGTTGAACTATCCTTTCCACATTGAACTCGCTTTCTTAACTCGGCCCGAATAATATAATCGAGTTCTTCTCTCCACTGTCGCGTCTTCGCATCTACGACTTTGGATTCGTACTACGTTTGTCTCCATTCTGTCCCCACAGTTTACACGCAAGCCGCTCTGTTTCTATTCTTGTATGTATTGGACCTCTACTTGTATATATGGTTGCTTCACCCCAGCCCATATGTCCTTTTGGTCTCTCGAACAAACAGCTTACCGATCTTCAGTTTTTCTATAAACAGCAAAAATGCCCGCTTCTCACTCTTCATCAATCCAGGCTTCGCCTCGCCACATGAGGCTGGTCACTTCACAAGATCTCCTCCACACCAGCATAAACGCAACTCTCTCGACAAAGACGGACCGCCCTTCAACTCCGGTGCACCACATCCAAGAAGATGATTATGGTGTTCCGGCACCTCCTCCTCCCAGCCCAGTCAGCTTCAGACCCGAGCACTGGGCCACGCCGAACCGCCGCTGAGATGCAAGTCTTGGTGACAATGACACTACACGGCATCAGAGACAACTCGTTACTCATAAGCCTCACACCACAACTCAAATAAGCGGCGGGTTGGGCGAGAACGACATTGATCTGAAATACTTTCCTTTCTGTTTTTCTTTTGGCGTTATTATAATTTCACAGTAGCGCTCTGGAGTCTGGGTCACTAGCAGGGTAAATCAAATAATGGGTGTCAAGGGCGTATGGGTTTGACGCGGGGACAGGCAAAAGTTTATTGTCAGGTGTTGTTCGAGTTTGGGATCGTGGATACTTGCAGATGCCGTGGTTTTGCTGGAGGTCTGTGATAAAAATTGCCGACACCAGTGTATAGTAGTACTCTTGTTAAAGTTCTGGAGCATTTTATAAACCCCAGTCTACCTAGGATCAGGATGAATACGACATACAATCTTATATACCGTGGAAACACCAGCTAGTCTGTGAGATATCGTTGATACTTGGGCAAGCAAGACACAAAGAAATTTTAATTAACGTTTGACTTATATCCAATAACTTTCCAGTCTCTAGAATGAGAAACTTGGAGGTGTTTCGAGAAACCCCCCTTAAGCGTCATGTATGCAGTATGATAATAGCTCTTGCGAGGCCCCTATCGCCTGGTAAATGTATCTTGAATTTTTGGCTAGTTGAGTTGTCGGTCCTGTACTGGGCTCACTCTGCGATGATGCTCCGTATCGATCAAGTCGACCTTGTATGGGTACCTAGAAACAAGTACAAAACCCTTTCCGCAACACCAAATGCAAGTGATTGTCATTCGGGAAGCACGGATGGCACTGCAAAAACCAGCAAATTCGTCTTACACCGAGGGCGGAGGCAAAGGCGAAATCCCTAATTGGGAGGCAGACAGCTAGACCGCCATTCCATGTCTTAAGATGGCTTGAGGGGAAGCTCACCATGCATCCTTAGAGGGTTCAGCAAAGTGTTGCCACGAAAATGAGTATCCTTGTCCCCAAAAAGAGTGATTGGCTGATGCGTACGGAGTGTGTGTTTTCCGATCCATTGGTAAGGCATCGTCACAATAGAAATGTGGATTTTACTAGATTCAGGCAACGGGAGCCGAGCAGAAGAGAAACTTTGTGCAACTTGGCTAAAAACCACCGTCGTTACGTATAAGTCATGGCTTAACCCGCCGTATCCTATCAACACTCAATTTAGGCTTTTATATCAGAGCTACCTTGGCAAGGGAAGTCATTGCGAAAGACCCCATGCAGTAAGCAGGAATGACCAATCGATTTTCAAGAGCCCGCTATTCTACAAACCTTGCGTTGACAGAGACGAAGTAAATAACAGCATAGAACCAAAGCATAATGTTTGTAGTCTTCAATGTTGATGACCACCCCGCAAGCGTGCCTGACAAGCCAATAAGAAGATACGCGTGATGCGACGCAAAGAAAGACAATTGCATGGGCTTTGAGAGGGAACAAGCCACATTGCGACGTTGCTAAAAAGGAATGGTAGTGCTAGAGTGACATCACGATAAAATTAATAAATTAACCGTCATATTGGTACTGTACCCGTCGCGACTAACGGTACCTACCTCAATACTAACCTATGAGGCGAGGCGAGGTGGGCTCGTGCACCACTTTCACTTTAACTTGAGCCGCGAACATGGGCGTCACTCTACGCGATTTAGACGCGCCGAGACGCGTCGGGCCGCGTCGTGTATCCTCGCGTTCCCCTTGACGACGAACACATACCTTCTTCTTTTTTTTACGGGGATGGATGTCTCCTTCTCAGACATGTTTGACACTTTCCTGGCGAGTCTAATAAGTCTTCATCGCAACTTCCACGTTTGTTGTTTATTTGCCTAATCAATAACTTCGCGACTTCCTCACTTTTACAACACGGTTTTCACTGTCCCAGTTTCCTCACTTGTGCCTTCCATTCCCCATACTTCCGCGCTCCTGCTCTGAACAGAACCACAGTCGTTCAATATGCCTCGAGCGACCAGGCGCGCCCAGGTTGCACCTGCTGTCGGCCAATCTATCGCTAGCTTTGCTCGCGTATCAAAAATTCATACTCCTGCCGATGCTGCCAAGAAAGTCATCGCCGAAACCCATTCAACAGGAATCACCAGGAAACGAAAAGCGACTGCAGGCGAACAAGACGATCATCCCAGGACCAAAGCTCGAACCTCCTCATTCGCTCCCAGTAGCGAAGATGAGCTTTCTACGCCAGCAAAACACTCACTCCGAGGCAAGGAGTCAGTAATCAGCTCAATCACAAAAGTTACGCCAGTGTCAAAAGGCAAGCGAACAGCCAAGACAATCCCTTCGAGGAGCAAGACTGCTCACAAGCCTGTCGGCTCTACACCCCTTTCCGAAAGCAAGCGACAAGGGAAAACAGTACAGACCAAGCTTGATGGCGTTTTTAAGAAGCTGAGCAAACCCGGGGCGGATAAGGATGCTTTGCCTGCACATCTCGCTGAGCTCATCGACATACACAAAGCCTTTGTCAAGACCATCATGATCCAACTTGCTCACAACGGAAACAACTCCCCTATCGACATGCGCTCGCTCGCTCCTCACATCTCCCAATCCTGGGGGAAACGCCAGGTCACTATCGAGGACATTCGTCGATGCATCGCCATTCAAAGTTCAGCCAGGCACGATACTCATTCGCCATTCATGATCACAGACTATGGGCGAGGAAAGATCTGCGTCGAACGCTCTTCTGCTGATACGGCACCTATTAACGAAGAACGGTTATTAAGGCAGTTTGGCATCAACCTACGGGCTTTGGGCACCGAACGCTCTGTTGATGATATGGATATCGACCTCCCATTGAATAGTCTTTCGTTGGACGAGCTCCCCCAGGTGGACATCAAGAATATGGGCAATGGAATAAACGCAAGCCCTCTTCTCGATAGAGGACAACGTGCGCTCTCGGAGCTTAAGAATAGTGTCGCGACAAAGCAGCACGAAAAAGCAGCAAAACAAACTGCCGTGTCCAACAACCCTCTCCTTAATCCAGATGGGACTAAGATGAGCCTCCTGGACAGGCTTCGGCTAAAACAGCTGACCAAAGCCAATGAGCCACTACCTCCTTCAGGACCCGAGCTCCAGCGTCGTGCAGCTCTCAACCGTGTTGGCGATGTCGCAGCGACTATTTCTATGTTGACATTGTGCAACCCAATGTCACTACCACGGCAAGCTTTTACAATGGCAGTGATTCTTGAGAAACTCAAGGATTCTCTCCGAATGCCAGTATCCAAAGAGGAGGGTGCAGCTTGCGTGCGGTTGATTGCAAGCGAAGTCGCGCCGGAGTGGCTACGTGTTGTCACTATCGGAGGCAGAGAAAACGTAGTTGTTCAGCGCAACAACCAACCTGTTGACCGAGTATTACAAGATCGTGTACAGAAGCTATTGGCCTGAGAAGGATGACCGAGGAAAGGAGTTTTGTATTAATAATACCCAGTGCAGGAAAGGCTTGTCTTTTTGTCAGTCAGAATCGTGCATTTACACACGCATTGGAAGGAGTTGGCGTTGTAGGACCGGGCAGCCAACTAGGCGCCGAACATTCATATTTGTCCATAGAAACGCAAAAGTAATTAGATAAACATATTCAAACAAACCCTGTGACTCTTCTGTGCTTTGTAACAGTGATTATTCATGTTGGTAAAACGATAAGAGGTTGACTGGTCGGTCCTCGATGGTCCGATGGTTCGGCCGGCAACCCGAAAAGAGTGGATTCCGGCGACGGTGATCGGAAGCACCGTTCCGACTCTGTAGACCGCATCCTAAGAACTTATTCGTCCGGGTTATTCCCGTACAAAACCATGTCAGGATTGGATCATTTGTGCACAAGTTTCTGGCAAGCGACGGTTTGAAACGCCAGAGGAAGTTGTCTATCCGCATAAACACGGATGTTGATTGCCGGTATTGGTGAATAAGGAGAGTGGGAGTGGGTTCTGGAGACACTACGATCCATGGATCCGGGAGTGATTGATCAATTCAAGCTAGGATATAGTCAAGGAATGGAGGAGGGGAATTCCGAAGATCGGTAATGGCTTTGCTAGGATGCGATTGTAAAATTTTCATAAACAAACTGATGATATGCTTGCTGCTTTGCTCAAGACATCAAGACATCCTCTCGGTCGTCAATATTCTGCATGCCATTGTATGCACTACCTGTCAAGAGACCAATTCGCTCTATAAGGAGTCAGAAATGAAAGTCGACATTACTCCAAGACATCAACGTTGATCCAAGAACACTCAAAAGAAGCTACAATGAAGACATCACTAACAGATTCGCATGACGAAGCATCGTCGATCTCATCAGCCATTGGCGATACAGAAGCCTCACTACAGATCATGGCATCGAACCCGAACCAAGCTACAGAAACAATCAATCGAGCAACGTCACACATCTCTGGTCCCGATGCTTTCGAGCCAGCTGCCACGATAGAGACTCCAGAAGGCGATGAGCCTTACCGGGAGGCTGGTGACGAGATCTTTGACAAGGTGTCTCGAGGACGAAAGATAGCTATAGTTACAGTCTTGTCGTTTGGGGCGTTTCTATCGCCCATATCGAGTACATCCGTGTTGGCAGCAACACCAGAGGTTGCGGCAACCTACAACACGTCCGGAAGTATCATCAATCTGAGCAACGCAGCATATATGATTGTCATGGCCTTGTCTCCTTTGTTCTGGGGCCCCATGAGTCAAGTCTATGGAAGACGTATTGTAAGCACTGCCCATGCTGTTCCAAATAGGTCAAGGCCATCGGACCATCATGGTTTATTGATATGCCCTCATTATTCATAGTATTGATACATGCTAACCCACAATGTAGGTAGCTTTATACTCGTCAGCCATGTTCTTCCTACTGAGTTTGGCAACCGCACTGGCTCCAAACCTCGCGTCGTTCATTGTCTTCCGAGCCGCTTCCGCGTTCGGTGGAACGGCGTTTATCCTTATTGGCCCAGCATGTATTGGGTAGGTCAATCCCGTCTCTTCTCTTTTTCGTGTCAGCTGCGAGGTCTTTTCAGAGTGGTTGTCGTCTCCGCAAGACTGTAGGTTATCTTCTGTGTGTCGACACGAGCCTATACCCATCATTCTCCGAACAAGATATATACTGTTGTTATGAACTCGGATAGCAGAAGCAGGCTCTCCTGTTAACACAAACCCGTAACCATGCTCAAGATATGATACTGACTCTTGATAGTGATATCTACCGCCCTACAGAGCGTGGTGCAGCCATGGGTTGGTTTCTAACCGGAACCCTTGTTGGTCCTGCCTTTGGGCCGTTCGTAGGTGGTATCGTAGTAACGTATTCGTCCTGGAGAAGCATATTTTGGTTACAGACAGCACTGGCTGCAGCTGGATTTCTGGGCGTCTATTTCGTTGTGACCGAAACAGCCCACCACCTCAAGATTGATGATCTGAAAACTCTTTCGGGCAAGAAGAGGGCACTTACAATCCTGAGCATGATCAGCCCGATGCGAGTACTGCGGCTGTTCCAGTATCCCAATATTGCCTTGGTGGCTGGCGGCAGCGCATCCTTGACATGGAACATGTACAGCCTTCTAACACCGATTCGATACGTGTTGAACCCACGTTTCAAACTCGAGTCGCCGCTGCTCTCGGGTCTCTTTTACCTGGCGCCAGGCTTCGGTTATCTGGCTGGAACATTTGTGGGGGGTCATTGGGCGGACTACACTGTGAGGCGATGGATCAAGAAGCGTGGCGTTCGTGTTCCTGAGGACCGACTTCGATCTACGGTACCTTTTATGGGTGCAATAATCCCGGGAAGCATGCTGGTCTATGGCTGGACTGTGGACCAAGAGGCTGGAGGTATCCCGGTTCCTGTCATTGCCATGTTTGTACAGGGCGTTGCGCAGTTGTTTTGTTTCCCGTCGTACAACACGTACTGTCTCGATGTGATGCCCGGACAAGGAGCTGAAGTGGCCGCAACAAATTTCTTTGCAAGATACCTGGTCGGATGCGTAGCTTCAGCGGTAGTTCTACCAGCTATCGAGGCAGTCGGTATTGGATGGTTTTCCACCATATCAGCAGCGTACTTGATAGTCTCAGCTCTAGCGACCATGGCTGCAATTCGATGGGGAAAGTGCTGGAGAGAAAGAAGAGAGGCCAAGCTTGAGATTTCAGGGGAGAAATAGGTCAATCTTAGATGGCTCATAGGACAGAACAACATGCAAGTACTTAACACTGGTCGATATAAGTGCGTCCGAGTATCGGGCCTGGCGCAGCGCTTTGAGAGGAGTTGTCCAGAACAGCAAAACCGAGACATTGGGCCCGAGACATGTCATGAAGGCGCAATTGGTCAAAATCGATCTTCTACAAGACAAAGCAATCAAGTTTTGCCGAACTTTAGGAATGCAAGAGTGCCAACAGCTAGATGGCGAGACGCTTGACTGAAGTATGAGTATCGAGGTTCATATTGTGCTAGCGAGTTAGAAACAAACACTTTTGATCAACTGCATTTACCAATAACCGTTCTGATCTTGTATATGAGATAAAGGCGAAAAAGAAGCTATATAAATGAATCTCATCGTTAATATGGAGTATAAATAGAATCGGTTACCCCAGGTTTAGACGAAACTGGTCTTGTGCCACTGTACGGATACAGAGTACTGTATCCATCTTCCACTGCCAAATGTCATCAATGGATCGAGGGATTACCATTTTTGTGGCGTCCTCAGAAGGGGAATGGTGTAATGTGCAGTCATGAGATAACGCAGCGCTACTTCAGTCGTACTAACTTGTGATTAGGCTTAGGATTAGGCTTAGTAAGGTTACACGTTAGCTCCAACGTCCGCTTGTTGGTTGTTGGCCGACAGAATACGAGACGATGCGATAAAGAGCAATAGGCCGAGTCTCCGATTTAAAGATACTCGTCGAGACGTGTTACCCAGGTAGTCACGGTAACACTGCACTGTACGTCTGGAACTTCCAATGGATTCCGGGCCGGGGATCAAACAATCAAACTCATTCTGAGCAATTAATTGAGATGGGAAAAGGCTCCGAAATTAACATGAAATTGTTTATGTAGATTAGAGGCATGCACTTGCAGATGTAAATGCAGGGCTGGGCAACTGGGTTGGCACTCGGCAGGGGGGCAGGCATGCATTTCATTTTGTCAGCATTGGATTGGACTGAATCACTGCTAGACCCGCTTCTGTTGAAATGACCTCGAGCATCTTTGGAGATTGCTTTTTCAGAATAATGCACTCAACTAGTATCAATCGGGATGAGGGCTTACTCTACAAACTGTCAGACTCAGATCTAAAAGATTGAGAATACATAAAATCAGTCCTGAGCTATTACCACAAATACTGAGCAGATCGAGTCTGCGAATACTACCTACTTATCTTATAAATCGTGGTGGATATGGGTGGTAAATTAGATGCACAGTAGCAGTAGTATATTAACCCCCGAATAGACTCAGCTCGACGAGTCTACGAATACGATTAAACGCATCATCATTCTGTTTGTCGTGGATCAGGCATGTCCTATTCTAGGTTTAAACCAGCCTCCACTGCCAGTTCAACGACGCGTTGCACAGTTGAAACACGAGAAACGGGTATATTTCCATCATCAATAAAAGGGTCCTGTCGTGGAGCATATACACTATATCTCCAACAGCAGTATACGTATAACCCGTTGATCAGACCTAGGTGTCCAAGTCACAGCCGTTCCATCATCATGCGGCAACAGAAAAGCCAGTTAGTGACACGATGTTACAACGACTGACAGATATCTACTCCGTACTCTGTACATACATCACAACCTGATTCATAAATCATCCATTTCAGCCAGACGCAAAAGAGAAAAAAACCCGAGCTGACAGGGCTGGCTGCAGAATTGGCTCGCTTTCTTCCTTGGCTTACTTGCACTAGAACGTCTAAGTTCGTGTCAGTAGGTGAGCAGCCCTTGGCAATCTCGCCGTTAAAAACGGGCCCATGTTTGGTGAGAAGCCGCCTGAGACGAAGTGCTATCTACATGGCATTGTTTGTCAACATCATTTCACTTGTCTTTGTGTTCACGCATCGTGCTACATGTGGCGTTGAGGTTGAAGTCTTTTTCTCTCTTCTTTTCCTGATGCCGGGTTGAAAGCTTGGCTCAGAAGCACGTAACGGACGAGTCTTGAGTACCTGCTACGTTGTATGTGCTAAACTTAGATCAAGATACCCAGCTACGGATAGCACCTAGGCCAATTGCTTGATTCATAATAGCGAAATCTAGCCTAGGCAAAGCCGATAGTGGGGGGTCAATGTCACTATGTATTCTTGAAAGTTGACAAGGTCAATCAATCTTGGCATTTGGATGATAATTGAGTCTCCTGCCTCGCATCAGATCGCATCACATCGGATCAGGATGCAGGGCTTCTACAGCTACGGTTACAGGATAAAGGATTAGTCTATATCTCCAACCAATTCTCCGTCATCAATGCCCACAATCATGAACCATCTGAGGAATAATTGGAGTAGGCGGTAGGGTCAAGAGGACGCGTGGCGGGAAGACCCTCTCCCTCACCCTTATCCTCCTACAGAAGGGGGGCGTGGCCGGATTCAGGCCGGGGTTTGCTTTGCTTTGCTTCGCTTGGCCAAGATAGACGGACTCGACTCTGGAGATGGTTTCGAGATGGTATGCCAGTTTGGGGGTCACTTCAGCCGCTTATTTGTCCCCTATGCATTTTGCTGGCAATTTTGTCATCTCCGATTTGACTCCAGATTCGCAGTTCGTCTTTTTCGGAAACGTCGTGACGAGATGAGTGAGAACAAGCATAAAAGAGGTGGGCCACTTTGAAGGTTTGTTTGCCAATCACACATGCCCAGTGTCGATTAAGTTCCAAGCCATGTGCTTTTGGTCGCTCGTCTGTTCAGAGGTTAACGAGCTGATAGCATGGTATCAATGAAGTGATCGTAGCAGTGGCATAAACGGCGGTAACCGCCAGACACTTACGAATCTCATACTCAGCACCATGTAATGTTGCAGAGAAGAGCCGCAGTGTTGCATTGTATTGCTACGTGCCGTGACGATTGATATGCGAACGAACCCATGAATTTGATACTCAATTGTCGATCAGGAGTTACAGGACGCGCAACCACAGCCGGCTGCAGGCATGGTGATGTTTGAAGCCTCGAGCTCCATCATGAAGCGTGCCAAACTTGAGCCACGGCTAGCGAAGCCTCTCCCTTCTCTAACAATAGGGGCGGACTGACCCTCGCTCGAAGACCCACGGCACGGGCCCAATGACCCATCGCCCTTGAAGGCCCTGGTGCGCTTTCTGGCCGTTTTGATTGGGGTGCGAGTGACAAAACTGCTTGCTGGGTTATGGCGCAACGACAGGGGAGGCAATGCTTGCGTCAAGGCTTATTATAGCTGGTAAAGATTGTCAGCGCCATCGTCCTCGTCAAATCTACCGCACAGTACAGACTTCGCAGTGTACATACGACGGTTTGTGACGCATTGCCTGGATGGTAGAGTAGGAGAAAACGTTGCAAAGAGCGACACCCTGATTGTGATGGCACCGCCAGAACCTTTCTTGTTGATTGTTGATTGTTGACAGCTACCTACATGCAGTTCTAGGACCTACCTCTAGGTAACGGGCTATTGATTGACTGAGATGTCAGATCAGCGGGGGTTCAGCCAGGTTCGAATTCCCGACCAATTGAAACTGATAAAACCCCGATGGCTTCAGAAGTTCTAACGTTGGTTGGATATGAGATTCGAATGGCGTTTCTAATTGGAAGTTGACCTCCACCTTTCCTGCCCCCGGGCAACGCTGTCTCAGCAAACGTTGAGGAAGCAAGACCCAGTCGTTGGGTTCTCTCGGCAATTTCTGGTGCAAAAAAGAAGGCGAGGGTTGTGTTCAGAAACCTTTTCTTACCATATAGGGAAGACCCGGGGGACCCATTTCCCAAAGCTTGAATGGATCTCTGTTCCAGTCTGAATTCTTAGATGTTGTGCAAATGCCTGACCTTGACCCAAGATCCCTTGTTAGCGAAAGACTTGGCTTTGCACGCACAAGCTTCCCTTCCCTGCATGAGCTTGGTTTCGGACTGCAGATGAAGGACACATTGCTCACTTCGGATTTTACTCTACCAAACATCAACATCACTTACCTACGGACCAGCTCCTTGGATCATACAATTAGCACTCGATACCCGCAAAATGCACATCTGAGCGGCCTGCAAGAGCAGAACACTGCCACAGACAGGCTTATTTGAACCCCTATGTGATACCAAGCACTGCCATCCATGTCGTCTAAAGATATCGGACACTGTAGCGCACTCTGCGCCGTGCTGTACGGTATGGTGTTGTGCGTTGCTTTTCTACATAGATATTATGCCTCCCGGGCTCTCCGAGCTACAGCTAAGGTTACTGGCTGCCCAGGTGATAAGCCGCCACCAAATGCAGGCCTAAATTATCTAGAGAAGAAGGGAATGGTTAGGAGAGGGAAACGCTAACTACTGTTGCGGCATTGATTAATGAGCTTTGGAATCGCACAGTACATCTTCAGCCCAGATTCCAGCCTATCCATTGGATGAATCTCACCTCAACTTGAAGTCACCTATCACGGCTTGGTACTCTGAATTGCCCAGTTACAGGCAGGCAGGTACCTACCAGCCCCAACTTACTGTAGGTCCCATAATTGTACTTTCCGTTCCCTCCTGGTCCCGTTAGCGGGCTCCGTAGCGGGCCCCTCCCCCTAAGTACATTTGTCCTCTGCTGCACTGTTCTTTCCTCCCTTGTCCCCCTATCGCCCTCTGCAAGGTCCTAGCCCAGGATACCGTAGTTGGTAGTAACCCCTTGTCCCTCCCGTGTCCATAATCCCAATCCCCTGCGCTGGCCTCTCCTCTCCTGGTCTGGTTTGGTCTGTCTTCGCTTTTTTTTCTCCCTCCTATCTCTTCTTGGTTCAACTTCTTTTCTCTTATTTTCCCCCCCTCCTTTCTCTTCCCCCTCGTCAACGCCTTCCGCTCTTCGCTCGGTCTGTTCATCGCTCTCCTCGACGACGCCCTCTGCTTCGCTTCTTATCGCAAAGTCGTCAAGCACCGGGACTCCGTGTTGCTTCAAGCTTTTGCGTGTTGCGCCGTGCGATTGTGCTGTTCAGCCGCCTCATCTCCTTTTCATCTAGTTACCTCCGTCTCGTGACGAGGTAGCATTGTTCGTCCGCCTAACTTACGCTCCTACTTGGACAACATCTTTCGTCGACCTTCCTTGTAGGATATCTCGACGACTGCCAGTCGCTACTTTCAATTGATTTTCCGGCCAGATCCGCCTGTACCTGTAACTTGTTCAACGAATCCTTCGATGTCGGCCGGCTCCACTACGACTTTCGCTCCGTATCTACGATAATTTTTGCAACCACCTGTCTCGCCTATATCTATACATTGCAAGCATCTGCCGCACAAACCCCTGCGACTCGACAAATCATCGGCCTAAGCGTGCCAGACTCTTAAGCCTAGTATGCAGCGGCGCCATTCAGTCACCATGGCCGCCCGCAACAACAACAATAATTCGCGAGGCCCCTCGGGCAGGAAAATTGATCCTCTTCTCCCCTACTCCATCATCTCTGAAAAGACCAAGAAGCCAAGACTTAGGATCCGGTCGTTCTTGGGTCCATGCCATGCCCGGCGAGTCTTCACCTGGCTTCTGGGTGTAGCCTTCCTCATCACTCTGATTTTTGTCAAGTCAAGGAGCTCTGGCTACAGTGTTGGAAAGATGAGCGGCACCAAGACTCAACAACCTATAGCGACAGCTACTGTCGTGAACACCCAGGGCGAGACTGTTGTCATGCTCACTGGTGACATGGATGGTGACGGAAAGCTCGAAACCGTACCGGAGAACGAGTATGTTACCGCCGACGAAAAGAAGGAAGTTGCTGCGCAGCTTGAAAAAATGCCTTGGTTGAGATTCCCTCAGTACGTTCACACGTTTCGTTATCTTGTTCTCTGTTGCTAACTCCACCTCTAGCCTCGACGGTTATTTTCACGGTCTCCGAACCATCGTTAGCAAGGCCAACTTGATTACGGAATACCCCAACATCACTGACAAGGCTCCTCTGCCTTCTCCTGCCATGAACGATCACGTGCCCAAGCCTCAAAAGTACATCCCTTATGATCATGATAGCGATGTCAAGACTTGCTACCTCGACGCCAAGAAGACGGTCCCCGCCCCGGATCTGTATGCTTTCAACGGTGTTCCCCAGCATATGCCTGATCCCGCGATTGGCTCCTACAAGCTGCTGGGCATTCGAGACGATGTTTGCTTCGACCGCTTCAGCCGATACGGACCTTACGGCCTGGGCTATAGCAGAGCCCAAGGTGGTCTGGATACCGGTCTTGACACTGAGGCATCTGGAAACGAGGCAGTTTGGGCAGAAACTGGCAAAATCAACTACATCGACGTGAACTGGGCTGATGCTCAGGAAGATTGTTACAAGGCCAACAAGCATCGTTTTAAGCAGGTCAACGCTGATACCGGCGAGCTCTCGGAAACCAGCAACAAGAAAGGACGCATCGCTGTCGTTGTCCGTACATACACTGGCTTCAAGTGGACTGAACTTGCTGTCCTTAACTTCCGTGCCCTTATCAGCGAGCTTTCGCTGCGATCGGGCGGTGAATATCAAGTTCATTTCCTGATGCAGGTACGAAACATCGACGAGCCCATCTGGTCAGACAAGTGGACTGTACAGCGCATCATCAACGACAACGTTCCCGCCGAGTTTCGAGGTCTAGTTTCACTTTGGAGCGAGCCTCAAATGAGACTCATGTACCCCGGTCGATTCGGGGAGACGATTGAAAACCCCAGTGGCGCCGATATTCACGGTATCTACCGAAGCGCCCATTTCCCACTCCAGGTTTTCGCCATGCAGCACCCCGAATATGAGCACTACTGGAACTGGGAGATGGATATGAGATACCTCGGCAGTTACTACGAGTTCTTTGACCGTCTTGGTAAGTGGGCTAAGGAGCAGCCGCGAACCCTTCTCTGGGAGCGCAGCGCTCGTTACTACATTCCCCCTTACCACGGAACCTGGGAGAACTTTTCTCAGACTGTTCAACATGACACGCTGGCGTCTGGCCGCGCTCCCATTTTTGGTCCTCTGTCCTTCGAAGGCAAGGAACAACTACGACACGATGAATGGGGTCAATCCATGATGCCTGCTTCATGTAGTTCTGATGCTCCTGATCGTTCCAAGTGTGGCGTTGGTGAGGACGCTGATATCATCACCCTCAACCCTCTGTTCGATACTGAGCAATCCGGCTGGGTTTTCTCAGATGACGCTACCGGATACAAGGCTCCTCCTCCTCGACGATGCGCCATCATCACCGCTTCTCGTCTTAGTCGCCGTCTTTTAATGTCGATGCACGAGGAAGTCTGGCGATACCACCACACCATGTTCTCGGAGATGTTCCCACCTACCGTTGCGTTTCACCATGGTATGAAGGGAGTGTATGCCCCGCATCCTATCTTCCTGGACCGGGCCTGGTACCCCTTTAGCGAAATCGATGCTGCCTTCAACGCTGGTCGTGACCACTCAACATCTGGCCCCGGCAGTCCCTTTGACCAGCTCAACGAACACAACCACAAGGGCACCAGCTGGTATTTTAACAGCGAGTTTGCCGGTCTCTTGTGGCGCAGGTGGTTAGGCTATGCCCAGCTTGACGGTCGTGGCAAGCATGGTGGCCGTGCCAACGAAGGACATGAGCGAGGTGGCAAGACGGAAGAGATGAAAGACAGCAGCAGCGGACGCTTATGTCTGCGTGGTATGCTGGTGCACCCCATCAAGTTTGAGCATCCTTCAGAGAAGCCTTAAGCTGAGGGGCGCAGAATAAGAGTCCTTCACTCGTCGCCGACATGAGCAAGGCGACGCTATTTGTCCATCCTCGACCAGCGCACACGACAGACATCACCACGCACATATGCATTTGCAGGAGCATTTGTACAAATATACCCACGACTATTACTGAATGGCAAGACATCCGATTCCCAACACCACGATGAGAAGGGTGATGACGCGAATTCTATGCATCTATTTTATCAGTTACTTCCTTCGCCCGGCTTGCATTCCGTTTACGGAACCAGCGACCTTGTCCTAGACTTACCTAGACACTTTATTATTTGAACCTTACCTTCTATTTTCTCTTCCATCGTCTGGGTATTCTCTGCAGTCAAGGGTTTCCAGAACGCCGTCTTAATCAATTCTTCTTATTCCCGACTGGGAATGTTATGAGGTTGTCTGCATCATTCAACACTAAAAACCTGTGTTTTAACTCGTCTGTTTATTCTCTGTTCTCATTTTATCAATCAGTGTGGCATGTCATTTCTGGGTACGAGACATCCAGGACTAGGCGCGGAAAGGGTCTCCGCCCATGCTACAGGGCGTTTTGGACTGGGGGGGATTTTGGGAAGACACATGTGAACATGGTGCAACTTGTATAGATTCATAGTATTAGAGGTGGCAGTTTGGAGTGAGATTTTATCAGGGTTTGAAACCAATTTCGAAGCCGATTCCGCGTCGTGTACCTATCAGTGCTGTTTGTGATGCATGGCGTTGTTTAAGATGAATGAACTTCTTGGGCGAAACGTGCGATAGACGTTGTCTACTTGTTAAGGCTATTCAACGGAGCAACTGACATGCATCCCTCAAACACCTTGATGGCTGGTCAGACATTGAACTCCAATGTCTGATAAACAAGTTAAGTCACGAGGTGCGAATCGTTGCCGGAGAGTAAGTGAGGTGCTTCCGTCTCGGATTGAGACGATAGATACCCTGGTGCATAAGGTTGCTGTCAACGATGACAAGGAAATGGCCGTTCCGTTCGATCTTTGCAAAGCAATCATAAGGGGTGAGGCACAGCACATAACCATTAGTAGTTACCTAGGTATATACGTTTTGACCTGTTGTTGAGATACTGAATGGTATTGAGTTTGCTTATAAGAGCAACACCTAGTCAAAGGGTGTACCACTAAGGGAAAAGTGTAAACAAGGTCACCATTACAAAGTGCTCGAAATTCATGGCCTAGATGGAGACCGCTTTTCATCAACTACCGTGTCAGTCAATTGTTTTGGGACGCGATCCCAGCTGCAAGTTGAATTCAGTATTCGGTCCCAAGAATCCAACCGAGGGGTCTCCAGGCAATATATACAGCTTCAAAACCCAAATCCCAGGATCAACGATATGTAAGACCAATATAAGTAGCATGAAATCCTGTCGCGTCGTGACCAACTATCTCCAGTCTTATCTCTCCCTTTTTCTGTTGAGCAAAGCGCTCCGGTGACCAGAGGGGGTAAGGGAAGCGTCCCAGTCGCCCAAGTGATGCAAGGAACCCGGACGCAGCAGGCGAAGCACAAGAAAAAGAAAATCCATTCGCCAGGTATCAAACGCCCCCGACGCCGTTAACACTTAAAACCTACAACGCCGTCACCCCAAAGAATACGAAAACGCAAGTTTGGCCCAAAGGCCGGGCGGCTTGGTTTGAGCCAGTCAAGGATAACATGGCGCTTCTGGGTTTCGCCCCCATCGTCGCGATATTATGTCTGAACGTTTGAGGAGATGAGCCAGGTTCATTGGCTTATTTGCCACATGCTTTACTGAACACTGTGAACATCTTATTTCCTCAGAACGGCGTCGTAGATGCTCACTAGGCCAGTGATGGCAGTTCCAGTCAGGATGCCCTTGTAGCCACCATAAACAGCATTCTCAAGGCGCATTATTGAAAGGTCGTTGAGAAGACCGCCAAAGTTGACGCCCTGGCCGTAGACAACAAATGAAACGAGTGCCTTGACAATGCTGAAAGTCAGGGGGTCCACAACGTAGTCGGCATAGCTTGGACGAGGGCGAACTCGCGAAGGAGGAGGAGGACTTGTGGCGCTGAGGTTGAAGAAGTAGCCAACAAACGAGGGAATGACAAGGCTGGTAAGGATCCAAGTCAGGGCAGGTGACCAGAAGTTGGAGGTAAGAAGCAAGAACATGTCAGGAACATAGACAGGGTAATCTGGTGTGCCAAGAGTGCTGATGGCGGGGATTGTGAAGGCGTAAACATTGCTCAGAATCTCGCGGCGGACATTCCACAACTCCCAGCCTGCGACGCAAAAGAGAATGCTTGTAACAGTGCTGAGCGTGTCGCGCGTCGCATGGCTAACCTCTGTGATACCACTTTCCTCGTACATTGACGAGACGCGCTGGCGCACGATGCTGGTTGAGCGATCAACAGCCAGAGCTACATCGGCGGGAGTTGCAGGTAGCGCAGGTAGTGTAATGCTTGACGCGACTTGCGCCAGGGTACGGCCAGGAGTCTCGACAAGCGCAGTAGAGGCAGCTATGGGAGAAGAAGCAATGTCACTCCTATCGCTCGAACGATGGGTTTGTTAGCTCAGCGATTCTAATGGCAACGCGCGCGAGGCAGAATTCCTTCGGCACCGCCTGGACTAACACGAGTACAAGGGGCGCCAGGAAGGCCAAGATGATGAGCTACTCACTCAGGTGATTCCTCTTCCACAGGCTTCGAGGGCCTTCGTCGAACTACCTTGAAGCTGTCCTCGCGGACAACTTCCTTCTTGACTGGGGATCCTTGAGCCTTGGAACGACTGTTGAAGTAGCCAGTGAGGTCTGGGTTGGCGATAAAGCGCGACGAGTTCTCGGTAAGATAGCTGTCAAGAGCTACACCGAGGTCGTCTTTCTTGAAACCGTCGAAGCTGTATTGGTTCATGTCAGCGCGACTAATTATGGCTACTAGGCGCATGGAGGGGTCGTGATGGTGGTAAAGTGGGCGCGTCGCGCTGCGCTTGAACACAACCAGTCGCAAACAATAGGAACAAAGAGACAATGCGACCGGTTGCTGGTGCTGGCGATTTTTGCGCGCGCGAGCATGACAGAGATTTCTGGATGGACGGTAGAGTTGACTCACCCTGACAGTCCAACAGACTCAGCGAGGGTCTCTAGTTCACCCTTCTTCTTGGTCTTTAACCACGAGTTGTATCTATGAGTAGACATATTGAAGATTCGCGTAGAGTGTGTAGGTAATTGAAATTGGAAGAGTACTTCAAATTGTAGCGTGATTTATATATACGTGTCGCAGTTGGTTGGTGGGCGACAGGAGATGTGCAAAATGGAGCTGATGATGATGATGAGAAGAACGGAGGTACAAACTCGCTTGGTGTGTTTGGGGGGGTTCCGGGTTGGAAGGGCGATGGTGCTGAAGAAGGAAGGGCCCGTGTTTAATAGTGGGGCTCTTCCCTTGTTTACATATGTTTTTATCTCCCGTGCCTTCGGTTCCTTCGATAGTCCCCGCAGATCACTTTGGGGGGGTGACCGTGACCTTGCACCAATCAGCATGCTCCGTCTTGCTCAATTGATAGAAGTCACTGGTGCTGATTCACTAAACGAAGCAATGATATGACCTCATCCCACCTGGTAGCATAGTGTACTACTAAAGTAAATCTTACACTACTCGACTCTTTTTGCTAGCTGCAAACATTACCTAGCTACTACTAAAGTAATCGTGAGCAGGCAATCGCGTTACTCGCGCGACGCGACACTTCTTTGCTACACGTTCGTCTCCGTTGATACCACATTGTACCTAACCGGAGTGAACAGTTGAAGGTCGAGCCCAATCATATGCTTCAGTTACAGAAGCACTGAATTCACAGCCACTTACTCTATACTGCTTGTAGAATTTGCTTCATAGGGCGGGTGGAAATACCAGAGAATCAAGACATGTGATTGTGTATCATAAACAGCACACTACCTGTAAACGACATTGCACACATGGATCTAGGTACATGTGTAATGACAAAAGATATCTCCACCCATCCTGTTTACTATCCTAGGTACCTCCAAGGTACATAATGATATCTATACCCAACTCACAAACCTTTCCTGTCCCCTCTTGACCATTCTTACCGGTACGTAATCACCATTCATCTTGAGCGTCAACAGTGAGGTCGCGCCCAATATCTTGGCCCGGCTTGCAGATTGGGCTTTGGCATAGACTTCGCGTCTTCCTTCTTTGTTCATCCTCTCGATATCCTCATCATTTGCCCACTCATCCACCCCCAGCTCTAAGCTATAGTCCCGGAAGAGCACCGCGAGCGCGGCGATGATTTCCACTTGAGCAATCCGGCGGCCGAGACATGATCTAGGCCCGTCACTGAAGGGGATATATGCGCCCCTTTCTGGCCGAAAGAGCTGCGAGCTTGTATCAGGGCCCTTGTATCCACCAAAATCCTCGTTCTCAGAGGAAGCAATATCTGACTCTGTCGGCTTTGATGCAGCCTCATAGGATCTATACCATCTTTCAGGTACCCAGTCATTGATGTCGTCCTCGCCAGCATAGATATGGCTTGGTCTCCCAGGCCAGTATCGTGGGTTTCGATGAATCGATACGGCTACCAAGGAGATGATTGTACTTCCGGGGATCAGGTGGCTGTTTCCGTCGATAGTGATGACCTGCTCTTGTTTCGGAGGCACTTTCTTTGGTATTTCAACGACTGCAGGCGTCATCCTAAGAGTCTCGTTCATGCAGGCGCCTAGCATGCTGGCCATCATCGGATTGATCAGGGCATCATAATCCCACGAGCTTGGTTCTTTTCCTCCAAAGATCTCGTCAATATCATTATGCAATCTTCTCTGAGATGCTGGATTATTTGCCAGTTCTAGCAGGATGAAGTGCAGCGCTCCAGCGGTGGTCTCGTGTCCGGCGACGAGCATGATAAAGGCATTCCCTTGGATCTCGTCTCGTGACAATGCACCTTTCTTGGATTGCATGCCTTCGCCTGTACCAGTCGCGTAACTAGATCTTACTAGCTGGCCCATTAGGTCCATACCGTCGACATGCTCGCCTTTTCGAGCTTCTTCGATCTTCTCGTCCATCAACTCGTGCATATACTTGCTGAACTCATCATGGGAATCTGCTGCAAGTCGTGTCTTCTTGAAAGGTATCATTGCTGTTGAGTTATTAGCATAGCGCTTCAGCAATCCCTCTCCGGGTCAAGCTTACTCAATATCCATCGTGGAACGAGCAGAATGAGTAGAATGCACTCCAAAGCAGTCGCAATTGTGGTCACAAAACTCATCTTGTGACCTGCAGTGGCCTCTGGCGAACCATACTTCGCCATTTTCGGATTGGCCTTCGCTGGTAGAGACTCTCCGGGCCACAGTAACTTGAGACCAAATCCAACATAAGCAATAATGTGGAGAGCTAGCCTCATAGTGTCCTGGTCAAGTGTGTTGATCGTTCCACTGTCTTCACCACCTGGTCCCATCCACATATTTACCAACCCCTGTGCCTGGTGGATAGCTTCTTGGAAGACAAGAGCAGCGTTTCTTTCATTGAATGATGCTGAGGTCACCTTCCTGTGGTTTCGCCAGACGGCGCCTTCTGAAGTCAGAACGTTGTCGCCAAACACTCGTAAGATCTCGTATGATTCCACATATTTGGGGAAATGCTCTCTCCGAGACGTAATTTGACGAATAGCCTCAGCATTGCAGGTCATCATGTAGAGCATATCTGGAGAGACTATGATAAATACGTCTCCGTGGCGCGCAAAGGCATCATGACGTGTATTATATGAGAATCCAGGCGTCAAAACTCTGTGGTCGGTAACGTTAGTGCGACTCGATTATAGAGTGAATGTGCATACTCTAGCCATTCTTCCCATAGTGGCTTAGGAAGCAGTTTGATTATCGGGACCAATCCCCTATAGCTCAATATCCATAGGACGGAGATTGGTGACCAAGCTGGTGCAATGCGTGTAAGCTTTTGGACATTGAGTCAAAACAGGGGGGGTGGGAGGTGTACGGGCAACGATATAAGGCAAGCCACTCTTCTTTGCCGCTTCAATATTGCTCCGCAGTCCAGAGGCATACTTATACGCGGCGAACAAGATAGCTGCACCAACAAGGAGTAGAACTGTCTGCATTCTGCGGACGATTCTCTGGCATACCCTGAAGGTCTAGGGTGGTTTTAGATTAGTGACAGAGGCTGCGAATCAAGCTCAAGATCGTAAATAGACTACCCTCAAATTGGGACCAGAGCTTCGTCAAAACAGAACCTTGCGGATACGGAAACAAAGGGAGAAGAATATGTTAATTGACGATGTGATATCGGCTGAGATGGGAAGGGGCTGGCCTGGTTTTATTCCCACTTTACATCGACGCTTGCGTGTCAGATCAAACAAACGGGTCGGGGCTGTTACACACAACGCTTCAGATGGACAGGCAGGGCTTTACCATCGTCATGTGATAAATAAATGCTTAATCGAACATCTTCGGAGCTTTGGTTATCAAATCTCCTTAATTGGACAAATTGCAGCTCACTTCCAGCTTTATATTCTCTGCACGGGCAAGTTCTCTTGAGTATCGGTCATCGTGTACCTTGCGAAGAAGTTAATGGTGTAAAACATGGTGGTGTACATTCGTGAATAGAACATAGATTTTGTCGCACGTTGCCATAACTCTGCAGGTTTCGTCGTGATATGGAACATGTCATATATTATAGCGTAGACAATATGGGTTGTCTCTTAGCTCGGAGAGTAGTTCATAACTGGACGAGGCGAAGGCTATAAGGGTATCTGATAGGCCAGCCCCTACCTTGGTTGGTTGAAGAACAGGTACGCGATTACAGAGTATTTCTCTCTTGCTCAATCGAAACTTTAGGAATTAACATATACTGAGTGGTATCTCTACTGTTGGTGTTGCTACAATGTGATGTTGCCTACCTTGGTAGTATCAGACGAATACTCATCCTGACCTACAACGTGACGTTAATCGGGATATTGTCAAGTTTAATGTCACAAGAGGCACTGGTCTATAACGTGATTCGTGGAATTAAGCTGCTTACTTTGTAACTTACTTGTACCTGCAGGTACCTTAACGCAGACTTGCAGCAAGGAATCGTATTGTTTCCTCTTGCAATCGATTAATATATGTAGGATATTCACCCCGATAGTTACAAGGGAATTCAAAATAAATGAACTTGTATGTGGGCTTGCTCGAGTGAGGAGGGGCTCGGACACGCCGCCACTGTGGTCTAGGTAATCCAACATCCGTGTGTAATTTCCCTCTCCTGAGCCAAAATGAAGCATTTGCTACTACATAGAGCCTGCGAGACCCAGTTGCAGGAACAGTCAGACAATGTAATCTATGATGGTGGAACAGACAATGGAGACACCCAGATGCTATAACATCCAAAGTCACGCAATAACTCGCCTTACGGAGTAGTCATCTTCACGAATGTCGATCCCTATTTCTTAGTGAAACGCATTTGTCGAGTTGGACCAAAAGTACAGACGGATAAAAATGTCGAGATACGCGGGAGGCGCTGCGGGCGTTGGCCCGACTCGTTTCAGGGCCCCGGTCTCTCCAGTCTAGGGTCCTAGTGAGGATTTTCAGGGAGCGTCTATGGAAACATAGCGTCTGGAGCGCTGGTGGCCATCCCCTTACAAACCCCGCCATGCCACTTCTAGTCGGGCAGCCCGGGCATGGAGCCTGCATGATGGATCCTGTCTTTTTCTCCATTCCGACAGTCGACAAACAAGTAGCCCGGTCCGATCGTCTAATACGTGACTGACGTGACAAGGGTGTTGCTTTGGCTTTATCCCAAAATTTCGGGATCTCATCTCGACAATAGTTATGAAGCAAGGGATTCTAAATTCACCTTCGATCCTAACCCCTAAGGCGCTTCCCGTCACTCCATTGTCTCGTGACGACAAAGTCTTTGTAAACTTGTTTTTGCAACCACCGCAGATACGTCTCTAAAATAATATTGGCCCGTCGTCCTTCACCCACTGGGTAGGTATACAACCTATCGACCGCTTGTTTTAGTTCGTCACCACCTTTCACAGCGCGACCGATTTACCTACGTACGTGCGACGCTTGGAGAGAACAAACCCCCTTTTATCAACCGCCTGCTTCTGTCAAATACAACAAGTCGCAGATAAAACCTGTATTCAACAGAGTCAAATTAATCCTGATTTCTTTTTCAGCATGTTTGCATTGGCTGCGACAATCTATCACACATTAATATCGATCAGCTTGCTTGTTGTCTTCAACTAGTTAGTCTGGCTGACTACTACACTACCAAACCATCCGACTCTATCGCGACGAACCGCCATGACACCACACCGACGAGACGAGAACGTCTCTCCTATGGACCTCACTCCTCGAACGGCATCCCCGTCAAGCTCAAAATTTCAATTCGCACCCGCTCCCACATCCCAAGCAAACCCCGACACTCTCGTGCCTCCTATAAATGTCAAAGTCTCAGGTTCGCCGGACGCCCTCGATTCTACTACAGAAACAAACCGAACACTAAATATCTTGAAACCTGGGCACGATTCGGCACCTTCGTCGGCTATACCCAAGTCCACTCCAGCTTCAACCAAGTCTCTCAAAGACTATGGCATAAACAATCGAGATTTTGGCTTTGCCACGGATCCTGATGGACAAGATCATGGCCAGGCACTTCCCAGACCAAGCATACAGCTGACCGGCGCTGATGGTCTCGACACCCCCCCTACATTTACCAGAGGTAATTCATGGGAAGAACCAGAGACTCCAGGAAAATCTCGCGGGGCTTCTTTGATGTCCAAACTCAAGGCACTTACCAACAACAGTGGCTTACCAGCCCCAAAACCACCCACCGTTGCCGGACCCTCCAGCCAAGGTGTTCAGTCGAATCTCAATTCTCCAACACGACCGAACCGTGGCATTCCAGGGACTTTGACGGAGGAAGACACGGATGCTGACGCTGACGCAGAGGAGACTGCTGATGAAGGCAACCTAGAAGACGGGAAGCAGAAAAAGAAGAAGCAGAAGAGGATGATGCGTCGCACGAAGAAAACAAACGCTTCGACCCCAGGAACCCCAAGGCGATTTGCAGCCGATACAGATGTACTGGATACTTTTGACCAGTTGGTAAAGCGACGGGCAAGCATGCCTGATGCAGCCCACGAATATGGTGTATCAGAAGGCGAAGGTCGAGATCGCTTGGGAATGTCCTTCCGCCGAGGAAACTCCTGGATGACATCCGCCATGCGGCCTCCTGGCGAGGAGGCTGATGAGGTCGAAAGCCCTGGAGCTGTTGGACGACGAGCAGGTCATGTTCGTCGAATCACTGTGTTCGGTGGCGGTGGTGTTTCTGACGGTGATGCCATGACTCCCCGACGTCCCTTTTTCACATCCGAGCGAGCGTCCACCTTTGGCGCTCAGAAATGGAAGCAGGTCAAAAACACACTCAAATTACTGAGGCAGAAGAAGGAAGACCGTTTCGACTACTACAAGTCAGCCGAATTAATGGCCGAGCTACGTGCCGGTGCTCCTGCGGTGCTCATGCTTGCCAGCATGATTCAAAGGGACGAACATGGAAACAAGAGAATCCCGGTTCTGCTCGAACAGCTCAAGCTTCGTATTAAGGACAGCTCCCCCATGGAGGATGATGATAGAGATCGCCATTGGCTATTCACCATTGAACTTGAATACGGAAGTGGACCTAGCAGAATGAGCTGGACCATTAGCCGAACACTAAGGGACATCTACAATCTGCATTTGCGGTACAAGTTTGCTATCAACAACGAAAAGTACATGCCTGGACGTATGGATTTGGGTGGTCGGCCGAAACAGCCAAAGTTTCCCTACTCAGCCTTCCCTTACCTCCGTGGTGCCCGAAAGAAGGGCGAGGAGAGCGATGACGAAGATCAAGCCAGTATTCGTGGAGATGAGACTGCCGGTGAAGGCACTGCTGCCGAGGGTGCAGGAAATGGTGTCTTTAGTGACCCCGAAACACTCAACGGCATCCCGCGAAGAAAGTCCCGTAATTTCTTAGGCATGGGTCCACGACGCAGATCGACAGGCATAACCGATCCCGGTGAAATGTCCAATACTGAGGGCCCAGGAATGCCTGCTATGGACATGGCAACGAGGAGACAACGCTACGTCGAGAAACAGCGACGCATCTTGGAGAAGTATCTGTCTGAGATGATAAGATGGCTCATGTTCAGAGCTGATAGTAACCGGCTTTGCCGCTTCCTCGAACTCTCTGCCCTCGGCGTTCGGCTTGCCGCTGAGGGTAGCTATCATGGAAAGGAGTGTTATCTTCACATTCAACCTTCAAAGGGTCTCGACTTCCGTCGTGCACTGACTCCAGCCAAGGTTGTCTCTCGACGCAGCCGAAAATGGTTCCTCGTACGACAAAGCTACATTGTGTGCGTAGAATCCCCCGAGAACATGAACATTTTCGATGTGTATCTGGTCGACTCAAAGTTCAGCATTTCTTCAAAGAGAAGCAAGGCTACGGCGATTAGTTCCAATGAGAAGAAGGCCGAAATCGATTTGACTGTGGAGGCACCCCCTGATAAGCACCACACCATGACTTTGCGTTCGTCTGAGCGCAAGATCCGCCTCTTCTCTCGCAATCAGTCTGTGATGAAGCAGTTCGAGGATTCGATTAGTCAAATGCTTAAGCAGACACCTTGGTACCAGGAAAAACGCTTTGACAGTTTTGCTCCAGTGCGAACCAATGTGTTTGCTCAATGGCTTGTCGACGGCCGCGACTACATGTGGAATGTCTCCCGAGCTATCAACATGGCTCGCGATGTCATCTACATCCATGATTGGTGGCTAAGCCCTGAACTGTATATGCGAAGACCGGCAGCCATTAGCCAAAAGTGGCGCCTGGACAGACTTTTGCAGAAGAAGGCCAGAGAAGGTGTCAAGGTCTTTGTTATTGTCTACCGAAACGTCGAGGCCGCCATTCCAATCGATTCAGAGTACACCAAGTTCTCCTTGTTGAACCTCCACCCCAACATTTTCGTTCAAAGATCTCCTAACCAGTTTAAGAAGAACCAATTCTTCTTTGCTCATCATGAGAAGATCTGCATTGTAGATCACGATGTAGCCTTTGTAGGAGGCATTGATCTGTGCTTTGGACGTTGGGATTGCCCTCAACATCCCATCGTTGATGATAAACCGACTGGCTTTGAGATGTCTGAGACGCCCAAAGATGCAGAGCACTGTCAGTTGTTCCCCGGTAAAGACTACTCGAACCCCCGTGTACAAGACTTCTTCAGGCTTAATGAGCCCTATGAAGAGATGTACGATCGAACCAAGGTGCCCCGAATGCCTTGGCACGATGTAGCCATGCAAGTCGTTGGCCAGCCTGCAAGAGACTTGACGCGCCACTTTGTTCAGCGTTGGAACTATTTGCGCCGAGGACGCAAGCCGACGCGACCGTTGCCTTTTCTGCTTCCCCCTCCCGACGCCAACATAGACGAACTGAAAGAGCTCGGGCTTACTGGAACATGCGAAGTTCAGATCTTGCGATCTGCCTCCACGTGGTCCCTAGGTATTGAACAGACCGAACACAGCATCCAGAACGCATATATTAAGATGATTGAGGAGTCGGATCACTTCGTCTACATGGAGAACCAATTCTTCATCACAAGTACTGAAGCATACAACACCCGAATTGTAAACCGTATTGGAGACGCTCTAGTTGAACGTATCATCCGGGCCCACGAGAATGACGAAGACTGGCGCTGTGCAATCGTTATCCCTCTGATGCCTGGCTTCCAGAACACAGTTGATGAGCAAGAGGGTACAAGTGTTCGTCTGATCCTCATGTGCCAGTACGCCAGTATCTGTAGAGGCGAGCAATCTATCTTTGGTCGGCTCAGAGCCGCTGATATTGAGCCAGAGGACTACATCAGTTTCTACTCACTTCGCCAGTGGGGCATTATGAGTAATGATGTCCTTGCCACGGAGCAGCTCTACATTCATGCCAAGACGATCATTGTAGATGATCGAGTGGCTCTTATTGGCTCTGCCAATATCAATGAGCGATCAATGCTTGGCAGCCGCGATTCTGAGTGTGCAGCCATTGTTCGAGACACGGACATGATCAACTCGACCATGGCTGGAAAACCTTACAAGGTTGGCCGTTTCGCCCATACACTCCGTCTTCGACTGATGCGAGAGCATCTAGGTCTGGATGTTGATGAAATCCTGGAAGAAGAACGCCAGGAAGAGCTCGACCGCCAAGATTTTGAAAAAGAGATGGAAGAGATCTACGAAGAGGCGGAAAATGGCCCCTCTGACCCCTCGAGACTATCTGCCAAGCGCCCTGAACCCCCGCGCATTCCCAGCATCAACCACGACCTTGATGCTGCCGTTGAAATCGAAGAGAGCAGCAGCAGCAGCAGCAGTAGCAGCAGCAGCCACGGTAGCAACGCGAAAGTGGAAGGCACGGTCATAAATGGACCAGAGAGCAAAGTGAAGCACGAGTTGGATGTGACTGGCTATGGTCCCGATCGTTGGAAGAGTGCTGAGAAGTCTGGCCTTGATGCTGGCCGTGACTCTGTCATCATCAACGGCAGGGAGGTCCTCGTTAGTAACATCAGCAACGAAGGCAAGGGCACGCTACAGTCACCTGCGGAGGCCCAACCACATGCCCCCCAGCCTGATAACAGATATCTCGAGCCTGGAAACCACAACGACGGCCTCCCACCCATGCCTGCCTTGAACCGCCGTACCACAGATCAACTTGGCCTCCCTCGCCCTGCACAGCTACCTTCTTTACCAATTAGTGACGATACTGATATTGGTGGCCCCCCCTTGCATATCGATCCCGAGACAGGAAAGCCGGTCAATGGCGTATTCCACCCTATGGCCGCAGATATTCAACTGGCACACATCGACAAGAATTGCATGATAGATCCGGTGAACCCCAACTTCTTCGACGAGATCTGGAATCGTGCTGCCCAAAACAACACCAAGCTTTATCGCCGGGTGTTCCGCTGCATGCCTGATTCAGAGGTCAGTACTTGGGCGGAGTACAATGCGTATACGGTATATGGGGAGAAGTTCCGCAAGAGCATGGAACCTGGTCAATCCAGAGGTGAAGACTCCGAGTTCCCTCCTTCTTCAAGGCACCGCAACTCCACAGCTGGCGGGGCAGGTATCAGCGCACCAGGACCAGAGGTGATGGCCAAGGCCGCCGAGACAGAGGCGGAGAAGGCGCTGGGCAAGATGACCGAGAAAATGCCCCTTGGCGAACACCATGAAGAAGATAGAATTAAGATCGTTATTCCCGATGAGGGCTACGTTGGTCTTGATGAGAATAAGACAATGAGAGATGGCGAAGCCCCCCCGTCACGACCCAACACTGGGTTAGATACTGAGAGCGCTGTTGATGCTCAGCATCACGTTGAGGCGCCGTCTCCTGTATATTCACCTGGAGATACCCCCTTCCCGGCCTTTGACGGAGGTAGCAATGGAAGGTTCCTGGAGCCTCAAGCAGGTACCAAGGACCGAGAGAGGCGAACTACTTTCTCCACTCTTGAAAAGCCATCTTCAAGGGATACCAACGCTCCTCCACCCGGACAGTTCGGTTCAATGAAGCGCAGGCGCCGCGCAACCACTAAGAACAGCCGACGCGGTTTCAGTATAGACGACATGCCAAACCGAGGGCAGGCCGAGGAGCTTCTCAACATGGTACAGGGAAACATCGTCCAATTCCCATACGACTGGCTCCTCACAGAGGAGCAGAATGGAAATTGGGGCTACCAAGTAGATGGCGTTGCACCCCTGGCTATCTAGTAAGTATACTCTTGTAACTGTTATTGCCAGTCATGCTAACAAGTTACAGCAACTAAACTTAATTGCCCCAACACTACACTTGTTGTGTGGTGTTTCTGAACATATGAGTGTGCACTAGAGCATTGCATGGAGTTGATTAGGTTGTTTGATTATCATCGCAAGGAAAACATCCGATAGGCACAATCATCTTGTAGCACACGGGGTTTCCTTCTATCCGCTGGTCCTATATATACACGTCCCATAACAAGTGCCACCCATACGTCTATATTACAATTTTAATACAAGCAGTTTTAACCTACACTCTTTCACTGACCCAGATCGCACCCCGACAGCCCGCCCGGATGACACCGGTAAGAAGCCAATGTGGTTCAGCCTTTTGTGCATCATGCTCAACAGCGTGATCTAGATGCTCCAGTTCCTCATCTCGAATCACTCGAAGAGTTTTGACAAGGCTCGACAATTCCTCGCCAACTTCATAGCCTTCAGCCTCCCACTGGCTAACCATCTCTAAAAGGGTTCGGATCTGTTCGTTGTAATGACCTCCAATCTCAGTTTCGACAGCCTCCGTGCAAGCCATAGCAGCTTTGTAGCCCATCATAGCGGTTGACCAACCTAGACCAGTAGCCATAACGGACCACAAAGGGTACATTGCAGTAGGTCGGACACGGTGCTTGTGGATGAGGCCATTGAATGTTTTAAAGTGGCCATCTTCTTGGTCGTACATATGCGACATCAGCTTGCGGAGGTGCGGCTTGGAGCGAACAAGAATGGGCGACTGGGCGGCATAGATAAGAACGGCAGCAAGCTCGCCAGCCTGGTTGACACGAAGCTAGCAGCGTGTTAGCTGTCGATTGACACATGGTAAAATTGGAAAGCATACAGCAGAGTCGAGGTAGTCACGTTGCTCTTGTGTGAGAGGTTTAAGATTTTTAGGAGTCTTGGAAGACTCGTTTGATACAGCAGCTTGAGCATTTGCTGTCGAAGCAATAGTACGAATGCATGGCCTGCAAAGTGTTGGTGTTGAGCGGGCCCCAAGAGAGCGCAAAGGTCTCATCAGAGACCTAGACGAAGCCATTGTTGTAATTGCTACAAAGCCCTGAAATTGCTTCTTCGTTGCCCATTAACAGCAGACTTTGAATCAGACGATAAATTAACTATGACGGCGCCGAATACCTCATTGATCACAGCAACTGAGCCGGATTAAACTTGCCTCCGTACCGTGCACCAGCCACACACGTGCGGTAGTATGACATACCCTCTGACCAATAAGATTTGCCCAGGAAACTACGAATTCAGAAAGTACAAGCTATTCAGCTCTTTCACTTTTGGCACAAACGGCTTCTTGTTCTCTATCATCAACAATTGCCCTTCTCGTCGCTTTAATACCCCGCGCGCACGTTTGCGCATCTTTTTGGACCTTTTTCATCCTCGGATTTTCTGCTCTTTCATCTGGACACGCGTATTACGCGACTGCACCCAATTACACGATTGCTATCCCCTGAACTATTGCGCTCCAGGTCTCTATTGGCCTACGGTAGTATCCGCCATGTCTGACGTTGAGGATGACCTTCTCGATCTTGCAGGTAGATCCTCTGACGATGAGGGTTCTGACAATGGAAGTAGACGGGGATCAGCGTCGCCGCCGCCGGTAAAGAGGAGCGGCTCTAAGAGGGAAACAGGAAGCAAGGCGCGTCGAGGAGGCGGCGATGATTCTGAGGAGGAAGGCGAGGCGTAAGTCAACTTCTTCTCTGGGCAGTGTACAGGTTGAGTTTGGATCCTAGAGAGATCGCTTAGTTCTTCTCCTGCTTCCCAGTCATCCTGTTTTCTACCTTTCGCACATCCTTTGCTGACCTATCATGGTTTAGGTCTTCTGCTCCCGGAACGCCAAACTCGCTTGAGTCCGCTCCTATGGATGAATCCGATTCTGACGCTGAGCCATCACGAGGACGAGCTGCCGCTGCGGATGACGATGACGAGAACTACCCGGTCGATGGTCGATACAAGAGTCAGAAGGAGAAGGCAGAGATTATGGCCTTACCAGAACTCGAGCGTGAACAGATCATTGCTGATCGAATGACTGAGATTGAGCGCCAGCGCCAGAACCGTCTACTTCGTCAAATGGTTAGCAACATGGAAAATGAAGAGCGCAAACAGGTCAAGAAGAAGCGCAGCGCCGGAACTGCCGAGTTGGAAGATGGCGATCGAAAGGCATCACGACCGCGCACGGAGACCAAGAGGGAAACCGCAATGGATTCGCTGCGTCAAGCCAAGGCGGAAAAGGCACGCCGACGAGAGGATCTGGAGAAAAGAAAAGACAATTACTCATCACGCCGAGGCGATTCCGGGGCTGAAGACAGCGATGACGATTATAACCGTGGACGTTCACCTACCCCCGATGTTGACGAGGCACGCGATCAGCCGCCAGCTGAGCTACGTGACTATGACCGTGTTCGACTGGGACGAAATGAGTTTGCCCAAGTCTGCTTCCACCCTGGGTTTGAGCAAGGCATCATCGGATGCTATATTCGCATCGCTCTAGGACCACACCCTGAAACGGGCATAGAGCAGTATCGCATGGCTGTTATCAAAGGTAAGAAACGATGAGGATGATATTATGGACGACACTGACGTTGTCCGCAGGCTTCTCAACCAGTCGACCGTACGCCATTCAAGGACCTCAAGGTGTGCTCGTGACCGACCAGTACGTCAAGGCGGCGCATGGAAAGGCAATCAAAGAATTTCCTTTCATCGCGGCCTCGAGTGGAAAGTTCACAGATGTATGTTTGACATGAATGTGTTACCAAAATTATATAATACTGACTCGATAAACAGAGTGAACTCAACCGGTACAGGGTCACATGCCATAACGAGGGCGTGACTCTTCCAACCAAGGCCTATTTGACTGATAAAGTCGATGACATTAACAGACTCATTAATCACTCGTGGACTTCCGAGGAGATCAAAACCCGCCTGGCTCGAATTAGTGACTTGAAACGTCGGTTTGATCCAGCCGAGCGAGAGCGTATTGCCAAGTTACTTGATGAAGCAAGACAACGTGGTGACGATGACAGAGCCGAAGAGTTACAGGAAGAACTTGACAACCTCGGCTCGCAGCGTTTGGCTTTTAGGACAAGCCTAGGTTCAAAGCATTCGGAAGAGCCCAAGGCACAAAGCGAACAAGATCGTTTGGCTGAGCGTAACCGTGAGAACCGACGCTTGAACGCCGAGGCAGTACGGAAGGCCCAGTTGAAGGAGAAGGCCAAGTCGAAAGAGATTGAGGCGGCTCTTAAGCGCGGCGAGACATACCAAGGCGATATGTCGAGGCGACTACGGACTAAGGCCAAGTTTGTTCACGATGCAAACGAAAAGGTGGAACAAAAGTCAGCAGCAAACGGTAACGGAGCTGGTACTCCCGGAAACAGCACATCAAAATCGGCGGCTAAGTCTCAACTACTGCCCCATATGGTGAAGTTGCAAGAAGAGAAGCTCAAGGAGAAGGGCATTCCGACAATCCACAAACCTCTGATGGACGACGACGTAATTGGGTCACTGGATCTGGACATTGATGTTGAAATTTGAGGAAACAGAGAAGGGTTAGACACAGAAGCATGACAAGAAGCGATTTTCAGTTGTATATTTATTGATTTCTTTTGCGGCAGGTAAAGCAAAAAGGTATGGCAGGGCGGATTGCATTTCAACCTCCACGAAAAGTCACCTGGAGGTGATAACTAGACATGTGCTACTACTGGACAAATCAACTATTATAATTTTGACAAAGAGAACAAGAGTTCCTGAGCACCGCCTGCGCTGGTGCATCACTATGGCAAGGAAGCTCACGCTTGACTGTAACGACTATTATAAAATCTATTCCGAGTTTCCTCCGACTATATCTTTGGACGCTTGGATAGTGCCTTTAATGTGTCTTGTTAAGGATTCGCCCGATGTTCTATCATTGGCGTCAGGTCCATCCTGGAAGCCGCGTATACTCCTTATCATGTCATCTTGCCAAGTCAATTACATACAATGTCCTTTGCCTACCGTCTATCTAGCGTTCGACGGTCTGGAAGAAAATCGAATTTGCCTTGCATTCGTCTCACAACATGGTAGACGATCATCAATGCTTGGGTGACTAGCACGAAAGCGACAGTTTCGGCCTTATTTTTGACCCTCTGAGTCAACGCCAGGTTTGATCTGACGAGCTTGCCATCCATTTCATCCTCAAACTTCTGGCATACCTCGAGATACAAACGTGGATTATCGGTGATCACACCGTCGATGAGTGGTGGTCCTTGTACGTTCCTGTTAGGAAGTCTTGGGTGGCCTAGATTCTGACGGATGCACCATTCCATCCGGCGAGGCTGGTTGACGGTCCATGTCATGACAAGCTTGTCGGTACGTTGGAGCTGTCGCAAAAAGAGTTTGCCCGAGGGACCAACGAGGGTATTCTGGTTGAGGTTGAAACCGAGGTTCGGGATTTTCAGGAAATGGTGTGAGTACAAGAGAGAGGCGCTGATATGAGCCAGAGGATAGGTCGGGAGTTGACTACGTGCAGCTTGTAGGAATGACGCCTGTTGGATCATGTCAGCTGCAAGCTAGAACATACTCATGGGTGAAGGTATTGTAACTTGTGGGTGTAAGCGTAGAGAAGCAACTCACGTTCCAACATCCAAGTACAATACGCTGGTCCCATGAAACCGGCCCCTGGACGCTATCAAACGCTCTCGCAATAGCGGCTATTAAGTCTGTAGGGTTATCATTGAGCTGAAAAACTTGGATCAGCTTCCGTTCCGCGGGGCATGCTGGCGTTGATCATGATACCTTGATATCCAGAACAACCCAGATCTTTTCTAACTCGGGCTCGGTCAACCACTCAAGGAAGTCTTTGAGCCGCGGCATGGGCTCATGGGGCTCGGCTACTGTACGTAGAGTACTAAGATACTCCCACGAGCATTCTGCGATACGCGCGTCTACCCCGAAGCAACGCTTCAGGGATGGATCCTACTTCCAGGTCAGATGAGCCCAGTATAGCCGATCAAGTCGAGGCCATAGTGGCCAATGGGTGTCGGGTCTGGCAAGACTTACATGTGATATAACGGCTACACCATCAGAAGAGAGGTGTACATCTGTCTCTATAGCGTGAGACCCGTCTGCAACTGCGCCTCGGAAGGCGGCCATTGTGTTTTCTGGCCAGTTGACTTTTGCACCGCGATGAGCAATCGCCTGTGGAAGTCGACGGGAGGGATCCCTGAGTGATGGGCGCGCAACGGCCCATGGCGCTGTGGTACGGATATCATTTAGTGGTGTTGCGTATGGCAGAAGCCTACTTTGGCTCTCTTACCTCGAGGGACAGCCGCTGACTGGGCATCCTTGTTAGCAAGAACTTGTCTTTCCGCCGTCATTGTTGTTGTTGATCGTGAAGATTGATAGAGGTTCTTGGGTGAGAGAATTGGAGACACTGCTTCGACTGTCCTCCCGTGATAACGTCCCCAGCAATGGAGCGACCAAGCGAATCGATGAAAACACCTATTGTTGTTGAGGAATACCGTATTCATCGATTCTAGAGATAGACACTCTTGCCCTGTCATGTGTCATGGTTAATGGACCCTTCCCCATTAATCAGATCCACCGCCAGGAGGGAAAGCAGGAGATCTACGGATACGGAGTGCGTTAGTACTTAGGTAGGTAGGTACAACACAGGGTCTGAATACGCGACAGCCTGCAGTTGGAGACGTCATTCCAAGCAAATACATGCACTGCCACACTTTACTTTCACTAGCCTCGTTTTACCACGGGCGCCTCTTCAGTTTACGGACAGTGCAATTGTAACAACGTTTATGATTTTACAGGAGTCAAGCTTTCCTTGACCACATTGTGTCAACTTACGAATGTAACCTTGCGGTACCGCAATGCAGTGCTGTTGTCCGGGTTGAACGATGCCGAGGCAGTGGATCTGACAAGGGATGACAACTGGTGTCACGTCACTCAGCTGCTTTGAGACGGTTGCAATGTTTGTTCTGTTCTTGCAATATACAAGCTTGCAAATGGATACCCCTGGTCTTTATCGTGTTGTGAGGTCCGTCCTTGGACTTTGTTCATCATTGTTAACTCCAATCTTTGTCAGTTCAATAGTGAATAATGCTAGACGAATTTATGTTCCAGACGTTGAAGTGAAATTGATCAAATATTCAAACTCTTAATATATATATATATATTTTTTTTAAAAAAAAATAAAAAAAATAATAGAGACCCCCAAAGGAAGACTCAAATGTTTTCCAAAGATCATAAAATCGTTTCAAGTTTCATAAACCAAAGCCAACGCTATCAAGTCAACCAAGTGCCTGAACGCCCAATTTCAACAACACCACCAACCCAAGGTATCATATCTTTTTTAACCCCATAACTAAATAGGAAACGTGTCCATCCGGTCAGAAATCACATATCCCTCGTGGCCGTGCTGCTGGGCCACCATATGGTTGCGGTAGTCGACACTGTCGACGCTCAATCCAAGCTCCGAAGGGCCAACTTCCTCACCCGAGCTAAGGCTTTCATCGCTCATGCTGAGGACGCTTTGAGGAGGTTGTGGGTTATTTCCAAACTCGGTGATACTGAAGCCGCCGAGGTCCCAGTTGTCAGGAGGCCAATCACCGCAGTTACTTACGGCAATCGCACTCTCATTAACAAGTCCCTGTCCACCATAGATGGCATCGTAAACATTGTTCATGCCGCCATCCATTGACCCCAGAAGGGTCTCCCATTCAGTCGTGGAAACTCCATTCATTTTCGCGGCAGCCATAGAAGAATTCACAACCATGTGGTTTGTCTGAGGTGTCGCTCCTGGATGAGCGTGCATGTGGCTCTGGTGGGGTGAGAGTGGTTGCGGCGACTGCGAGGGGTGGGCGAAGGGCATGAAGTCAAGGTTGCGAGACAGAGGAGAAACCTCGCGCTCAGGTCTAGGAGATGTTGACATGCGATGACCTCGGCGAGCCACATGAGCCTCGGTATGGAGGTTGTCAAAAGACTGACGAGCCCGAGCGCGGTAAATATCAGGTCGAGATTCAGTTTCACATGGCATCGTCATGCGGCGCATCCTCTCCTGGTGGTCGATGAGGTTGCTCTCACTGGATGCAGCGGCTGAGAGCTGACCGAAAGGGTAGGCTGTGCTTCTCTTCTTTTTGGACTTTGAGACGGCTCCGGTTGGTGGCGAGCCTCGGTTAGACATTGGCGCAGACACCTCACGTGAAGTGTGCATTGGCGAGCCAGCGGATTCGTCGACAGTGACGAGCATTCTGGCCACGCGCTTGAAGTCGAACGACCCAGAAGCATCCGCCTTCTCCAAGATGCGGATCACAGAATTTACCAAGCGTTCGTCATCGCGCATTATCTTACTGTCTTGTTTGAGATCAATTGAGTGGTAGAGCAACGTCATGCCACAGATCACCAGTAGATCAGTCTTGTTCAGGCAGAATGAGAAAGTCATGCCACGCTCTTGAAGGAGCTGGATAATCTGAACAATGTGCTTGCTCGATGATCCAATTGACATCAGGGCCGAAGCCGCTTTGGAACCCAGACTGGAGCCAACGGCAGGACGGTAGATGAGTGTGCGGATATAGTAATAAGCCAGAGCCAATAGAGGTGAGCGACTGCCAGTCACGTCTGTTGACGGTTTGTCTTGGACAAAGTTGAGTCTCAGATGAGAAGGTAGCTGATGGTACCAAGCATCCAGCTCACTCTCCAGAGAAGCCATCTGTTGAAGAGATATCTCATAGGAGCTTGAAGCGGGGTAGTTCTTCTCTAGTACCTTGGCAAGAATGCGTGTCGCACGAAACAGGGCCAGTGCATTGGACAAGCGAGTGTACTCGCCTGGAAGAGTAGGTTGGAAACCTTTCTCAGTCACATACTCATCGTCGGTGTCGCATGGGTACTCGGTCTGGATTTCGTCCTCTTTCAGGAGTTTGGGAAGACCAAGAGTAGCAGCAGAGAAACAGTCAAGAGTGTAAAGAGTCCAGAAGACCTTCTTGCGGGTCTCGATTGTAAGAGCACCGAAAGAGAATCTCTTCTGGCTCTGGTGCAAGCCCAGGCGATGAGAGAGACTGACAGCAATGGCCTTGTAGTGCTGAAGTCGCTTGTAGTCGGCGCGCATTGTGCAATAGAGAAGAGCAAGAATAAGGCATTGTAGGGTGTTCATAGTGTTCTCCATCGAAACAGTTTCAAGAGCGGCCTGCCATTGCTGCTCACAGGCGACAAGTTGGGAGAGATCGGGATTGTCTGATGAGAGGCCAGCGATACTGAAAACAAGGTAGAGTTGTGCAAGCTTGTGACCACTCTTGACCTTTTCTGGGTCGGCAACAAACTCTTCGTAAACATGGAGAAACGTGGGTTTATGGAGGATAGGGAAGAGAGGTGCCCACTCCTGAAAGTAAACGTTGACGCAGCGGTCGGAGAAGATGCGAGGGGGGGCTACGAGTGACTGCTCAGGGGACTTGTGACCAAGGGGCTTGCAGCCCTGAACATGCAAGAAGGCTTCCGTGTTAAAATCGGTGCTGGGCTTTCCGGCTTCTTGGATTTTACGCTTGAAGGCGTCTGTTGGATGCGTTAGTTCAGGTCAATTGGAATATCATAAGGGGAGAGGGTTACCTATAAACATGCGGCCACTGGATGCGCCCATAAAATAAGAGTCGGAATTCTCAACTCCGAGTAATAAAGGCGCGGCTTGTACACGGAAAGTGTCCTCTTTTGTAATCTGGGCTTCGTTCCGGGGTTCTGGGGCAGCAGTGCTGCTCACAGGCATGGAAAGACTTGATCGGTTACCGTGAATCTTGGAAAGCATATCGATCTTTTCGTCCTTCTCGTCTAATAAATCCTTGAGCTCTCGGAGCTCGCTCTCTAATTGTCGCACGCGTTCCTCCAAAGATTCGGTGTATCCACGAGGGAATGCGCGACGGCTGAGTTTATCGCTTGTTCGACATTCAAAGCCGACGTTGGCGCATTGGGAACATGTAGGGCGAATTCCATCACAACGGATCTTTTTGCTTCTGCATCGATCACAAGCCTGGGCAATCCGGCTCTGAGAGCTAGTGCCCACCTTGATGACCTTCATGGGAAGAATGCCGGGCATTTTGGTGGTTATATGTGAAAGGTTGTGCCGTATTATTATGAGATTGTGTAAGAGAGACGGCCGAAATGCCGAGAGAAAAGCAACGGCCACAGGTTGCTAGGATTGCTTTATTCCTTGTTTATTATAATTTCTTATATTGTGTTTGTTCTGTCGCCAACTGAGTTGTCCACGATTAAAGCGTCAAAATCGGAGTTTTCGAGTGGTTCCGGTGTCAAGTGCCTAGGTATGAGATATTGAATAGCCGAGGTCTTTGATCGCAGCAATTTAGGTGAGACTAAGTGAGTGTAGGTGTGTTGTGAGCGGATGATTTGATTGGTGGGGTTTGAGTAAAATCGTGGTATAAAGTTGGGTAACTACCTAGATACTAGGTAGATATGGGTATCTTGGATAGAGAAGCGAGATGATGTAGAGATATATATATTGAACAATGACTGGCCCAAAAGGGAAAGGAATAAATATAATGGTAAAGATGAAAGGTGAATTGGGGGGAAAAGACAAGATTCAGGATTCATGGGGTGGGAAAGAGCAAGATTTAGTAGAAATGAGGAAATGGGAATGGGTTGAGTCTTGTCATTGAGGTGTGGAGACAGAAGTGGAAATCCTGGGGGAGGACCAGGGCAGAGACGAAGTGGAGGGCCAGTGCCATCCATGCTTGTCTTTTGATGGATGCCAGCGTAACTAGGTACTAAGGCAAGTTAAGCTCCATGGATCAATGAGATGAAGCTCACCAAGTGCAGGTGCAATCTGGAAATGGGGGCGTATCCTTGGCGTCCCAATACCAGTCTTTTGGCCTGGGCAGCCTGGGCAACCCGGGGCAAGGCGTGGACCATGACGCTGAGCAAGGTTGCAGAGCACATGGTTAACGTCTTGTCAGGTCCAATAGGCACCTGTTCACTAACAGATGCCGAGCTTAATTGATGAATGCGCCCAGACAAGCTACAGTGTGAGCTCAGGAGCGGCTCCCACTGGGTTTCACCAAGACTCGTTCCATCGTTGAATTCGGACCACACTAGGTCCCCGAAAGTGAGGAAAAGGATAAAGGCAGTTTCGTAGGTACCGAGATGTGCTATGAGCACCCGATTTAGTGGACAGGTACATGCGGTACTTACAGCCGCAGCTGCCGTCCAAGATGATCCTAGCGTGCCTGGGCCTTGCAGGGGTGTGTTGTTAGTGAAAAACACGAGACACCTACAATTGAAAGAGCATCAAGACTCGGGATATTCGACTCTGCCCCCTCTGGGTTGCAATTCGACTGGGTAGTATGCAGCTTCAGCTTCAACCTGGATGAGCTCTTCGTTTGGCTCGGCTCGGTTCTTTCGTCATGCCCATCTTCCCCCTGAAAGAAGATGCAAATGTCTTGGAAACATAAAAAGAGTCGCCAGCGAGTATTCGCCAGCCAATACTAGCTCAAGGTCAACCCTACCGAGGTCAAACTATCCCGAGGTAGACAATTACAAATTTGATGAGATCCCGACCTTTTCATGTATATGCATATGTTTGTAGGGCTCAGCAAAGTGTCATCTGTGCTGCGTATCTTAGGCGCCGAGCACATGTTGAATCCCGAACCCTGAATCCTGAATCCTGCCTGAACTCATTTTCTGATACACAAGCACAAAAAGTGTCTCCAAAGTGCAGTAATATCATATTGACACCAATCCTATCCTGCCAATCTTCATCTCCTGATCGCAGCCTACAGAAGCCCTTTGACCTCGACTTCGGGAAGTGGCACCACCCGCACGACTCTAGAACACTCCGAAACGTGACGAACAGCCCACTACTTCACACCCTCCCGGCCTTTTCCGCCTCTATACCAGGCTATTTCTTCAGACAAACACTCTCCTTGATATGGTTTCTTTACCCCAGATTATTCGAGAATGCTATTGATGTAAGCACTCTTAATCCATGTACCTGGTAAGCCTTCATAATGCGGGGAAACACATTCATTCCGGTATCACGATGTTTTGAGCTGTAACAGCCTGCTGTTCTCCTCCATCTCTATCGCCTAATAAATCTTCGTAGGTTGTCCCTATACTTCTCTTGCTAAACCCAATAAAGACGCTGACTTGGCCTTGGCCTTGACCGCAATAAGGTACATCTAAGTATGTGTCCGGTACCCACCCCCCCCTTGATCCTTCAAGCTGGAAGTTCAAAATGATCGCTGGACTAGTAGAGAGTTGCTTACTTTTTTCGTATGTGTTCAGGCACACATCGCAGTCCTCAGCGCATTGGTCCTTGAAAACACATGGCTACTAGGGTCAATGCTCTCCTCATTCCATGTGGCCCCAACGTACTAATCCATGTGTTTTGTGTGATACTGTACCAACGTTGGCCTAGTGTAGACGGAGCGTTTGCTCACTAACTCTCATATGTTGATTCGTCTTGCATCTCTGTTACAGACGGAGCCGCAAAGCGGTTCCCCTTTCGGTCACGTACTGCATGACCCTGACTGTGGGATCCTCCCATAAGCCGCCACGCCCTGCGTACCTATGAGACAGAATGTCACCGCGGTGAATGGATCCTTCACCTCCCCCGCTATCTGTTGTAATCCCAGCTTCGATCATGGCACAGACTGACTATGGCATTATACGTCCTGGCAATAACGTCGAAGCCGGAAGCTATCTACGTATTATCTCGGTGTCTTTATTTGACAAAACATAGCTGTTAAATCTAGTGATATGATTCATATTGGATAAGTCTGGCCAAGAAGCCACCATACAATAGATAGTTGACACTTTAATCAGTTTCGCATTCCCTCCTGTGAGGTTCTTGACTCATTCGTTGTGCTTCCGCCCTCGCAGATCCTGACGTTTGACATTGCTCATCTACTCATACAGTCGACCGTAAGTAAAACTGTGTAGTTGCGGCGCAGGTCAAGGCAAGGAAGGCCAGGAGAAGGCTTCCAACGAACGGGCTGACCTAATTCCAATGCAGTTTACGGCGATACAGCGTGCCTGGTCCCGCAGGGCTGGGAGGATACAAATTTACACTAATCAGAGACACGACACTGGTATGCTCACCGCGGTGGAAGTCTTTGAGCAGGTGGGTATATTGTCTAATTGTATAAGGCGCCTAGGTGAAGAATCGGCCTGCTGCTTTCCGATTCGTTCATGTAGGTCAGACATTTCGCCCACGGGCCACCAAGTTACTGCGGCCAAGATCCAGGTTCAGGTCCAAGCTTTGAGTTGAGCCTTGAGATTAACTGCACGTTGCGGCTTGCACATCAAAACATTGAATGCTATTAGTTAGCCTTGGAAACAATATGCGTCCCTAGTCCCCTATACGTACGTACATACAGGCTTAGTTTCGAGCCTTCATGTTCCAGGGCTGGGGGAGCCGCAGTTGATAGACCCACATCGGAGCCGCAATCGTTCACTAGCTGACGCAGATCAAAGGGTGATCCGCAGCTAGACAATCCTTACCTTTGTTACTAGTCCTGACCCTGACAAACTGACCTGTCGTACAGTTGGGCCCTGGAATTGTAACTTATTATCTTCTACTACAGATGCGTGGTAATAGGCTTAAGCATGTTGACGCGACTCATTCCAAGACTCACCAACCAAGAAGAAAACGAATCCAGAAAAGGGGCTTTGTCTAATCGGTCTCAACTCTCAGCTCAACCGCGAATAGCCATCCAAATATCTTCCTATGGCCACTGAGGTTACAGCCTCCATGAATCGCATCGAATACTACCGTGTATGCATACAATAACTAACCCCATGCTGCCCGTCATAATCACTGTAAATGTCTTTACAATTAGGTAGGCTGCTAATCCTAAAGTAACCACTCCTTTCGAGAAGAGTGTTCGTATCTATTTTCGGCACCCAAGACCAGATTCTGATCTTGTATAACTATCCGTACTCTGATTGCCATTCTGATATCTTTGTAGTAAATTCTTTGTCGTTGACTGGAAGATGGACCGCGTTCCATAGGTACTGTGGGAAAGGGGTTGTATTTAGCATCAAATCAGGCGTGAACCTAGTAATCGTCACTGGCTCTTTTCCACCGTGCTTCTCCACGACAAGAGCCTGAGAATAGAGATCGTAGTCTGACAGAACCCGGATGCAGAGCAAAACCCTGGGGTTAGACTTTCGACAAATCCGCAATGCATTTGCATGGTACTCGGTATTTTACTGGTCCATGGATTGGCTGTTGGCAGGACTGAATTCCCTCATGATTTGTCTTTGATATCTGGCTACACAGTAGGAACAGACACACTTAGCAGTTTTACTTGATGTTTCTGATAAGAATTATATGATAGTTCTATATCGCCACAGGTTTTCATTGTGCAACGGTTTCTCCCGTTTACAGAAGGCTACAAATACTTTGGGTCTTCGTTCTCTAATCGGCCAGCCGTTTGGGTAATTGTGTTTCAATATCATCATTATTAAACTGCACAGTAGTCCGTTCAGTTAGAGCTTGTACATACTACCCAGGGTTCATACTTCGGATACAAGCTTTCCATGTATTGGAAAAGCACTGTTCGGAAGGTTGGCGATCGAAGTGTGACTAGTCTTCTCACTTGGTGTCGCTTGGACCTCAGTGCAACGAACACCAATCGAACGGGTTGGTACGATCGTCCTTTGCATTGAGGGGTCTTGCAGATGGAACCAACGGCATCTTTCTTTGCAAAGAGAGCATGTTCCGGGAAATAAATACCCGGGAAAGAGTATTTGAGAATTGATTGTTTCATATGATTTCATTTGTGTGTACAGAGTACAGCTTTCTCCATCCTATCTGAAGTTGCAGTGCATAGGTAAGTAAAGTCAACAAAGACGGGGCCCCGCAAGAGTCTCGTCATACAAACCAAGCGTCCGGTATTTCTGACAAGCGATTGACACGCGAGCACCTGTACGTAGAGAGAGAGCCTGGCAGTTCTAAGCAATTGCCGATTCCCCGCATAGTCAAAACGGTAATGTTGAACAGTAGCCGATGGAACGAGACAAGGTGTGCTTCGGTCAGCTAAAATCGTCCTCGTCATTGGCTTCTATTCCCGACGCTTGTCCATTTTGAGCAGGTTCCATCGATCCGAGATAAGCTACCACGTGGTCGTCCGCAAATAGATGGGCCCTCTATTGTGCCGATGACGCATCTCGTTAGTCGTTTGTTCTTCTAAATGCACAACAAGAGACGTTGACTTGTGTGGACCATGGGGAGCTCGGTGTCTGACCGAGCGTCCCTCTTGGGCTACAGTATTGATGAACTAGCAGTTCAAAAATGCGGAGGAAGTCCCTTGTTGTCTTGACGGGAGAATCCGGGGTTCAAAGAAGAATCTGGGGAAGAACGCCAAGCATCCTGGTTGAACTGCCGGCTAGTGATAATCCTTGTCCACAAACAGTGATGCAAACTTCATCAGCCTGCCTACCACCCCATCCATCTCCAGGGCCACTTGGCTTGTCGATGGGGTTTCTTTTACTGAGAAAACATTTCGCGAGGTTGTAATAAGAAAGTCAATCGCTTCGAGCGATACGCACCTGTTTGTCCAGAGCCACAGCAGCGCTTTCCAGCACACCAGCCTCGACTCCCCTGAGCTTTTCTGCTGCTTGAATACATTCATCCCTCACGAGTCCATCCCGGCACAATGGCTCGAGCTCATCATGGGAGATCTCGGAGGAGAGTTCCACGAGGTGGTCGGACACCACCTCATGCAAGACAGAAACCACTCGAAGCCGGAAGATTTGGCAGAGGGGGTGGTCTTTGATGAGATCTTCAAAGTGGCCTACCTGCGCTGTCACGTCTTCTTCTTGCCAGAAGAGTCTTAGCTCCCGCCCTCCATCCTCTCCTTGGAGGACTTTGAACTCAAGACCATCTTCCTCATTCAGACACATCAGGTACGCAAAGGGGCATTGCCAGCTTACCTTCCCATCTGACCGAGATAAAATGAGAGATCCTGAGCTGCCAAAGATGTGAAGCTTGGCTTTACCCAATGGGTCATCGGGCAGTACTTTCACGGGCAGGTTGAGTCCCTCGACGGTAGACTCGTTGTCGATAAACCCGTAACTAAAGAGCATTTCTGCGGGGTTTTTGTCTCCATAGGAAATGTTCACTTCCTCCCCCGCTGACACCTTTGTCCCGGGTCGTACTAGCAGGACAACATCATCCTTGTCATCTTCGTCGTAGTAAGCGGTTGGATGATGCGAGTGGTTGGCCATGTCAAGTCCAGGGACCATGACATCTCCCCCTCGAGGTAGTTCTAAACAGCGTGATCGGTACCATGCATCAACCAAGATCCAGTCTTGAATGGCCACCGTTCCCTTCTCCCAAAACAGGGAATTCCAAAAAGGTAGCACCGAAGATTTCTCGGTCAGATCCTCAAACTCCTTGCTTAGAGATGCGAATTTGGCTTCCAATGCAGCCTATAGCACTGTTAGTGTCATTTTGTTCTGTTGCGGGGAAATGGTCTACCCATCACAACATCCATTAAAAATCACTGCGGTTCCGCAACTAGCGAGTCTGTAACTACATACATGTTCGCGTATTTGCAGAGGCACTTACCTCTAGCGATGTGCCTTGAAGAAGAGCTCGCTCAACTTCCGACCACATTGTTGGGACAGGAACGTCACGAGGCAGGAATTTGAGATACTCTGTCCATGGTGTTGACGCAGGGCCTCTCGGGCTCGATGCATCTCGACCAGACAGAACAAGATGCGCCAAGAGGTATAGCAGAATGTTACCCCGTGTCGACTGTGACAACATTAGCTCGGTCTTAGACGGGCCCGTGGATCTTGTTGGTTTGAAAGGACAATGCACTCGGCCGCAGTCTTACATTATGTCCTACAGAGTCCATGAGTTGGCGGAAGTTTTGATCAACCTTAGCGTAATCCTCAACCGTGGAGGCTGAAAGGACCAAATCATGGGGAATTCGCAGCAAAGCTTCAGCTTTTCCATGCTGCAAGTCTTTGTCATTAACTTCACCCTCTGCCACTGGTATTTTGGTCAAGTCACTTCCGGTGACAGTGACTAGCCCAATTCCCTTTCCATCAGTTTCACACAATTCGACATTAATGAAATCCACGTCATTGAAACGTGCCCAAGCAGGAAAGACGTCGATGGGGAGAGTCGGTTTTGGCGGCATAATATAAGAGAGAGATAGTAAGATGGTGTTGAGTAGGTAGTAAGTGGAGCTTTTAAACAAGAGTAGGTTGCATGCTTTGCTTCTCCGTTCTTGCCTGAGCAGCTTTGAATGGGCAGAGAAAAGGTCCGGTTTCGGCAAATCCGGATTATAGCCATCTAGCACTGTAAAAAAATTCGGCCCACTTCAGCCTCTTTAGGCCGAGAACCAATTTTACGTTGTGAGGCTTCGATTCGATGCTATGGGGTCACGTAGATTTATCTCTTCACATACTATATCAAGCTTTACGCCGTTTGTTCTCACGAAACCGGAGGGAAATACGACATACACTGGCATATATAAAGTCGCTAAACGCTTGCAGAACTATCATTGTTCTGTTCTTGGCATCGCCGTCGACTGTCATTGTGGAATCAAAACCCTGGTCTTACACATCAAGGCTCGATTTAGCTGCTCAATCGTTACTTGAGCCTCATATCAAACCCTTGATTAGCACAATAGCACATCTCCATCATGCCTCGAGATCCCCTTATTGGCCTCGTCGGAAAGCCCTCGGCTGGTAAGAGCTCTACGCTCAACAGCTTGACGGACGCCACATCCAAAGTTGGTTGGTAGAAAGACCCTGGCCAAAGCTGCCGCAACTTGGCGCTGATCGCAAGTTACATAGGCAACTTCCCGTATGCTTCGCCCTTGTTTCATGCTCCTTAGTTTTCTCCATACTTGACCATATGCGCTTTTGTAAGCTGGTATCTGTCGTGAGAGCTGACATGTACATTCAGATTCACTACGATTGATCCTCAGCGAGCTATTGGCTATCTTCAGATCGAGTGTGCTTGCACCCGTTTCAATGTATCAGACAGGTGCAGACCGAACTATGGTGCCTGCGTGGAGGGTCGCCGTTCTGTGCCTATCGAGCTTCTTGACGTCGCTGGCCTCGTTCCTGGTGCCCACGAGGGTCGTGGTTTGGGTAACAAGTTCCTTGATGACTTGCGTCACGCAGATGCCCTTATCCACGTTGTCGATGTTTCCGGTACCGTTGACGCGGAAGGTAAGGAGACAAGAGGCTATGACCCCTCCGTGGATATTGCATGGCTGCGCAGCGAGATTGTAGCTTGGGTTCTCGGCAATCTCATGCAAAAATGGGGGTCTATCCGACGAAGACACCAAGCCATCAAGGCGACAGCCACAGAAACTTTGCAGGGACAGTTCTCTGGTTACGGATCAACATCAACTACTGTGAACCGTGCTTTGGACCGTTGTGGGCTCAAGGAACCTCTCGAGGATTGGTCGAACGAGACCGTCGAGATGGTTGTCAATGCCTTTATCGACGAGAAGTTTCCTACAGTTATCGCTCTCAACAAGATCGATCATCCGGATGCCGACAAGAACATCGCCAAGATCGCCAAGCAGCAGGATCCAAACACCATTGTACTATGCTCGGCAATCTCGGAAATCTTCTTGCGAAAGATGGCCAAGCAGGGTTACGTCAAGTATGTTGAAGGCAGCGAATTCGTCGACACGAAGGAGGATTTGATAGAGCAGGGCGATCCTACCGGTGGCGGCCTCAAAGACCTCGACGAGAAGAACCGCACCCGAATTGAAAACCTCAAGGACATGGTACTATATCGCTTTGGATCTACAGGCGTTGTACAAGTGCTGTCAAAAGCCGCCGACCTGCTTGGCCTTGTCCCTATATTCCCTGTCCGAAACACGTCCACCTTCAGCTCTGGCGCTTCAGAGTCCAAGTTTGTCTTCCGAGATTGCGTTCTTGTTAAGAAAGGGAGCACGGTTGGAGATGTGGCCCGCAAAGTTATGGGTGATGCACCTATTGCCTTTGTCGAAGGTGCTGGAAATATCCGAGTATCTGAAGACGATACTGTTGCTGTCGGCAAAAATGATGTTGGTCACGAACTCCCTCTTTACAATTTATTTACTAACAAAACATACACAGGTCCTATCTTTCAAGGTCGGAAGAGCCTAGACGGGTAGGAATCCGCTCGTCATAAAGACCTGGACTGTTAAAGGGGGGTGTCAGCGTCAGTGTAGACTTGGGTCATCGACAGCTCAAGTTGCAGATGTTTGCGGAATCCGAATGGGAACAATATTCACTAAAGGGATGATTGCGGCAGGGGATATTGACATTATGCAAGGGGTACTTCTAAATGTAAACTTGTTCCCTATAAAATTCTGGCGTGACCTCACTTCCTCTTCTTCCAGCACAACCTATGAAAACACCAATCTTCTTAGGGTGATTTCGCCAGTTGCGCTTGACAAATACACGTTTCCCAAAAACTTCAACACCGTGATTTCATCCGAAACCCCCAAAGGGGAAGAGACCCACTATTAACCGTAAGCCTTTCTCAACTATGAATGTGTGAACGTGTTACTCGTTCGATCTTTGTAGATATATGAGCTTAACAGTAAAAAATCAATACTGCAACAATATGTAGAAAACCGTAGGCAAGTCAATGAGCCACAGGGCTCGGCATCTCAACTATAAGAAGCTACAGACAGCACTCGATATATTTCAGCTTCACTCGTCTTTGGGTAACTGAATGACTAATTGTACCCCATTCATGAGAATTATCCTGTGACCCATTCTTTCCTCTTCTCCTTCTTCCAGCACACTCTCTAAGCCAAGCTAAAAGTGAGTTGTTCGACTGACCGTGAAACCTAAACTGCAAAAAATGTGTGATGATTTCTCTCTGTTTACCTCCATGAGGTACGACCCGAGACTTGAGCATATAAAAAGCAGCGGGCTCGGTGACACAAGCTGGAACTTTGAGAACGGTTCTCCTTTGTATATGCTCGACTTCCACCGCGACCGACTTCTCAGAGCAGCGACACATTGGAAATGGCAGCCTGCAATCAGTAGGTTATCGGGTGATAATGGTCTCTCCTCCCTGGCCCAACTTGTTTTAGACAGAGTTGAAACATCTCAGCAAACACCGTTGAAAATAAAGTTAGTCGTGTCTCGACAGGGCGATATCAAGGTTGAGCAACTCAGGATACCTGAAATACCCCTGCAGAATCTATTTCCAGCTCGACTTCCGCCCCCTTCCCGTGCTACACTTGACGACGAACCCGGGAAGGCCACGGTTTTTAGCCTTCTGGTCGATCGTCCTGCGACTACAAGGTCCGAGTATACCCACTTCAAAACCACAAAAAGAGAGATATACGACACTGCCCGACAGCGTGCTGGTATAACATACGCGGATCCTGCAGAAGTCTTGATCATTGACCAAGATGATGGATCTATTATGGAAGGCACATTTACCACGCCTTATTTCTGGAGGAACGGACAATGGATCACACCACCGGTTGCAACCCATTTCAGCTGGAACGAAGGGAGTGGTGGTCAGGATGGGACTTCCAGGCGTTGGGCATTAGAAAGGTATGTGTAATTTTTTATCGATGGCCAATAAGGGACTGGGTATTAATTCAAAACTAGGGGGCTTGCTTTTGAGGAAACGATCAATGTCAATACTCTGGTTCACGGCGAGGAGTGTTGGATTAGCAATGGTGTCAGGGGCTTCATTGCAGCAACTGTCCATCTTCAATGACCACCCAACCAATCTGCGGTCTTTCCATCTCCGAAAAATGCCCCAAGTTGATTGGCTAATTTACGCTGAAAATAATATTGAATTTTATTGCAAACGATATCATGGTGGTTAAAGTTGCCAGGTTAACTCGGAGATGCAGGGTAACAAGCTGTGGCGGGTTCTAATTTGAAAGAAGGTTCTGTGAGTTCTTATGCAAGGGTAGGCCGGGTGGATTGAATCACATGATCTGTCGCGTCGCGATCACCTGGCCCAAACGTAATCGTATAAGTCTTAGAGTATAAAAATAAATAGTCTAAGAAGCCTAGTCTAAGTACCATAAGTCGACCTAATAATTTTGTCTCTTATGTTCCCAGCCGTCAATTTTTCTGATACCTGAGTTCTGCACCGCCCCCAGAGTAAATGACCTTCAGATGACTGAGACACAGGAGGCAGTGATTGCTGAAGGTCGTCGGCTATACGGCGCCCAGCAATTCAAGCCTGCTCTTAAGCAGTTTACCATAGTATGTATCAAGCACGCAGACTTTGAACCGACTGCTTACATCCAAAAGGCGATGCAACTATGTGCGTGCAATCGGCAAGGCAAACGCCCACGCTGCAGCTGCAAGAACTTCGAAAAAGTGGCATCAGAAGGTGGCTCAATCTTCAATGAGGCTATGTATACTTGCGAGTGCACAGTTCGCACGACATTCAACAAATGCGATAACAAGCTGCATATACAGGCCCTCGACTATCGTGCTGCAACATTTGAAGATATCAAGGAGCTTGAGCGGGCCCAAAAGGATGCCGAATGGATGCTAGAGCTTGCTCCAAGACTACCAGATGTAAGAGATCTTTTACCCATAAAACTGCACTATGCTTACCATAACAGGGTTACTTGCGACTTGGTAAGATATTGCGTCTCCAGAAAAAGTACGAGTTTGCCTGGAAAGTGTACAATGCAGGAATAGAGACGGGGAACAACAACCATCAAGCCGAATTGCCCAAGTTCAAGGTAGGCAACATTTTCTTTGAAGCCGAGAGAAAATGCGATCGTACTGAACTGTGCCTAGAAACTCCAAACCGCCAGACAACCGTTGCATATTCGGTTTTATCGTCGAGACCCATTGAAGAACCCCCCAGAGATTATCCAGCGCATATTCGGTTACCTTGATTTCGCCACTCTTGTGCGATGTACCGGTGTATCCAAAGGATGGAGGCGGTATCTCTCCAGTCACGGCAATGAGAGACTTTGGCGCACTCTTCTGTTCACCAAAAAAATTCCCATTAACCGTCCTCCTGGCATCAAGTCGATCAAGAAACTAATTTCTTATTCGGGCAAGGACGTCCGTCAGATCATCATCGATGATGCCTCGCGCTTTAGACTCACTCAACAAAAGCTTCTTATTATCTTACAGGGATCAAAGAACCTTGAGCGCCTTGAACTCAAGGGCAGTGTCGACGAAGACCTGACGATCCCAGACACAAAGGGCATCCTGAAGAAGTTGAACCATATCAATCTTCAGGATATTCTAATCCGGAAACCCAAGATCTTGAGTCCACTCCTACAACATGCCAGTGAGGGTCTACAGAGCTTGTATATCAATGGCTTGCCACAGTCTGGCTTATATAATGATCTCCAGTTCCCCGATTTACCCAGCCTACAGTACTTGCGCATTGAGGAGTCTTCCAAATCGAGCCCCTTCCGACTAAGCACAGTAAGTTTGAATTGATGACAACTGGTATTCGTGCCTAATTTATTACAGTGGCGGATTGCTCACAAGACACCATACCTGCAGCAACTCCATCTGCGGGACGTGCAACTCTCGATGGAGATTCCCACAGATACGGAACTTGATGACTACTGGCCAAGATTGCGAGCAATTACACTACACGGACCTGATTCTTCTGATGTGAATACTGCGCAAGCCGTTCGGCAGCTTACCTCGCTGCGAGGTAGGCATACACTACAATACATGGACTTTGACTTTCGATCGAAGGTCGATCACGAGGGCCCGCTTGGTCTCATAGTCCTTTTGGAGACACTGATAAACCAAGAACAGGGAATGCTTACAACAAACGGGTTCAACAAGAACTGTCAGTATACAGACCTGCGCTCCCTACGTCTTCGCCAAGCCATTATATCTCCTCTGAAGCTTGGAAAGGTGCTTGGTGACACTCTCGCAGCCCAGAAGCTCCACACCTTGGACATTGCCTTTCCTCTCGACCACCAAGGTGCCCCTGAAGGGTCTGCCAGCACTCAACACATTCAAGATCACTCGTGGCTTCGCGGAGACCATGGTATCAGATGCATTGGCCTCTCAGAGTTCAGATTCCGTGCGTACCCTAGGACCGATGACGAGATGTATCTGCCGGGTTTTCTAGCCAGCTTCCCTAACCTTGAGGTCCTCGAGATCAATTCATCGCATTACGACCAGCGCGAATTCTGCACCATGGTTGATGCTATCCTCAAGGTTACCCACCTGCAGAAAATATACCAAAAGACTGTTCTGGGCGACTGGGGGGATAAACTCCGTGAGGCAACGAGGAAAAAAGGAGTCGAACTGATTTGGGGAGACAGACCCCGAGAGTGGCCGCTTACGCTGGGGGAGCCGAAGGCACTATCGGCCAGGTGGTTTGCATAAACACCGATACTGGTTTAGTCGCTAATATAAATATTAGATCACTTTTAGTGTATATATAGCCTAAGAGTAGACTAATAATTTTATTTATTCTACTTTAAGTCCCTTCTTTTTTAGTAACCCGCCTGGAGGCTAACTTTTCTAATAACGGTTCCCAGGATGGACAGTTGCTGCAATAAAGACACAATAGCCGGCACCCTTCGGCAATCGCTGCCTCCTTTATTATAACTGGAATTGAAAGAGTACTTCGAATTGTAGCGTGATGTATATATACGTGTCGCAGTTGGTTAGTGGGCGATAAGAGATGCGCAAAATGAAGCTGACGATGATGATGAAAAGAATAGAGGTATATACTAAACTCACTTATGGTATTTAGGGGAGTTTTAGGTTAGAAAGGCAATAGTGGTAAAGAAGGTAGGAAGGATGCCATGTTGGTTTTGGAGAGTAAAGTGACTGACATATGTCGCCGATGAGCATCTGCCAAGTTCAAGTCTTGCATGGACCCTCGAGAGATCAAAGGGAATGCTTCTTCGAACAGATTGCATATATGCACAAGTACAGCGTGTAATGTATTCATGCCTAAACACGCATTCGCTTGCTGCGCCTCCCCATAATTTCCATCATGAATGGAGTTTCTAGATCGATCTGGTATAATATCCATACGCACATACACATGTGCATACATATATTTGTAGGAGAGTGCCGAATCACGATAGAAGCCCCCGCAACATATCACCTTATTATTCGCAGAAATCATCAGACCGCTAGACATGAGTGACAGGGGCCGCAAAGAGACCAAAGCAGTTGAAGCGAGCATCAAGGATCACAAACCCCTCGCATGCTCCCGTTCTTTGCCATGCATGCATGGGTGGATAGGCAGTACGTAGGTAGTTGAGCAATTGGATGTGGATGAGGTGCACTGTGATAAAGAAGCAGGCCTACCTACCTCTATGGAGTAGCGAGGCCTAATTATTAATGGATGGTCAATCTGATTTCCATGCTGACCCCTCCGTCCGAGTGCCTCAGGCATATACGTCATCTGCAGACCCATGGAACCTTTAGTTACCGATCATTAGACCATACCGAACGAGGCCAGATGCAACGGGCAGTGACATGGATGGGGAAGATCAAATCCATAGCGTCACTGCGAACATCGTGTTGAAACCAGTTCAGTTCACACACACATTATAGACTGCTAACCTTCCCAGGTACTGTGTGCAGTTACGTAGACTGCTGAACTAAAAGTTGTAGGTGGTGCTGATCGGAAAAACTTTCAGTGGACCCGGCCCGCGAAACCCCCACCACTGGCGCGCCAAAATTCGAACCACAGCCATCCCGTTCAGCTTTTTCTTGCGACGGGACCAAGGTTGAGCCAGCCCGCCCAGCCCGCCGCCGAAGCTACCACTAACCTACCACCTACCATTACACCACTACACTGCACTCACTGATTTTTGGTTTTGCTTGATTGATACTGCGCCTCTACATCATCGGCTCCTCTCTCTAAGCTCCTTCAATCCCGCATCGACGGCTTCGCTTCCTCCCTCACCCTCTCGCCGATCCTCTTTATTAATTCATAGGCTTTGCAATGTCAGGTCCAACTCCGTCAATGGCTCCGGGCCAGCCAACTCTCGTCCCCGTCGACCCTTCTTCTGGTCTCTGGGAGCGGTTAACACACTGGGCGTCAGAGAACAAGACTGTCGTCTACACCATTGCTGGTGTCGGCATTGCTGTTACGGGTGCCGGTGTGATTTACTACCTCAATGACAACGTATGTCCCTCCTCCGCCCACTTGATGACGCCGTTCTTGATGTTGTCGCCTATGATGCGGTTCTATGCTGAACCATAAACTTCCGTAACTATTGGCTAACTTTTTCACCTAAATCGATAGAGCGCCAAGGACACAACACCAAAGATTAGCAAGAAGGAGAGGAGAAAGCGAAAGGAAGCCGATCGCAAAGCTGACAAGGAAGCACCCTCAACCGGCCCCTCCCAATCCAAGCCTGCTTCTGTTGAGACTGAGCCGGAGCTGCCCGACGTCGACGAGGAGTCAGTTTCTAGCCTTACTCAAGACCAGCGTGAAGATTATGCCGCCAAGTTGAAGCAGGCTGGCAACAAAGCCTACGGCGACAAGTCGTATAACAAAGCTATCGAGCTTTACTCCAAGGCTATCCTCTGCAAGGCCGACCCTGTCTTCTACTCCAACCGAGCCGCCTGTCACAGTGCCATGAGCGAATGGGATCAGGTGATCGAGGATACTACCGCCGCCATCAACATGGACCCTGATTATGTCAAGGCCATCAACCGCCGCGCTACTGCGTACGAGCACCAGAAGAAGTACTCCGAGGCTCTCCTCGATTTTACAGCTTCATGCATCATCGATAACTTCAAGAGCGAGTCCACCGCCCAGGCTGTCGAGCGCCTTCTCAAGACTTTTGCCGAGCAAAAGGCCAAGGAGATGATGGCCTCCCGACCACCCAAGCTGCCCAGCCCCATCTTCGTTGGAAACTATCTTCAGAGCTTCCGCCCCAAGCCTCGCCCCGAAGGCCTCGAGGACTCAGAAGAGCTGGACCCTGATACTGGCAAGGGACAGGTGCAGATTGGTCTCCAAGCTTTGGAGAAGAAGACTGGCGATGGATACGAGGAGGCCCGACAAGCTTTCGAAAAGGCTCTGGAGCTCGGCGACCTGGGTGAGTACGAGGCACTTGCTTATAACATGAGAGGTACTTTCCGCACTTTGCTCGGTAACCACGCCGAGGCTACACAAGACTTCGACAAGAGCATCGAGCTTGACCCCTCGATGACGCAAAGTTACATCAAGCGCGCCAGCATCAGCCTGGAGCTTGGTGAGCCTGAAAAGGCCGAGGCCGAGTTCGCCAAGGCCCTTGAGCAGGACAAGAACGACCCTGATGTTTACTACCACCGTGCCCAGGCTCATTTCATCAAGGGTGACCTCGCCGATGCTCAGAAGGACTACCAGAAGTCGATCGATCTCGATAAGGACTTTATCTTCTCTCACATCCAACTCGGTGTCACCCAGTACAAGATGGGCTCGATTGCCTCGTCAATGGCTACTTTCCGACGATGCATTAAGAACTTCCCCAAGGTGCCCGATGTTTACAACTACTACGGAGAGCTGCTCCTTGACCAGGGCAACTTCTCCGAAGCCGTCGAGAAATTCGATACCGCCATGGAGATGGAGAAGCAAACCAAGCCCATGTCTATGAACGTCCTGCCCCTCATCAACAAGGCCTTGGCTCTCTTCCAGTGGAAGCAAGATTTCAAGGAGGCCGAGGCTCTCTGCAAGAAGGCTCTTATTAGTGAGTGATGTCCAAGCTAAACCAGTGCGAACAGATACTGACTGTTGAATAGTCGACCCCGAATGCGATATCGCTGTTGCTACTATGGCTCAGCTCCTCCTCCAGCAGAACAACGTTCCTGCTGCCCTCAAGTACTTCGAGCGTGCCGCTGAGCTTGCCCGAACTGAAGGCGAGATCGTGAATGCCTTGTCTTATGCTGAGGCCACCCGAACACAAGTCCAAGTTACGGAGAAGTACCCCAAGCTGGCAGCAAAGTTGGCAGGCGGTGCCGGACCTGGAGGCCTCCGCATGGGACCTCAATAAATGCGTATGAGACAAAAGATCAACGGCCAGAATGGCGTGTAAAGTGTACGAATTTGGAGCAGAAGAGAAAAAGGAAGGCGTTGAATTAGGATGGGATGCGGGACACGATCACACCACCCTCGAAGCTGTCTCGCCTCAACAACAAGTGAAGTCCAATGCAATGCTCTGCAGCTGGGAACTATAATGCACACATCTGAACCCTACTGTACCTGTATATAATAGCACTTCTCTCATCTCTTTGTTAGGCATATTGGGGATCTGTGAGGATGGGCGCAGGGCAGGTACTCAACAGGCTTGGAAATATATGGTGTATCGGAGGAAACAAGAAATCAAGTCGTTTCTTCGTCAATCTGTAGACTGCCATGTGCTCAGACAAATTATGCTCTAACCAGACTCATGAAAAAGGCCTGGTATCAAATCTTGTAGAATCTCTTCACTTATTCATGTATCCCAGAACCTTTTCTGGATCATGTTTCCACATAAATACATACAATGCTCCTCCCATGTGTTCGCCTGCCTCTTGCTGCATTGCGCAAAGTTGGTAGGTGACCCTACAAGACAAGTAAAGATAAGTAAACACACCTAGGCTAAGAAATGACCAAGATAATAACCACCCCGAGAAGCAGCTATAATACCCCATTAACAACACACGGGTCTGGTGGCCAAAGCCCCAACCGTTTCCTCCACATGCCTGCCAGAATGAGAGCCTCAGCGCTTGGGCGCTTCGAGGAGAGAATAGAAATTAAGTACGGGATGCGGTATACGGTAAAAAGAGATGTCGTATACGCTGATTTTGCGAGCGAAAAGAGAAAACAAGGCCCAAACGTCGTCGAGATATCTATGATCAAAAACACGTAACAAGCATAACATCGGGATCGTAGCGGTAAAAAAACATGAGAAGCGTCGAAGACAACGGCCTGGTCTTCTACTTGTTGTTGTTGGCTACACTGACACCGACACCAACGCCGACAGCAATGGCGATGATAATAAGTAGGACAACGAGGGCGCACCACCACTTGAGCTTGCGACGGTTCTGGGCGTGCTTCTTGGCAACTTCAACTTGCTCGTTACCTTTAATCATGTGCTCGTTAGTGTTCATCGCATTTGTTTCGGCGGCCTGAACAACGGGCTCCTGCTGCTCAACAATAGTGGCAAGCTCCTGGTAGAGGATGGCAAGTTCGGACAGAGTCTGCTCAATGCGCTGGAGCTCGCTGTGACGGGCGCGAACGTTACCAAGCACAGAGCTGGCATGTCCGGTGCGGTTCGTTCGCAGCTGCGAGAAATTATATGTCAGTGGTGATGTCCATGTGGAATGTTTCAGCCTTGTTTGTCAGAGATTACTTACAGCAGTTTGGAAGACACCCTCGTTACCCCAATCGGCATTGGCGGCTTCTTGAACCTCTTCCTCGGATGCATCGGGGTTGACGATACGGTACTGACGAGCAATCTGATCACGGTATCGTTGCTGATAATCGCGCTCGACGCTCTGGTACTTATCGAGCTCGGACTTGAAGAAGGTCCTGAGAGATTGCAACTGGGTGTTCTTTGTGGTGCGAGAGCTGTCATTGGTCTTTGCAAGATCGCGCTCCAGTCCCTTGATCCCATCCTTGATGGCAGTGTTGCGAATCTGAGTCTGAGAGACATACTGCTCGAGCTCGTGGTTTGCGGACCCATCAGTGCTGCCGAGAGTTCGCGAATGGAGCACACCAATGTGATCGATGTCGGTGGTCAGACCCTTAATCTCATCGCGAAGCCTCTGCACGCGGTTCAGGAATTCCTGTTGTGAAAGACTCGAGCCAGCAGCAGGAGTTTGTTGCGAGTAATCTTGCATCTCATATTGATTGTTGCCATGGGCTGGCGCATCTTGCGCATATGGGTTGGTCTGAATCGCAGCATCCGAGTCAGCACGATTGTGGTCAGTTTTTCAAGTGTCAAGGAACGCGCGTACCTGGCTGTAACCATGAGAGCTTTCCTGAGCCGGGCCCTGCTGGTAAGGGTTCTGGTTGTACTGATCGTAGGACATGATGAACAGTTATGCTCGGAGAATGTAACAATGGCGGGGGAAGGATGTGATGATGGCAGAAGCAAAAACGACTAATAAAAGGCTGACCGGCAAAAGTGACGAGATGAAGCTACCCGACTGAGCTTTGATTGTCTTGGCTAGGACCAATATGTATGCCCGGGTCGGAATTGGATGATGTCCAGGTATCCAATCGGCGCCAGTGCCCAGTGGCGTCTTCACCCTTGACTTTTAGTGGAAGGTGCACGGGTCCTTCAGTGGAAGAACTCTGGAAACAACCGCTGTAGCGTGACGTAGGGAAGCTAGGTTCTTGGATCGGGAAAAAGCTTGGTCTTCGTCGGCTGAGCGGGCAGGGATAGAAGCAAAACAAGGAGAAGGAAACAAAACACTCGCTTATTAAGATCGGCAATTAAGACGGTTTGAAGTCGATACTTTGGGGGGGGGGAGGAAAAGGATGGAAGAGAAGACCTAAAATTATCCAGAGTCAATTTCTGATTGCGTGAGAATATGCAGAGCTTATGTACGAGGTTTTCTGATCCTTTAGTCTATCTTACCCCGGCAATTTCGGAGCGCTGCCTACGCAAGTGGCGGGTTACTGTAAACACTAGACGCGAATGTGCAGTACAGGAATACTGGAGAGCGAACAGGGTCAGTCTTCAAAAGTAACCCTGGTCAAGGGCCTTTTCAATCGCTCATCCAATGTAACCCGTCTGACAGCGATTGCGAAGCTCCATAGCCCCTTCCTTGCCATGCAGGCTGAGCATTTTAGTAAGGTCAAGACGTGGATTTGAGACTAGATCGACAAGAATACATACTGACACGTGCCAGTCCTGGTTTAGCTCCTTGTCCGCCGGACATGCAGACATGTCCTTGTGGCTGAGCCGTTGAGGGTTCTATTCAAAAACTGCCAAGACATGGGTTTGTTTGGTTCTAATGGTTTGGATTAACATTGAATATGACTTGGGTAGACTATGGTCGCAACTCGAGGACCAGTGTTATGGTTATCCAGATGAAACAAAAGCTTTTGAGTTCTCAAGTGCTCTCCAGAGACAGTCTGACAAAGCCATGTCGATTCCCGTGTCTGCATGAATCCTCTTTCCTGCTCATCTTGTTCAAGCGCTGATGTTGGCCAACACCAGCCAATGGCCATCGTCCACTTAGGGAGTTTATTCAATCCTTCCACCATAAAATTATCACCAGTTGTTTAAAAGCCGTCGCCACCTAGTTTGATATTTTGCATTGTAAACTCCAAACGCCGGTGTTCCGTTCAAGTTCTATTTTGCATCACCGTGTATTGTGTGACCATGATCACGGTGTGCTAACTTGCCCAAGAAGTTTGAAGAGAACATGGAATCAAAGTTGTCACATCAACGTGTGACCAATCTCATGCTCTGTGGTCCAGGTACCATAGCTGGCCACAGAACAGTTGTATGGAAAAGTTGGATATCTGGTTCGCAACCCGTAATGATCTCACAGATAGTTCTTCTTCTTGGCGGTTCGTGTATATTGCGTGAGATGCCACTCGACGTCGCCGTCCTTGTTTTCAAGGGTGCCACTTCGGATTTCGAATGGTCGCATCGTCATTCTTGGGCCGACCTCAGCCAATTCGACACTGTCATATCCTGTCCTCACGAAAACGTGGTGTCTGACTTCAATGCTATCCTCGATGTTCTTGAAAGTAACGACTCGGTTGCCAACCTTGTTCTTGCTCGTGATGGCTTCTCTAGGAGGAAAGACGTGTTTCAAGACCTTGACTATGCGCTCGCCCAGGCGACTAGTAAACCCGTCGAAGATGAGATGGGGATAAGACTCGCTCACTGTTCCGCGCACGCTTCCAGGAATATCGTGACGGAGCACGACGTTGTGCAAAGAGAAGGAAACCGTTGGGCCATGAGGAAAGTGGGACAATGTCAAAGCGGTTGGTGTACCTCGATGCTCATGAAGAAGAACAACGTCGGAGAGGCCGGCTGACTGGGCAGAGCGCACCAGGTCAGGCAGGATGAGGTTTCCACGGTTAAGGCGAACAGCTGTGGGGAGAAGAAGTCTGATCTCCTTAGCGAAAGCTGCTAGTCTAGCGGAGGGATCTCGGGAGGTTGTCACAAGCACACGCGGGTCGACAATTCCAGAAAGCTGGGCATACTCGTCGTCGAGGTCAAGTTCTTCGTTGGTTGTGAGGTCAGGTCGGGATTCGTCGTACTGGTAGTCCTTGCGCAAAGACTTATCGTTGGCGATGGTAGGATCCAAAGGCTTGCCAGAAGCGAGGGATGACCTCAGCTTGGCTCGCTTCTCACTGATCTCGGCATCTCGCAGAAGAAGAGCTCGTCGGTATAGGTAGTCGCGCCTTTGGCGCGCTTGTTTGCGCTGCATAACCAATGTCAGTATTCATGGCTTGAATCGAAAAGAATCTCGGCCTAGCTTACAATCATGGTGTAAAATAGTATAAACTTGTTTCTAGAAGTAGGACCCTTCTCCAGAGATTGGCCGTCGATATGAAATTTCCTGGCCGCCAGTACGAAAGTCTGGATAGAAAAAGTTCCTTATCGAACGGATCCGATAACAAAACCGCCTATCACGTGGGCGCAAAGTGTCCCACTCACTTGTACCAAGCAAAGAGGGTCCAGCTGCTCACCTGGATATAATTCCTGGTTCACTAGAAGCCACAATTTCCTGAAGCCAAATTCTGTGACGTGCTTTCCGAGATATTCTGTGCTACTCATCGATTCCGCTTGACTACGAGAGTATTTCTCGCAGCCTGGCCTACTTCTGTTCCGGCGCATTTGTTCCCGCGATGATGTGAGCCTTACCAGCGACTTACAACTCCCAATCACTTTCGCAATTCGACCCGGGCCGCCCCAAAAGCCTCCCAGACGGATCTCTTCGAAAGAACAACAGCTGTAGGTGAGTCGCACTTGCTTTTGGTTTCATTTAGCAGTCCGGGTCCCGCCCACATTCACTGCATCGCCACTGCCCTATCTTGTTCAGCGCGGGGATTCAGACGTTGATAAGTCTCCTTGCAGGAAAACCCTACGAGCCACCACCAAACTCCACACAACACCAATATGGAGGGCGCCTTCACCCATGTTGGGAATCATCTGATATCCGACTCCGCTGCTGCTATCAAGGCAGGAGCCGATGATCTTTCTACAATCGACCCCGACGAGAGCTTACTCTATACCAAATACGGAGATCAAAACGGCCGCCGCCGAGCTGACGATGACGACAACCAAACTGAAGTATTCGAGGAAGACGATAACGATAGTCTAAACAGCGTTCCGGTTGATGGACTGAATGGACTCAAGCTCAAGGGCAAAGACGAGGAGAAGGAACTTCCGGCTCACGCATGCGCGTAGGTTGACTGCTTAGGCACCTTGTTCCTTGGCGTTTGCTAACATATGGTTAGATATTGCGGCATTCACTCTCCAGGATGTGTCGTGAAATGTCTCACATGCAATAAATGGTTTTGCAGTGCGAGAGGCAACGGTACTTCGACCCACATCGTGAACCACCTCGTTCGAGCTCGCCACAAGGAAGTTCAGCTTCACCCAGAGTCTACCCTCGGCGATACCGTTTTGGAATGCTACAATTGTGGAACAAAGAATGCTTTCCTTTTGGGTTTTATCCCAGCAAAGTCCGATACTGTTGTTGTCCTTCTCTGCCGACAGCCTTGTGCCGCCAACACCTCGAACAAGGACATGAACTGGGATACATCACGATGGCAACCACTGATCGAAGAACGAGCCTTTCTACCATGGCTGGTTGCGACGCCATCAGACTCCGAGCAACTTAGAGCCCGTCACCTTACACCGAACATGATTGCCAAACTAGAGGAGATGTGGAAAATTGAGCCCAAAGCGACAGTAGTTGACCTTGAAAAGGCAGCCAGTATTGATGACGATCCCCAGCCTGTCCTATTAAACTACGACGATCCCTACCACTATCAGAACATCTTCGGTCCATTGGTTAAGATGGAATCCGACTACGACAAGAAATTAAAGGAAGCACAATCTGAAGATGGACTCTTGGTTCGTTGGGACTACGGTCTGAACAACAAGCATCTTGTGAGCTTCAATCTTCACAAGATTGAGTCCGGCGACGTAAAGCTTGCTGTCGGTGACGAGATGCGCCTACGATACAAAGGCGAGCTACGATCTCCTTGGGAAGGAGTCGGCTATGTTATCAAGATCCCGAACAACCAGTCTGACGAAGTTACGCTTGAGTTGCGCAAGACTGGAAACGAGAAGCTCGTTCCCACCGACCTGTCTCACAACTTTTCGGCCGATTATGTCTGGAAAGCGACATCCTATGACCGTATGCAACTGGCCATGAAAACCTTCGCTGTCGATGACATGAGTGTATCTGGTTACATTTTCCACACTCTGCTGGGTCACGAGGTTCAGCTACAAGTTATGAAGACGAACCTGCCTAAGAAGTGGTCTGCTCCTGGCCTTCCTGATCTCAACCCTAGCCAAGTCGGTGCGATAAAAGCAGTTCTGCAGAAGCCCCTCAGCTTGATCCAAGGACCTCCCGGAACCGGTAAGACTGTAACCTCTGCCACCATCATCTACCATCTAGCCAAGATGAGTGGAAACCAGGTTCTAGTCTGCGCACCCTCCAACGTCGCTGTGGATCAGCTTTGCGAGCGCGTCCACCGCACTGGGCTCAAGGTGGTCCGCCTCACAGCCAAATCTCGTGAGGATGTTGAATCATCTGTCAGTTTCTTGGCTCTCCATGAACAGGTCCGCATGTCAGAGCACAACAGCGAGCTTGTCAAGCTCTCGCAGCTCAAGAACGAGCTGGGTGAGCTTTCAAGTCAGGATGAGAAAAAGTACAAGCAACTCACCAAGATTGCCGAACGTGACATTCTCAACAATGCCGACGTTGTTTGCTGCACTTGTGTGGGTGCCGGTGATCCCCGCCTGTCGAAGATGAAGTTCAGAAACGTCCTGATCGACGAGTCAACTCAATCAGCAGAGCCTGAGTGCATGATCCCCCTTGTTCTTGGATGCAAGCAGGTTGTCCTTGTGGGTGATCATAAGCAACTCGGCCCTGTCATCATGAACAAGAAGGCTGCCAAGGCCGGTCTTAACCAGTCACTTTTTGAGCGCTTGGTCAATCTGAAGCTTTCCCCGATCCGACTGAATATCCAGTACCGTATGCACCCTTGCCTTTCTGAATTTCCCTCCAATATGTTTTACGACGGTAGTCTGCAGAATGGTGTCACCCACGAAAACCGCTTGCGCAAGGATGTCGACTTTCCTTGGCCAGTCGGTGAAATGCCTATGATGTTCTGGTCTAATTTGGGCCACGAAGAAATTTCTGCCTCGGGAACATCGTATCTCAACCGCACGGAAGCATCCAACGTTGAGAAAGCAGTCACTCGCTTCTTCAAGGCAGGGGTGAAGCCTGCTGATATTGGTGTCATTACCCCATACGAAGGTCAACGAAGCTACATCGTGACTACTATGCAAAACTCGGGAACTTATAAGAAGGAGTACTACAAGGAGGTAGAGGTCGCTTCAGTTGATGCTTTCCAGGGCCGTGAGAAGGATTTTATTGTCCTCTCATGTGTCCGATCCAACGATAATCAGGGTATTGGTTTCTTGTCGGACCCCCGCCGTCTTAACGTGGCCTTGACCCGAGCTAAATACGGTCTTGTCATTCTTGGCAATCCCAAGGTTCTGTCCAAGCACGAGCTCTGGCACAACTTACTTGTTCATTTCAAAGATCGCAAGTGCTTCGTCGAAGGCCCTTTGACCAACCTCCAGGCATGTCTGCTTCAGTTCAGTCGCCCCAAAGTTAGTTTCCGCCAGAAGAACCAGCAACCGCAGTTCGGAGCTGGGAGCTACTCTAACGGAGGGCGTTTCAACCCGCCTCCTTCGGGTCGGGACTTCGATTTGGGCTCCATGGTGTCGTACATCCCCGATGATGTATCTTCCGTTCACGGTTCTGCGTTTGGCGGCGCTTCCCTCAACAGCGCCTTTCCCCCCATGTTCTCGAGCTTCACACCGGACCAGTGGCCTGGTCTACCAGGTGTAGCTGCTCCTGGCCGAGGAGGCAAGAGCCGTGGCCGTGCCACTGAAAGCATTGCGGGCGAGAGCGTGGCCAATTCCGAGTATACGGACGCATCTTCAAGTGTGATTGGCGGCAAGGGAGTAGGGCAAGGCGGCGTCAGTCTTGGAGCAGGACTTCATGATGCTGTCACGGGCATGCGGCCTGTCTCGTACAGTCAAAGCGACCGCCTCAAGCAGTACGTCGAAAGCAGTGGACGCATGGTTCCCGGTAACGGCTATGGACGACGTTTTGATGACGACGAGAAGAGTGTCAGCACGGCATTCCACAGCCAGATTGGAGGAGGTTACGACTGAAGGAACAAATGAGCGCTATGGGTAGATGATTCCAATTTTGCATCCCACGGGCTCCGCTGCACGTTTTGCCGCCATAAGTGGAGGGCAAATCGCCGTTCCCTTCGGAAGCCTTTCAGCAAGGCCTACGCGGTCAAATCCCGCCCCTCTTTGCGGACACCGTGCCGTGTCCCAATTGTTGGACGACGCCCGGCTAGGTTACAAGCCAGGGCAGAGACATGGGAGTTGCGTTGCCAGCGGCTTGGCGCACGACGGCCCTATATAGGGTCGTAGCAGGCCCGGCAGGTGCAGATTGTCTTGATCTTTGAAAAGAAAACATTACGATAGCGGAGGGGTCAAGGAAGGCGTGAGGAATGAGGTGAGGAGAAGTGGCCTGCAACGACATACAACCTAAATTGTTTAGTCGTACAAGACAAGATGATGGAGCGAACTCGTATAACACGATGGTTCAAACCACATTGGAGGATTCGTGGGCCACCCGATTGCTTGGTGCTTTGGCACCCTACATTGATTTTTCGAGTTGACCATAGTCAGTCATTACTAGATAGAAAACAAGCTCAAGTCGTTCTTTTGATCAATCACAGCTCATGCAGGAGTTCTCAGTATACACGCAAGGTTAGTTTTGGGCCGAAGCAAGGGGAACCAGAGGAATGTTGAAGAGCACCATACTAACTTGTTGGACAAAGCGACTAATTGATTCTGCATGGATTGCCCTGCCCCTTGCCAGGAAAACAGAACATCGAGTGTATAAGACAATAGGGCTGAAGTTGTAAGGGAGAGATGTATCTGTCAGGGGTTGATAGTTTTCACCGCCGTACAGAATTTGGGTGGGAATTCTGGCATCAACTTAGTAGTCTAGCAGAGCTGATTAGGAATGAGCCAGATTGAACGGCTACGTTTAATTGACCTGGCCTTCCAGCTTATATGGAGGGTTGGCTTAGTAGTATGAAGCGCCACCTTATAGGGTATCTTTTAGTGGCTGTCAAGTGCCATGTTAGTTAGTGTGGGCAGCTGTCGTCAACGGTAATATCCACCATGCAAAGGATTGAAATTGTCTATGTTGCTACCAAGTTCAACATCCAGCATTCAAACTGCATACTTGATAGGTATTTAAGGGTCTTGCAATGTAGAGCAAAATGAAACAGAAGAATTCAAAGCTCTGAAGCCTTTACTATAACGCGCCAAGCATTCTACCTGCTACAGCCGCACGTATTTGAGTCTAGGTACCTAGTAGGTAGGTGTTCAGGTACTATACGCAAGCCTCCCCCTGGAAGTTGCATATCAATCCCTCCCTGGAACTGGTTGGCTTGGCTTCCGCCATTGGACCACTGTCTCTCCCTTATTTTTGTCTATCATCTCCACGCCGCACACTTACTAAAGCAGGTACAGCCAAGGAACAGGCAGGTACACATGTGCCTACACTTCCATAGATAGTAGCTTGTTCCGTCCCTACTTGCGCAACGCTGATTCTTCCTTTCTTGCATCTCTTGTTCTCTTCTTTTGTGCTTGGCTCTTCACGTCGCTCTTTAGACCCAATTGACTGCTTGATATCTCCCTCTTCGTATCTCGGTGAAACTCACCACACTTCAACCCTCACATTTTCGACGCGCAATGCGCATATAACATCATAATGCTGGCCACTTTCCAAGGGCGACCCGGTCGTCGCTATATTAGCCTTTTTCTTTTCATCGCCATCACATGGTTCCTTGTCCACAACTTTCGCCCCTACGAACGTTACCGTACCGTGAGAATAGGAACGTACAACTACCTTCCTAGTAGTTACGATTGGAGCAAGCAGCAGATCTTCCACCCCGTCGAAGACATCAGGGGTCCCCCGAATGGCACATTCAAGCTACTGCCCAAGATTCAAAAAGAACGTCCCAACGGTTACACAGAAGACAGCGAGACGACTGCTAGAAAAGCGGCCATCAAGCAGGCCTTCACCAAGAGCTGGGAGGCCTATAAGAAGCATGCATGGGGTTGGGACGAGCTGGCGCCAGTCTCCCTCAAGGGAAAGACCACTTTTTCTGGCTGGGCTGCCCAGATTGTCGATGCTCTCGACACTCTTTGGATTCTTGACATGAAGGATGAGTTCAAAGAAGCTGTCCAGATGGTTGCCATGATCGATTGGGCACGTACTGGTGATAGCTACCTCAACCTGTTTGAGGTAGCTATTCGTCACCTTGGTGGCCTCCTCTCTGCTTACGAGCTCTCTGACGAAGCTGTCTTGCTCGGTAAGGCCATTGAGCTAGGCGAGATGCTCTACGCTGCATTCGACACCCCCAACCGCCTGCCATCTCATTGGCTTTACTTCAAGTCCGCCAAAAATGGAGAACAGCAAGCCGATGAAGAAATGTCTGGCGCTGCAGGTGGTTCAATGTGCCTCGAGTTCACTCGCCTATCACAGATTACTGGCAACCCCAAGTACTATGATGCCACCGAACGCATCAAGAAGTTCTTCTACCGCAACCAGGACAATACTAAAATTCCTGGTTTGTGGCCACATGTCATGAACTATCGTGAGGAAAACGTCGACGACGATCGCTTTACCCTCGGAGCTGGCGCGGATTCCCTCTACGAGTACCTGCCCAAGATGCACGCCTTGCTGGGCGGCCTGGATCCTGAATACGTTGAGATGACCACCAAAGCTCTCGACACCGCCACTAAGAACTTGCTCTTCAAACCTCGTAATCCTAGTGACCTGAACATACTGATGTCAGGCAACGCAGTGCCAGGCGAGGATGGTGCCAAACCCAAGCTTACTGCTGAAATGCAGCACTTGACATGCTTTATCGGTGGGACTTATGCTCTGGCTGGCAAGCTTCTTTCACGAACTGATCTTGTCGACCTCGGTTCTCGTTTAACAGCTGGTTGTGTCTGGGCATACGATGCTTTCCCCACCAACATCATGCCCGAGATTGCTGAGCTTGAAGCATGCGAGTCTATCACCAGCAAGTGCCGCTGGAGTGATAAGCCCGTGGAGAAAAAGGACAAGCTGCCTGAGGGTTTCGTCCGAGTCCGCAACTCAGAATACAGACTGCGCCCCGAGGCTATTGAGAGTGTCTTCTACATGTGGCGTATCACAGGCGACGATGTCTGGCGCACCGCTGCTTGGCGCATGTGGGATAACATTGTCAAGCAGACTGAGACTCAGGAGGCCTTTGCTACAATCACTGATGTCAATAGGAAGGGTAGCGATAAGCGCGATAACATGGAGGTAGGTTTCCTAGTCTTCCAACTTCCCAGATTAAAGCTGACAATATGCTAGACCTTTTGGATGTCCGAAACAATTAAGTACTTTTACCTCACCTTTGAGAATCCCAACGTTATCAACTTGGATGATTGGGTGCTCAATACCGAGGCACACCCCCTGAAGCGTCCCAAGGGCGAGGAGCTCGAGACTCCTCAGAAGAAGACATCGTGGTGGAAATTCGGCCATTAAGCGATGATCTGGCGGACGATTTGTTCTTATATTGGTGTTTTAATGGGCTAGCAAAATGGAAGCATAGTGTTTTGGTTATAACAGCCTTTTATATATGGTTGAGTCTACATCAGCCGTTCTTCACATGAAAGCATGAAGGCAACCTGGTCTGAATGAATACTGAAACCCATGTGCAAGAGCCTCCACGGCAAGAGCCACGAATTGATGTAGGGTACGATATCAACATTCTCGAAATCATTTACTCTTAACGAGATTTACACGGCATTGATGTCATTAATACTGCTCATAAAGGCATGGTTCATACAGGTACTGATCCCGCTAATCGCATAGCCCCGCCTCACGCATATAACCTTCGCCCCAGTCATAGATTACATCACCACCAAAATAATGTATCATAACCTAGGTAGTACCTAACCCATGTCCCCATTTCACTTACACCACTACTTCATCCTGAAATAACTCGCTCTCCTCCTTATCCTTTCTTACCACGGCCGTAATGCGGCATGCCGCTGCGTCCCTCTCTCCTCTGTAGCCTGCGCCCTGCGCCAATTCCTCCAGCTTGCAGTGCTAGACTGCTCCGGTGCTCGGCGCCAGCTATCGGTGTACATGGACTACAATCTCAACAACGAAGAGGGCGGCATGATGAGATCGCCAAGAAGAATCATTATGAGCGGCTGAATTTGCGGCATGACGCCACGCCGGCAGAAATAAAAAAGTATTGTCATTGCCCGTAACGGTCGTGATGATATATTTGTAACTGACACCTCTTAGGTCCTTCTATTCACTTTCAAAGACCCACCATCCTGATGCCAATCGCTCAGATCCAAACGCTTCATCTACATTTTCCCTAATCTCCGAGTCATACACAGTGTTGTCTGATAAATCGCGCCGCTCGGCCTACGATCGTGATGTCCTTCGTCTGCAACATCACCCACCACAAACGGCCGCTCAGCGTGGTTCTTACCATTCCCATCAGGCTGGTGGACGCGCACCTTCAGGTCTAAGCCGCAGGAGAGGTACCTTTCGCGGCCCGCCACCTAGTTTCTACCGCAGCGGAGGCTGGGGAGACCAGGCGGACAAACGTCGCAAGGCGCATGAAGAGAGCACTGGTGGTGGTGGTGGCGGAGGCGGCGGCGGCGGCGCATCGTCGCAAGAACATGGAGCATCACACAGTCGTAACCAGAGTCCCTGGGGTGACCCTTTTAAACCTGAGGCTTCTGCTCATGGAGGAATGGGACCAGGCGACGACCCTTTTGGGCACCAGAACGATGTCCCTCACTTTGACAAAGCAGGCCATACGCGAACACATCAACGGGAGGATGAGCGGCGTAAAAGTCGATGGCAGAAGCGAGCTATGGGTGATGACGATGTCGAATTCGAGCCGCAAACGTCCATCACTGGACATTTCATCATTGTATCGGGCATTCTGGCAACGACGTTATTGGCCCCTCTCATATATATTCAGTTCATGAGCATTGGACAGCAGAAGAAGGAGAAAGTTTAGATTAAGGTGGGGAAACAGTCGGAACCTGATATTTCTCTTTAGAGCGCGAGTAGAAAGGATATACGGTATGAAAGACGTTTAAACGGCAGTACTGAAGTTTCACGACTGATGGGCGATGAGTTCTTCATGGGCAGGGCGGAGCTCCCTGCACAAATATCTAAAGAGAGGCTTCACGGACCAAAAGAGGCACCAAGACATGGCAAAGATCTTTGGGATTTTTTATTTGAGATAATCTACATCCTTAAGGACCACCGCAATGCAAGCCTGTAAGGTACATGAGCTGTTTAGGGTGGGACAACTCCAGAGCGGAATATTCTAGCGCAAATTTTATGCTAGAAGCTGAATAGAGGTATTTTTAGAAGCAGTTTAACCCTCGAAGGTGAAGCTGGCACCGAGCTTGTGGGTAGCCTGGTCGAGCTTCTGGGTGTCGAAAGAGCCACCGAGACCCAGGGTGACACCCTCACGGAGGAGAACATTGTAGGCAAGGGCAGCAATACCGCGGTCGTTGATCTTGACCTATATTTCGGATCATGAGTCAGTCGCATATCCCTCTCCTTTTGAGCTTAATTCTACGAACCTTGGTGAAAGAGACGGGGTCGATGCGGTACTTGCTGGCGACTTCAAGACCGACAGCGTTGCCAGTCTTGGAGTTCCAGGTAGCCTTGGCACCAGCCTCAACCTGGGAGTTGACCTTGTGGTAGTAAGAAGCAGCGAAGACGCTGAGGTTGTCAGAAGCGGTAATGGCAGCGCTGTACTGGGGAGCAGCATAGCCGACAGCGGCACTGTAAGCGGTCAGGGCAGCCTTGTTGGCATCGTAGCCAGCGGAAGCACCAGCCAGGAAACCCTCGTGGCCGACAACGGCATCGACGTTGGCGACGGGGCCCTTGAGGAGATCGAAGAAAGCACGGCCGTGGAAACCGGGCTGCTTGAAGTGGAGGTTGAACTTGGCACCCTTAGCGGCGGTGGCAGGGAGGAAGTTGAAGAGACCCTCAAGCTTGAGACCCTTGGCGAGGGAGTCGGCGACCTCGATCTTGGTGTCGAGAGCGTTGGCGGTGTTCCAGGTCTGGGTGAGGGTCAGGCCTGTACGGGAGTAAAACATTAGCAATTGAGCAAAGCCGGGTCGAACAGACGTCGCAAATCCGATCGGCCATCCCGACTTTGGCCCCAGGATTCGCGAGACGCTGAGAGAGGGGAGGTTTTGTTTGCGGCGGGGGTTAGATACGGGTGGTGGAGACGGAGATGGAGATTGTGAAAGTGAAAGTGACGTTGAAGAAGAAGATGGTGGTGTCGTACCGGTAGGCTTGTCGGTGTATTTTCCCTCAATCTGTAAGGTTTAGGTCAGTGATGTGTTCCAAAGCAGGAGGGAGGCCATTTCGTTTCTCGTTGAAGTTGTAGAGAACTAGTTCGACAACGGCGCCGAAAGCCGCGGTTGACCGAGCACTAGCCTCCGAACTCCCGAACGAAAAACAATACGATAGCCTGCCATTGGATTCGTTGGTGAAGAAATACTCACAGCAGCAGAGGTGGCCTTCTCGTGGCTGGACTTGCCAGTGACCTTGAAGGCAACGCCGTTGGGGGCGGTGTCCTTGAACTCGAAGGTGGTGGCAGAGAGGTGGTAGAAATCCTTGTTGAGGAGCTATAAAACGGCGCAAAAACGAGGCGCAAAAGTCAGCGGAGCTCATAAATAATCATGTTGCAGGTATAGCAAAGGTGTTTGGTTCCAATGTCGAAGCAATTGGCATCTTGGAGCTGTATGGTCCGTTCCACTCTTCGGTATGGGATCCAAAATAGTAGGGAAAAAACAGATCTGTCGCAGCCGTGATGTATCACAGATAGAAGAACCAAAGCAGAAGTAAAGACGACGACGCGGGGAGAGGTCAGAAGAGGCATACATCGTTGGCCGGCTTGGCAATGTCGGAGAAGGCGGGGACAGACATGATTGCGGTGTTTGGTATCTTGAAGATTATGAGTCTTTAAAGAAGGGATGTGATGAAGATGAAGATGGGGACGGGAGAGAGAAACGGGGGAGGAGAGTGGGAGACGATAGGAAGAGCCTGGCAGAAAATAATGGATGCTTGGGCTCTCTCTAGCTGGGCTGGCTCCCCAGGCATGGATTTACACAGGGCATCCTTCTACACAGGGTTTAATTGTTGGGGGACCCCGCTGTAGCCAGGGTTGCCCAGGCACAGTAGCTAAGCTCCACGGGGCCCAAGCTCTGATATTTGTACAGTCTCGGCTACCAGACAGGCCTCGAAGCAGGGAATTGGCACAGGCGTCACCCAGGTCGGCTGATATCGGGACTGTGTCACCTTGTCGCTTGGCCAGTCGCGGGTGACCACTCTGTACCTTAAAACACCAATAATCCGTTTGTGCTGCAGCCGACGATCATGTAATTCATCAATCTAATTTAGTGATTTAATAGGTTCCCCAGAAACTAGGGCCCACGTGGAGGGGTAATGGGCAATTCTCACCTGGCAGGTTGTCTTGTCCAATGCCTCATTTTTTATTTATCAACTTTTTGCCAACAGCTTAAGCAACCGAGTGAGTACCTAGACGAAAGAAACACCTATATAATTGGAAGCACACTCATTTGCCATGTCATGGTTAGATCTACTTGCCACTCTCCCAAATCTCGGGCTATCTCATGTCTCATGTAACATACATTAAACTTGACTCGCCGCCCAACAGGTGTTGTTATCCATACAGACCTCGATTCCACCTTTAGCTTCTCGACGCATGAACAGCTCAGACACTAACAGCTCATCTGACTCCATCATTAACTGACCACTACCATAGGCCAAACGAGCCTTGTCTAGCCCAACTACCTGCTAAACACCAGTATCAGAATGAATTAACACCTCGCTGCACTGACGAATTTGATCGACCAACCCACGTCGAGGAGCGTCGCTCACCTATTGGCTAGTTCACCACACCCATCTGTAATAGGCTGCTTCATCGTCAAGACCCTTCATGCATGAGCAAGTCAAGCAGCACAACATCAAGCAAGCGCTAGCCTTCAATATATTTGACATTCACCGACCCTCGCACTAACACGCATACGATGCAATTCTCTCTTTCTAGAACATTTGTATTGTTCTTGATTTCCGTGTTCCTGCCCATATCATCCGTCCCTTTTTACAGTCATCATCATTCCAAGGTAGGTAAGCAAATCCCAGACGCCTTTTTCTCTACCTCCAAGAAACGACACCCAGAGTTGCTCCTTAGATCAGGTTCATGGCAGATACCTCAGATAGTGTAAGTTACAATGAGTCGACCAAGTTTTCTCTACTTGGTGTTTTACTCGATTCGCTATGTCATTAAGCCGCGCTGTCGTACTTGGCGTTGTGGGTGGCAATGGCTCTATTACAATGTTAGCAACCATTTTCTCTTTCTTTTTTCGTTTACAGGGATTTGACTTACCGGCCACTAGGGTCGGTCTGCTTGGACCAGGTGGGAGTCCAGCGCATGACAGTTGACGCGCAGTGAGGGGGGAAGTGCTCGTCAAACATGCATCGGTACCAGTACGCCTCCTTGGTATCAGGGATATCGTTGCCCCACTCAGGCTTGGGGTTCTTCATCATCTCATCGGTGACCTGCTTCTCAGCGGTGTCCTTGAGGGCGTCGATCCAACCGTAGCCGACACCATCAGAGAACTGTTCCTTCTGTCGCCAGAGGATGTTGTCGGGAAGGTAAGGCTGCTCGCCAGGCTCATCCGAAGTATCGAAAGCCTTGCGGAGGATGTACTTTTCGAGCTTCTCCGTGGTGATCATCTTGTCCTGAGGATCAATGTTCATGGAGTACTCAAGGAACTGTTCAATTAGTTAGCACTGTGCGCTCCACTCGGTTATCCTTAAGAAAATCAGCTTACCTCCTTGTCAAGGAAAGGAACACGAGCCTCAAGACCCCAAGCAGATGTGGACTTGTTGGCTCGCAGACAATCAGACAGATGCAAGTTCTTGACACGTCGCACGGTTTCCTCGTGGAAAGAGTCCTTGTCAGGAGCAGCGTGGAAGTACAAGTAACCGCCAAAGATCTCGTCACTGCCCTCGCCACTCAGAACCATCTTGATACCCATAGCCTTGATCTTTCTCGACAAGAGGTACATGGGGGTAGAGGCTCGGATGGTGGTGACGTCGTAAGTCTCGAGGTGGAAGATAACGTCAGAAAGAGCGTTGAGACCGTCCTCGATAGTAAAGGTCATAACATGGTGCTTGGTTCCGAGGAACTTAGCGACCTCGAGAGCCGCCTTGTTATCGGGAGAGCCTGGAAGACCGATGGAGAAAGAGTTGAGCTGGGGAAGGTAGGTAAGAGTGTCGAGGTGGTCGTCATCGTCAACACCAACAAGACCCTCACCAGTGTCGGGGTCCTCGACAGGGAGAACGTTGCCGTTGGCCTCGAGAGCCTGTTTTCGGAGTCGGGTCACCTCACGCTGGGCGATGGAGGCAGTCAAACTCGAATCAAGACCACCGGAAAGAAGAACACCGAAAGGCACCTCAGCCATGAGTCGCTTTCGGACGGACTTTTCAAGAGCCTGTCGAAGGACCTTGTAGTCGACAGGGCTGCTGGGAACCTTCTTGGGGTCCCACCAAGAGGGGTTGAAGTAGCGAGTGGTCTCGCCAGTCTTGGAGTCGTAGACATGACCGGGAGGGAAAGCGACGATCTTGTCGCAAACGCTGTGCAAACACTTCAACTCGGAGGCGAAGTAGACGGTTTCAGGCTCAGTGGAGGACCAGCCCTGGTAAAATGTGGTAATACCGATAGGGTCGCGGGCGGCAATTGTGCGGTCTTGCTTCTTGTCGTAGAGGACAAACGAGAACATGCCATCGAGGTGGTTGGGGGCATCGGTGTCAAATTCGGTGTACTAGAAAATATTCGTTGTGAGATTGGTGCTCCCGTCGAAGTCATACGCCAGGTTCTCTTACCAAGGGGATGATGACCTCGCAATCAGAAGTGGTCTTGAAGTGGTATCGCTCCTTGAGGTGCTTTCGAATGTGACGATGGTTGTAGATCTCACCGTTGACGGCGAGAATGATGCTGTCGTCGGCGTTGGTCAGGGGCTGGGCTCCGGACTCTGTGGAAAATTGTCAGTCGCGAGGGCTTCCAGGTGTCAAGAGCTTACGACTTACCAACACCGACAATGCTGAGACGCTCATGGCAGAGAACTAATGCAACAGTTAGAGATGCAATCTTGGGTTTCCTGAAAGTCAATTGACGTACTGGTGTGGTTGGAAATAACGCTTCCACCTAAAAACACGACTTTAGTACTTGCTATGAGTGTGACGATCCAGCCGTTATTTTCACATACTCCAGTCGGGGCCACGGTGACGGATTCTGCGCCGATAAGTTAGTTTCGAGGTTTTCGACCAGGTGTCATCGTACATACTGCTTTGCGAGTTTCAGAGCCGTAGGCTTGAACTTTTCCACGTCGGGATGACTGCGAGATGGCAAAATGTTAGTCGCGCCATGATCCAGCAACAACTTTTCCCCTCCGACCGCGGGGTGATCTCAATCCAATTCAATTCATGGCGGGGTCCTGATGCCCCATGCCCTGCCCCTCCAAAGCCACCAGAGGGAGATCCATGTTCATTCGCAAGGGGTGAGAACGTACCGGTGACAGGCGAAGATTCCACACATGATCGCGGTTGCAGAAGCGTGCAATAGAGAAGTGTTGGATAGAGAATGGTATGAGGGAGGGAAAGGAACGGGACAAGCAAGATTAATATTTAGCAGCAGCCCAAGGAGAGAAAAAAAGAGGAGTCATAGCAAAACTCCACCCTCCCTTCTCTCCGCCGGCACAGGCGACAAGCGACAGGCGATAAGTGACTACTTCCTGCCTTCCATCCCCCAGGTACCTGCCTACTATCTACAGCACCGGCCCGGGAGGCGCAAGGTTATTAGCGGTTGTTGTCAGATCTAATGTACTCGATGAAACCTTTTCAGTCGTTAAGGTTATCCACAAGTTGCTCCGCTGCGGAAACGATGAGCATGTCTCTCTCCACTGTGATGGTGACTGGCAACTATTGAGTAAGTCGCTAAACCAACTAAGTATTGCTACAGATTGCCGCAGGCTTTTTGATTGTACACTCTTTGACTTCAGGTCAGATCGTCCATTGCTTTGCTCTACATCCACGGAAGAACCTGTCCGTTGATAGATAACGGGTTATCAAACCAGGTCAAGCCAAAAACTTTTTGGAGGTGTGAGTAAACAAGATGGCCGACTTCGGCTCACAAATCGGCAGACTTCATTGGACTTCATTGGCAGCCAAGAGCCAATGAGCCCTGAAGCTTGGATGTTATTGGACAAATTACATAAACTTTAGGTTAGGTGTTTGATAAGGGGAATACAGCGGGTATACGCATATATGGCTGTTGTTGTTGCGTCACAAAAACAGACAACCGCCGTTCATACGGTGATTTGTCAACATGGATACCGAGTATTGCAGATTGTTTCTTCTATCATATGAATTCGTTCGGACGACGAGGACTGGATCAGTGGGGCGTTCCCACAACGCATGCCAAAGTGAATCACTCGCCGACCAACATCGCAATGCGTGGACCAACAACTGCCCGGTACAATGTAACATACTGACGGAGAAAGACTCTGCTTAATCTTTGAAAAAAATACGTTCCTGTTGGCTCTAGCTGTATTCCATGTTCAGCGACCTAGCGTGCAGTATAAAACCTTTGCCTAGCACCCAATCCCTCGTTATATCATTGCATAGCTCGTATCATGCTGTGTCACATATGTGTGCCCCCGTAGTCCCTGAACTCCCTCTTGCAGGTTACAGGTGACTTCCCGCCTTGGTATTTCCTTTAACGCCGTGGCTTGAGGTCTCTCACAAAGAAAAATTTCGTCTAAATAGCCTCTGTGCCTGAAGTCTCCAGAAGGATGCTCAAGGAGTGGGGTTTTCACGGACTATTCGGCGAACTCGTTTCTCGTACTCGGCGCGATCCCTCTTGAATAAGTTGTATGCCTCCGCCTGGGCAGGGGACTCGGGATTAGGGTCGTTGAGGAGGTCTTGAATACCAAGCAAGATTTGCTTGACGGTGATGGCAGGCTTCCATGCCTCGTCTTCGTTAAGGATGGACAAACACACAGTTCCTGACGGGTAAACGTTCGGGTGGAACAGCGGGGGAACAAATTTGCCTGGGTTATATCAGCATCAAGTCCCTCTCCGGTTATATCTGAAACTCGTCTTCTTACATTTAGGAGGCTTTGTGGGATATTCTAGTACAAAAGTTAGCACACATCACAAGAGCGTCGCATGGTGTTGTGTCGGGTCTTACCATCGGGAAAAGCGATAGTTAGTTTGAAAAGACCACCAGACCAAATCGTACTGTCCTTTCCAGGTATTCCACATTCCCAGTTCTTGACATCGAGAACACCCTCTTTGGTGCGCTGGGGCTTGGCATAGAAACCGAAAGGATGGTCTCGTCGCCACTGCTTCCTGCTTGGGTCTCAGCATAGTCCGAGGTCAGCACAAGCTGTACAGTCTCACCTTTCCTCTTGCAATCTGTTTTGACACAGCGCCATAATTTCTTCCAGCGGGGAAACTGGCCGCGGCAAGATGGGGGTTGTGGTATTGACGATGAGCACGAGATCGTCAAGGGTCGAGGGTTGAGGGCAGCGCGAAGTCGAAGAGCTGAGGCGCAGCGAATATTATGACGGCGACGAAAAGTTGCTAAGCTAAGCAAGAAGTTCAAGTAGCAAGGTGCGCAGGCCTTCGTTTTGCACGGGGGCTAGATTTTTCAAAGAAAAGAAGGAACTCGAGAGGAGAGGCTGATGGGGAGATGGAAAGAAATCGAAACCAAAGCCCGATACTATTTGTGCAGGCGTGCAATTCACCAAACGACGTCTTTGTTGATGACTTGCTGCACAGGCCAATGCTCACTGCTGTTGGTCGAGAAGCACGTCCACCCGTTTTTGGGAAACCCCACTACTGGAATTAGTGGTCGGTTGCCTGTAGGTACCTGAGCACACTCAGTGGAAAATAGGTAGTGTTGTTATGGTGGGGTAAGCCCCTAACCATCCTCATAGCTGTCACTCGTAGGGGTCGGAAACCTTTGATGGATGCAGAGTGTAAAAGATGGAAATTATCGAGTCAGCTTTCGTCTTAGTAAACCAGTCTCTTGCTTCCTTATTTTGTTCAGTGGCAGTTTAAGAGGCCTGAAGATTTCCACAGGTGTAGGTACCACAACCCAGGCAGCCTGATCACTTTAGTATCTGGTCTATGGAAATCACCTGTGACCTAGCGCCGGTCGGGGTCACAATCATAGGTCACCTCGGCACAGTCAATTTAGAAGCGGGCATACATCCGCTCACCTCAAAGTTCCTTGCCCACGTATTGTCAACTGGTAGACTACAATTCTCCATTACCAACCACTCACTTAACTCCTACGTCGTAGAGCTTCACGTGAAGAAGTCTGCCGCGCCAAAGTCTCTTCACGACTACGACGGCAGCTGAAATTCGCCAGCTTATTCGTCTCACTTCACCGACGTTCGTTAACATAAGTGGGGGTATGTGAGTAAGTTGTGTTGGATATACAAACAAACAATAGCATCATGAGCGCAGACAAGGACATAGAAGCTGCCTTGAAGGAGGAGGTTAAGGAGGAGCTCAAGGAAGCTGCCAAAGCGGATATCAAGGACGAGCCGAAGGAGGACAAGGAAGAGCATATCAGTAATCTCAAGGTCGAGGATGTTGCTACTCCAGCCTCGGCTGACACTGCAATGCCCGAAGCCCTGGTGGCTGACCCCCCAGTGTCTGCTCTCTCAGCAGAGACTTCCACTTCAGAGGCAGAGTCAACCAAGATGGTTCCTCAGGAACCTCCTCATCAAGAGATGGTTTCTCAGGAGACATCTAAGGATGCTGCCCAAGACACCACCTCTCCGGATACTTCTCCCAAAGAGACTATAGCCCAGCACACTGCTGCTGAGGAGACCGGATCCAAAGAACCCGCGTCTGAAGAGATCGATTCGCAGGTCACCACCACCAAGGAGGGTGCTCCTAAGGAATCTGCTTCCCGAGAGGATGCTGCTGTGCTCACTACCGCAGCAGTGGTGACCGCGGCAGCTGCTACAGAGGCAGTCGCGGAAAAGGCCGCCAGCCTCTCGGCGCCTGCAGTCGAGACTGCAAAGCTCCTTGACGATTTCGAGGATGTTCCAGACCCAGACGAAGATGATCTGGACGACCTGGATGGTACGTTGCAAGAAAGCAGTGTCATGAGCGCATCCGCTAATTGTTCCTAGATATGTTGGACGAGTTCTCGGCAGTCAAGATCGATCAACCTAAGCTTGTGGAAGCTGCTTCTGCTATTAAACCAGAAGCTCCAAAAGATGCAGCTCCCTCTGGCAAGCAGCCTGAAGTTGAGGATGCATTTTCAGAAGAAGAGTTTGCCAAACAGTTACAGGCTGGTATGGCTGATCTCCTAGGCGAGCTTGAACAGTCCGTAAGTCTTATTTCACCACAAATACGTCACATCATTGCAAGTGCTAATACTTTTCCAGCCGGACATGCAAGCTCAATTCGAGGACATCTTTAAGCACATCGCTGCGGCGGAAGGGGCTGGTGATGCGCCACCTCCAAGCTCCTCAAAGGGGCCAGCATCTCAACCACCGCCCGAGGATGCATCTTTCCAAGATACCATTAAACGGACAATGGAGAGGATGCAGGCGTCAGGGGACCAAGCTACGGCTGCTGCTGCCTCAGGGTCCGGCGACGACTTCATGTCCGAGATGCTCAAGCAATTATCCTCAGGCGATCTTGGCGACCTAGGAGGCGAGGGCAGCGAAGAGGAGTTCTCCAAAATGCTCATGGGCATGATGGAGCAGCTCACCAACAAGGAAATCCTCTACGAACCTATGAAGGAGCTTGATGAGAAGTTCCCAGAGTGGCTAATCAAGAATCGTGACGCGACACCCAAGGAGGATTTGAAGCGGTATGAGGAACAACAATCCATCGTGCGTCAGATAGTGGCCAAGTTCGAAGAGAAGACATACTCGGATTCCAACGCGACGGATCGTGAGTTTATCGTGGACAAGATGCAAAAGGTATGTCCATCTCGCCCTTCTCCTGGATGGTTTTATTGATACTAACATCGCTATCAGATGCAAGCAGCAGGATCGCCACCCTCTGATCTTGTTGGAGACATGCAATCGGCCCAAGATGCCCTCAACCCAGGAGATGAAGCCTGTAATCCGCAGTAGCTACCAAGCCCGGGTATCCATCCGAGCCATCTAAGCACACTTTACCAAAATAATAGTTGTATATCCGATGCTATGTTAATGGTATTTCCCAAACGCCATAGCCTTCTTCAAGGTCCGATTAACCCCAACTCCGTGCGTGATAAAATGCAAAGCAGTAAAAGAGTGAACACACAAAAGGCAAGCTCGCTATTGCATCTCAATATCCCCAGAAGTATCCATTTGGTCTTGTGGTTGCATTTGCAAGCTCTGCTGTGCTTGCTCTTGTGCAATAAGTTCAGCAAAGACGTCATCATAGTCTTCCTCTGATAGTGTAGGTGATGGTGGTCGCTGAGAGGACGTCATCTGCTGTTCTTCGTAAGATGCCAACATAGCCTGGAGCTGCTCTTCCTCATCCATCATCATCTCATCCTCCTCAGGGATCGGGGGGTGTTCTTGATGAAAAGTCATGGCCTCTTCAATGTCTGCTTCGGTAACTTCTGGAGCATCATGTAATAGTTGTCCTCTGTCTGCCAGGTAATTTGTTCTCAAGAACTATGGCTGAAGTCAGTAACAATGGTATGAGACCTGCAAACTGCTATCTTACCTGTCCCTCGATGTCTCTTCGTTGCCAGGCCTTGTCTTCACGACTTTGCTTGACATTCTGAAGAAATTGCTGACGTCTACTATCTTGTACCTCCTCCCGTTTGCGATTCAGGGGATTCGGCCGCGTCGGGCGAGAAGCAAACTTGAATTTGGGAGGTTTGATGGGGGAAGATTGGATTTGTCGTTGAGGATGCGCGTTCCGCTCGATTGGCGATGACGCGCGAACGGGTGAGGAAGACAGAGGCGATGAAATGACAGGGCGATGGTCCCAATTGCCGGTGAAAATGGGGGAAGGAGCAAAAGACAGCATGCTTTCGGCTGTTTTCTTGTGCGTTGTCTGTTGCATAGAATTACGAATAAACAATATTGAGAAGTTGTCGTTGGAGGAGCTTGAATAGTATACAAGAGTTTCGTATGAGTGGCGTGGTCGTGTAAAGAGGTTTAACTAGTATTGACGCGATTGAAGTCGCGGTCGCGAAATCACGTGAGTCTACGCGGGGTCCTGATCTCGGGTGCAAGGTGCTAATCTCTGTTATCAGGCGGGTGGCCAATTCGCCTCCCCGAATATCGCACCCGGCCCAAGCCGAGCGATGGGCCTGGCTACTATACTAGCCTTGGTGGACGGACGGAGGTTTATCGGAATCGGCACACCCAGGCAAAAAAACTGTCGATTGATTGCCTTGCCTTGCCTTGCCTTGCTTGGTTGACGATATGATCCAAAATTAAGCCTGGTCTTAACTCTACAGTGCAGATTCATGTTCGCTGTTCACTCCTTTTTTTTTGTTAGACGCTTCTGTTTTAGAATGAGTAACTACATCTTACTCCTTAATATTCTACCCTATTAAAGCCCCTCAGCGGCCAGATGAACACCTTTTCTGTCTCGGCCTTTGCGACCCGTATCGCCGCTCGACCATGGACGTGCTCGACTTGTAGAGGCCAATTGCTGCGTGGCAAGCCTCTACAGTATATCACCTCGCGAAATTTTGCTTCGGGGAAAGGTTCGAGAGGGAGCAATGGTCGAAAATCAGGCCCCAGACGACCTTTATTATATGCCTCGGCCGGTGTTGGAACTATAGGGGCAACCGCACTTGCACTGGGCGATGATATCAAGAACAGTTATGAAGCAGCAGAGCGTACGGGCAGGGTTGCGGCTGCGCTCGCTGTCTGTATCAATGAGTATGTTGCCATCAGGTATTTAGCGCAAAGAATATAGAACTGACGGTCTGCATAGTTATCGAACAACCCTGAATGCGAGAGAAACGACCGAGGATCACGACGAACAAGAGAATATGCTAAAGGCATGTCATAAACGATGCGCCGAACGAACACTGGTTGTATTGGAAAAGAATGGAGGCATCTTCATTAAACTTGGCCAACATCTCGTAAGGATTCATCCACCTCAACATGCAATACTCAGGGAGCGTCATGCTAACAAGCCTGTAGAGCGCCATGAACTATCTTCTGCCTTCTGAGTGGACCAACACATTCATACCGCTACAAGACAAATGCCCCGTATCCTCACTTGAATCGATTGAAGACATGTTCCGCCAAGACACTGGAGAGGAGCTTTGGGATTACTTCTCTGATTTCGCCTCCGAGCCAATTGGTGCTGCCTCCCTTGCACAGGTGCATCTAGCGACTATCAAGGGTTCGGACCAAAAGGTTGCAGTCAAGGTACAGCATCCAGAACTTCAAGGTTGGGCACCCCTGGATCTCGCTCTGACTCGCTATACTTTCTCGACCTTGAAACGATTCTTCCCCGAATACGACCTCGAGTGGCTCTCTTCCGAGATGGACGTTTCCCTTCCCAAGGAGTTGGACTTCCAAGAGGAGGCTGACAATGCCCGTCGTATGAAGGAGCACTTTGCAAAGATACCACAGTTGCCACTGATTATTCCTGAGGTCATCTGGGCCAAACAGAGGATTATCGTTATGGCCTGTGAAGCTGGAAGTCGGCTTGATGATCTTGAGTACATGGACAAAAACGGAATCGATCGTGACGAAGTCTCGGCCACCTTGTCCCGCATATTCAACGAGATGATTTTCGGCGATGGCGCACCGTTACACTGCGACCCTCATGGTGGCAACATCGCGATCCGCAAGAACACCAGTCGTCGAGGTCTTGGCCGTGGGCCAAACTTTGATGTCATACTGTACGACCATGGTCTGTATCGTGACATCGAACTTCCCATGCGACGATCGTACGCCAAGATGTGGCTCGCGGTTATTGATGGTGACATGGACCGCATGAAGAAGTATGCCCACGAAGTTGCTGGTATCGAGGACAAGGACTTTCCCCTTTTCGCCTCGGCAATTACTGGTCGGGACTACAGCATCGTTAGCAAGTCTGGATCTATTCTCGAGAATCGAACAGCCGACGAGCAAAAGACAATGAGTGGTGCTCTACAGGAGGGACTGATCGTCGATCTCGTTCAACTCCTCAGCCGTGTCCCCCGAATCATCCTTTTGATCCTCAAGACGAACGACTTGACCCGCAGCCTGGACGAGAACCTCCAGACTCGCCAGGGCCCCATCCGCTCCTTTATGATTCTGGCACGGTACTGCACAAAAACTGTTTTCCATGAGAAGCTTGAAGAGATCAGCCAAAACGGATCGCTCTTGTGGCCTCTCAACGCTGTACGACTGATCGCTGCATGGGTCGGTTTCATGCGCGTAGAGATCAAACTGGAGGCTTTCGAGTTGTGGCTTTTCACGAAGAGAATGCTGGGCATGGGTAACGGAGAGTTCTCGGGGGCGGCGTTCCAAAAGTGATAATAATGAGTTAGAAGACATATTGATATAGAGCGTACATAATCTGCTGGCCTGGGCAATTGAAGATCAATAGAGGTAGAGTTTTCATATCTTGCCCAACGCTTCTCTCTTGCGGTTTCCCACTAGTCTTTCCTTAAGCAGCAACGTGAATGGGAAGTAACTTGGCCAAGACACGGCTGCAAAATGCCATAGTGCGCGATCTACAGAGATGGGCAAACTATTCACAGTATCTCTCAGGGCGTGCTCGAAGAAGACATGATCCGCAGTAATGCTGGGTCAAAGCAGGTCGTTCATTACATAAAGAACTGACTTTGATAAATGAATACAGGTACAATGTCTATCTATTCCATAGCTTCTTCCATGTCGTTGTCCAAACCATACGCCATGCCGGGATACCTGATCCTTGGGATATTCCATTCACATAAACCCAAACTCCATACGATGCCAGCTTACTCAAACGATCCCTTACCCAACAAACCACCCACGACTCCAAGTCTTCTTTCAGCTCCCTTGACCTTTCTCTCTTCTCTCCTTCGCTCATTTTGTTCGAGCTTCGCTCGTCTCTCGCTATCTCGCGCAAAGGCCTGCACGCCACTCTTCTTGCTAGCTCCCTTCTTAATCTTGGCCTCTCCTCCGAATCCGCTGGCTGGTGTTGAGGGACCAGAACTTGAGGTGGAGGCTGTGCCAGAGGCATATGAGTTGGTTGTCGCACGACGTAGGAGCGCCGGCACCTTGAAGGAGGAGCTCGATGCTGTTGCGAAAGCAAGACGACTGGTGCTGGTGTTGGAAGAGTTATTACGTTTTAGGCTGATGCGATCAACAACTACAACGCGGCCCCGGCGAGAGTTGGATCCATCGTTTTCCTTATCACTGCGAGCTTGTCCAGGAACTTCTTCTTCGCCCTCGCTGTCTGATCCGGCTTCCGTGGCAGGAATGATAGAGCCGTGGGGATCCTCTAGCAAGCTAGATAAAGTTTCGCGCACTTCGCCAATGTTGGAAGGCTTCTTGCCATCCTTGGTTCTACGCAGATGAGCAGGTGTCCGATTATCTGCAGGGCCAAGAACCCTATGATGTTGGCTATCGGGAACCGTTTGTGTATTACTGCCTTCCCCATCCTGGGACTGCGAGGACTCGTTGATCTCTTCAGGTGCATCCAAGAAGTCCATCTCATCGTCGCTACCTCGGTCCTCGATGGTTTTGAGGAAAGCCTGGTTGCCCGGATTTTCAGCAATCTTCTTGACCCGTTCATCAGCGAACAAAGCCTGCTGCATCTTGGCGAATTGTCGACGCTTCATCTTTCGACGAGCTTCGCCATCATCGTCTGAGTCGTCAAGATCGTATCCAGCGCCGCGCTTGCGACGAAGCATACCAGTTGTGATATCCTTAAAAAGCTTATCGACCTGCTTTGCATCCTCGGCACGTTCTCGATCACTGCAAAATGTTAGGGTTATGTCAACAGTGACAATTAGGTACAACTTACGCATAGAAAGCAGCGAGCTTGGCTTTGTCGATGTTATTGCCGGCAGTGTCGTCGATAATTTCTTTAAGCGAGGTAACAGATTCGTTGTCACTGTCCTCGCCGTCTGCGCCTCCCAGGCCAGCGTACTCATCCTCGGATTCCTCGGCCTGGTCCTGAACCATCTCCTTGGCCTTGCTTTTCTTGTGATCAAACTCTGCTTGAGCCCGTTTCTTCTTTTCTTGCTTAGCCCCCTCCTTCAACATGTCCAAGGCAGTGCCAGGCTTCTCTGCGGCTGTTGGCTCAGGGGTCTCCTCAATACGCTCAGACGTATCCATTTTGCGACGAAGGCGGCCACGACGGACTAACGGCGAAGCTTGCATTGGGTCCTCTTGGTCGACTGCCATTGTCTCCACGGTGGAAACTGGCGCCTCGATAAATCTGTTTTTCAAGGGTGTTTGGTGTTGGAGACCCTCATCCTGAGTGAAGTCGATCATGTCGGAGATTTGTGTGCTCTCCTCCCGCAGCAAGCTATCAAGACTTCGCATCTGAGACTGAGAAAAGTTGAGATGAACGCCTTGGGTTGTCTTTTGGGTGTCGTCCTTCTGACTGTCCATGACCATGTCTTCCATGGGCTCGTCCATGGTCGCAGAAAAGTTGGAGTCGGGAAAGTGGTCAAAGTCAGGCATCATGGACTGGGTTGGACCGTTCTCCGCCTCTACCTGGCTGTCGTCCATGGTACCAGCAAAAATCTGAGTAAGCCCAAGGCCAGCCGCTCCCTGTACAGGAAGACCAGGGATAAAGTTCTTTTTAGCTGAACGGAGTACGGATCTAGGCGCCGTAGGAGATTGAGTGTTTGGAACCATGGGTGAGGTGTGTAGGGTGGTTTGTGGCTTCGATTTGGGTGTCATCTCAACCGAGTTCTCTTCTTCATCGTCATCAGAAAGAACGATAGGCTTGCGGATTCGTCGCTTGCTCGCCACTAGAAGTTCGTCGGCGTCGTCATGAACATCTTGACTAGCGACAGGAGCTGCATCGTCCTCCTCGTCAGCAGAAGCCTCAGACTCTCCGTCTTCAGCCTCTCCTTCAACCATGGGGTTATCGTCTGCTTCATCATCCTCGTCTTCTGACCCAGATAATTCGACTGCCGATGCTTCGCCGTCATCTTCGTCAGCAGAAGCCTGATACTCTTCGTCGTCGCTGTCATCCCACGCCAGAGGATCGACTTCGCCATTCTCTTTCTTCTCCTTCTTGGCAGCATCCCGTTCCTCCTGCATGATCCTCTGGGCCTCCTCCATATGCTTGGCAACGATGTCGTCGACCTGCTGCATCTCGCGCTCGCGCTCTTCGGCAGTCTGGATAACTACACCTTGGGCTTTGAGCATATCCAGTCTGCGGTCACGCTCCACCTTGGCCTGCTGTCGGGCCTTTTGCTGAAGGTACATCTGCAGCTCGCCCGGCGTCATGACATGGTTTTCGTTCTTTCGTCTAGTCTCCTTACCTGGAGATTTGACTTGTGCAAGGGCGCGCAGGGTCTGAATCGAGCTGTGTTCTTGGGCTTTCTTGGTGGGTGCCATGTCGAACACAGCTCGGATTTTATCTTTTGTGGTTGTCGTAATTTCCAATTCGTCATCCGAATCTACCATGGTCACGTTGGCTCTAACAGGTGGGAATTTGACTCGAAATTGTCGTTTGGGCTTTTGGATTGGCTGCTCATGTTCGGTCGTTGTCTCGATAGCTTTTCCCTTGCCCTTGTCAAGCTTGGGTTTCGTTGTCTTGGCGAGTTCATCAATGGTTGGCAAATCGAGGTCGTCGTCTTGAGCGACAGGTTCGGTGGCATCGGCAGTTTCCTTCGACACAGGGGGGGAACTTGGTGGTGTGTCCACGTCCCGCATTTCAACGTCGCTGTGAGGTGTTGGTCCCCTGCTCGAGCTGGCACCCTTAGGGCCTGTTTCACCTGCTGGTCTGAAGTTGAATCGCTCAAACAAGCTATTTTTTGAGATCTTCTTTCTCGTCTTCGCCTGGTGCTTCAACTGCATGTTTCTTGCCATTCTCTGAGTTTCTCGGTTCATTTCCTCGATGGCTTTCTTGCTTGCTTTCCGGGCACTGGGCCGCCCGGTTTGTGTCAGGCGATGTCCACCTTCATCATCAGTTATGCCGGAGTCTTCATCATCCGATGCCATCTGCTCAATCTCTTGGGCGAGTTTCTCTTGCTTCGCACGCTTTTCTGCGCGCTCCGCCTCTTTGGCTGATTCTTCGGCGCTTTTCTTTTGCCGTTGGCGCTCAATCAGTGCTGTCATCCTATCGGATTTGATTGCGGGTAAGCCCTCGTCAGAATCCGAGTTATTTTGTGTTGACTTTGATGGTGAAGGGCGAACAGGGGATTGCTCCACGAAGAGTCCTCGCTCGGGGCTTTCCGAAGTGTTTCTAGCCATTGGTGATGAAGGAGCCTTACGGGTTAGTCTTCGGCGTGCCACAAGAGTGTCGTCTTCTGATGAAACATCAGGCATGTCGACATTGTGTTCTTCTCCCGCTTGTGTGACCTCTTTCTCTTCTTGCTCGAACCTCTGCTTTACACGATCTCGAGCGGTGGTGTTCTGGTTGGAACTATCATCTACCAGCCGCGCTGGTTGGGTAGTACCTTGCATTCTGGCCGCAACCTTTCCTCGGGGTCTAGTCATCTCCTCCTCCGACTCATCGGGCGCGTCTTCATGATGTGTGGATTGTTGTGGTAGGTCGAGGAGTTTTATTGACGCATTTTTTGTAGTTCTTTTCGATGGTGATTCTTCTTCATCGCTGCTCCCACAAGCCGCGAGTTGAGCTTGCATTCTTGATCTTGGTGAGAGTTGTTCGGGAGATCCGCCCGATGATACGGGGGTAGAGGCTCGAGAGGGAGTAGCCATTACAAAGGCAATGGTGCTGTATCAATTATGTGCTGTAACAGATCGAGGGAATATAAATTAACAGCAAGTTTATTGACGCTTCGAAGACCAAACCTTGAAGTGAAAGTATGTTAATGTGGAAATGCACTGGACTGTGGTGGAAAAGACATGACCAAGGTAACTCGCAACTAGTGGGGAGTTTCAATTACGCGACGCGTGGGCCATAGGTTGTACATACTACCTAGGTGTTGGCATGGAGAAACGCGTCACAACGCATCAATTCCGCGTAAAGTTGCTACCCACCACGTGAGATTCAATTAAACACCCCTGTGGTGACGATCTTGATGGGGCAACTAGACTATAAACTTTACCTGAGGATATCGCGATTTTTGAAGTCTAATATTGACTTTTTCTCGCTTTGCAGCTTTGAATCATAAAAGGTAGGGCTCAGAGAGCAACTTTATTCTCATGTACTAACCACCAAATAAAATTATTACAACTTTAAAAACAATATTGCCTTCGGCTGCCTTGCATCTAGAGTCACAGAAAGTAAGGCACAAAAGTTATTCTCACACAATACAAAAGCACTGTAAGACATACTTGCTCAGCAGCCCACTTCTTATTTCTTCCCATGAACTTTACATCATTGAAATGTCAATCAACTCAAAGCAAAGATATCACCATCACATATCATTATAAACTGATGTCGAGGAAAACGGCACATTCGATTCGATAAGCTATGATTGTGAAGCTATTTCGTCTCTCCTCTACTTTTATGATTTTATAGTTTTTGTAGTGATTTGTGCATCCGGTAAAGACTGTCCATAGTATCCTCCTCTTTCAAAGCAAACCCGTACATATCAGCAACATTGAGAACTGACATCAGCGCCTAAAAAAGCTTGTGCTCAAGGGTCATGTCGGACTCAGGCTCAAGACCAACGCAAGCACGGAAGATGTTGGTCAGGGCAGCGCGCTGCTTGGCAAGAGCGTTGACAACAGGAGTGCCAGGGGGGGTCAGGGGAGCCTTGAGCATGTAGCTGAGGACACTCAGAACACTGTGGAAGCTCTTGTACTCGGTGGTAGCAGTGCCGTCGGAGGACACGGCCTTCCACTGGATACGAGACATCATCTCGGCAATAATGACCAAATCGATGATCAGGGGAGAAGCGAGGAGAGAGTCCTCACAGATGTTGAAGAGCCTGGATATTGTTAGCCGTTGTTCTTAGTTTCAGGAGTATGGTATCGACTTACGAAATGGTCTGGTGGCCACCCATGAAAATCTCGGCGTAGTACTCATCAAGAGCACGCTTGTTGTCTGCAACGGCAGGCATGTACTTGATTACAACGCAGTGGTCGGGATGCTCGCCCTTCTTGTAAAGGACGTGGTTGGCCTCGACCATGTCATCAACGACGTTGGACTTGGAGATCTCCTTGGAGCGGAACTGCTTCTGGGAGCTCAGGTTCTTGCCGTCGTTGTTGCCAAGATGGTTGTAGCTGGCAATGGAGGTCAACTTGATACCGGCGTTGATGAGGAAGTCAACAAGGGCGGACTTCATCTTGGTCTGGCCAGACTTGAAGTCATCGCCACCAATGAAGGCGTTGTGCTTCTCAGCAAGCTCAATGGCACCAGGGACGAAGGTGTTCTGGGGAGAGCCGTTGATAAAAGGGGCCTGTTCGAGGATACAAGCAACGGCAAAGACGGTAGAAGGAGAAACCTCCTCATGTCCCTGCTCGATAGCCTTGAGGAGGTTGTCAGCAGTGTCGTTGATACCCTCAATCAAGTCGGCATATCGCTCAGTGTTGGCAGTCCACATGATGATGACCTTGTCAAGGCTGTTCTTGGCTTTAAAGTCACGAATATCCTGGCGGATCTTCTCAACATGCTCCCAGCAGGCCTTGGTTCCCTCGAGGACGTTGTCGGCGCGGTCCTCCTGGTTGGCAGCAATGAAGTCAGGGTAGTAGATGGAGGGAAGGGGAACCATTTCCGCCATCTCCTTCTTGACCTGGGCCTTGAGAGTAGGCTCAAGAACCTGGGCACGGTCCATGGCCTGAGCCAGGTTCATCTTGCTGATGTCCCAACCGCCAATGACCAAGTCATTGGGGTGAACCATGGGAAGGATGTTGTGGAAGGGAATGTTGACCTCCTGGTGGGTCTTGGCGTCATGGCCGAGCTTGAGGGTTGAGCCCATGACAACGGAGCCGTAGTAGTTGGACTCGCGAGGACCTTCCTTGGTGTCCCAGGCGAGCTGACGGCGGTTGGCGAGGATACCAGCGGTAACGGTGGTGCCGTTGTTGCCTCCAAGTCCGACCAACATCATACCGACCTTGGGAACCTTGCGGTCGACCTTGAAGTCGTAGAGAGTCTCGTTAGGAGTAGCAACATACTTGCCGCTGGCATCAACTTCAACCTTTGTGGTGCGGTAGGTGTATCGTGAGCGAATCTCCGCATCCGTGTAGGTGACGTTGGGTGAGTTGACGGTAAAGAGGTCCTGGGTAGCGGAGGAGCCTCGGCCGTTGTATACCGACCCGTTTGAGGAGCCCGTGCCGACTTCCGCGTGAGGAGCCATAGTGCTTGAATTGGCTTTAGCGTGGAAGTTTGCGGTTTAATTGAGATTGGACGGGTTTCTTTTTTGTGAGTAGACCTTTACTGTTCAAAGGTCGAGTCCGCTGAGCCTCCGGAAGCGGCTGAGCAGCGGGCTCCTGCAAACGGGTGATGCGTCCTGGGAGGAGTTAGAATTTTGTTCACACAGTAAGATTAGGCTTGGGTTTATCTAGATCAACATACGAGTTAAGGAGATTGGAAAACGTCTTGACGACTGTAGTGACCAAAGGTCTATGCCTTGGTCGTTATAATAAGATTGATAAAGTTATGGAGGGGTGTTGCGGTTTTGGCGGGGTAGCGGGGCAGACAGATGTCGAAGTGAAAGAGGTTTGGTTAAAAAGAAGAAGAGAGGTTTTGAAATTGGTTATTTCTTTAACTGATTGTAAGTTGACGAAGATTGTGGGTGAAGCAGAAGAGAGAGAAGAAGGAGAGTTGCTTCGGGGCTGGGGAGGGTTCAAATATGAAAGAGTCGTCCTGTCCAGCTCGGGTAAGAGACGTACCTCAGTGTACCTGGCCTTTCGGTAGGTCCCCGAGCCTGGGTTCAGGTACCTCACCCGCAATCACAATGGATCGCAGCTGGCTGTCGTGGACATTCGGGCGGTGAGGACCACAACGCGTCGTTAGTGGGGTCAGTGGTATTCTAGCGGCTGGGGAGGCGGAGAGCTCGGAAGCATCAACAGTGAGCTACTGTAAAGCTACTGTAGGTTTTCCATGTATGTTTGTGGGCACCTGATATGAGGATGGAGATGAGCAGGCGAGCTCCCGCATCCTCCAGCTTTTCTGTCTCTTTTTTCCCGCAATTTCTCCCACAATTTCCAGCCGACTGACCCCATGAGTTTTGTCAAGTTGCCTGGGGTTCTTTTCTTTGGCGGGGTGACCCTCAGGTCCATAGGCCTACCCTTGACTGTCACCTCAGTGTAGTAAAAACAAAGTCAACAAGTTTGTTTATATTGGATTTGTAGATCCCAAGGGTCAGTCAAAAAGAGATCATCACCGCATCCTCATGCACCTTGAAAACCCCTGTCATATACAGAAGCTACAGTGAGAACCATTGGCCTGGTCCCCTGGCGTTGTCGACATCCGACTGTTCATTATCCAAAATGTCCACACACACTTCACCTGGTCGCTTCGACCGAAACCCAAGGTTGGTATAGCTCGTGCAGAGCGTCACATAATAGGCGTCGCTTGTACAGGGCAACCAATTGACACGTCCCGCACTGCCGATGCCAACCTCCTTGATTGGCTTGGCTTAGCCCTGCTTGGAACCTCTGTTGAGCATGCAATTATATCCCTGTGTCTGTTGGAATCTTGGTCAACGGGCTAGGAAGGGCTGCAGACGGGTAAAGAGTCTTGGACAATACTGTGCTGTAGATTTTAGCCATAGATAACATTGCTACTGGATTACTTGGTTGCAGTATGGAGGAAAATACGTATGGAAACGATACCTAGCCAAAGAACGGCATGGGCGAGTTTCTCGACATTGGGAGATCAAACAGTCCCAGGTTGTGTTTTGTTTCAGCGACGTGTTTCAATGGCAAACATCGTACGGAGGATAAACAATGTTTGAGGTTATTTGTTTCCGCCTCGTCAGAGATCAGAGAACCCATTATTATCATACGGCGGTGACTGAAACCAAGAGATGTAGGTAGGCGATCTTAGCCGTTGATAGCAACACACTGAACAAACTCCTATCAAACACGTATACTTGCATCAACCGGGTTTTGAGAACCTCGAAAACGACTGGCCTTTCATCTTATCGCTGCAGCTTACCGATGTTATATGTGTTGTTGATGCAGTTGATCTTCCAGCTTTTGTATCTAGCCGATCAACTACAACCAGCGCTAGCCGAGCACCTTGATATCGCGCAATCACCAGTCGGTTATATCGTATGAATGTTTTACTCATTCGATCTTTTCAGAGATACGAGCTTAACAGTACGGTTCTATCGTATACAGTGGTGTGGTGAGGTTGGTTCTTTATTAGAATGTACTTGCATTGCACTTGTGTGTTTGTAGTTAATGTTCTCCCATTATCTTGAGAAACTGCCCCATTCACATGTAACACGGAAGTGTCACAGGAAAGTATCTCAATAGCATGGGATGTTGGCTGAACCGAAGATCCACCTACAATGTGTTGAGATCGTCCATCAGAAAATCCTAGCGTCCACCACATCCGTCCTCACCGTCTAACCGTCGACCATCTAGTGCATGAGGTTTTGCTCTAAAAGGCGAAACATTTCGCACTGATCGCTCACGGGAGGCCTCAAAAGTCTTGCTCAAAAGGATTTTCTTCTTCTTCTTAGAAATCAACTCCCGGCCTCGGCGTCAGAACCAACACCAGAAACATTACTCAAACAGCGCATTGATTTAACATCTGAGAGTGTCTTGGGCCTCAAGCCTGAACTCGAGCGGAACGTGGCTTTGAATGTGGCTGCTAGGAGCATTCTGGTCCTCTGAATCACCAAGGCCAGTTGATGTCAGATCTTTCATGCCTAAGAGCAAAGATCAAAGAAGCGCCTCAAACCTAGGGTTTATTAGACCTGAAAATCGTTGTTATTGCCGCAATCATAGCCAGAGTGTCGACTGTCAACGGCATTTCTTTACTGACCCATGTGTCCGACACTGGTCACGTATATCAGATAGCCGATCGTCGATCACGGCCTTCAATACAGTCACCGCTATCATGGAGTAGGTATAATAGGAATAGGGTAAGTTGCCGTAAATCATGTATGTACTAGCTAAAGGTAGTAAATCATTCGCAATATCCCATGCAACAAATGGCGTGCCCCCAACGCCCGAGCCAAGGGGAAAGCTTTCTCAGGGTAGGTAATCATGACTAGCTAGCACGAACTAGCAATAAACCATATCTGGCATCATGGGTTGAACCTGAGGTCATCAAACGGTCAATGGGGTTCCAAGTGACCCGGTAGCTTGAGAGGCTCATGTCAACTTCTAGTGCTAGCTTTTGGAGTGTCAAGTTAACGCGCCAGTGTCACGAGTCGCGTGGATGCTACTCTGCAAGAATGTGTCAATTAATAATGGACAATTATCGACCCTTTGGGGCATAATAAGAGGGGTTAAAAGTATCCATACTGTCCGTGTCTCTGCAATATCATCATCGGAGACATACATCGCCGAAAGTAAACCCTCAAGAAAAGCTTGCCCTCTTATTAAACCGCGGTCGTCAGGGGATGTCAAAGTGAAAAATAAGCTAACCCTTCTACATACGACGCTGTCGAATTGTGGCGTTTGTCGTCACCGGCAAAGCCGATCTAATGTTCATTAGATCGATTCTTTGTGATTGTCATTGAGTCCAGTTGGAGTCTCTGCTTTGCCTTGATTTGACTGACTTAAACGGACTCTGATCTCCCGATGCTCTAGAGACCTGAGACAGTGGATCGTTTGTATCCGGCTCCAGTTATTGCTTGGCGAACCTGGTATCGCAGATCTTTTCTTAGCAACTGAGGAAGTGACCACAAAGACACGATAGATGAACAAGGACATGCGCCGCATAATCCTCGATAAGCGTGTAAAGAATGCCTCGCATTAACAGTTCTGTAGTGCAGCACATACGAGATGGAACCTACTGTTTTTGGGCTGTTCCACGAAGCTCTACCATGGTCTCCCCCCGCGGCGTAACAGCCGAATGAGGACAGGCAAGTAAAAGGTACATAATAGTCTATAGGGCCCAGAGACTGGGGTCTCATATCACCTACCACAACTGTGTCCAATGGATGGTCCAGTCACATTGACCGCATGAAATATTTGTCTGCTTGCGGGTTTATCTCCAAATGAACTCAGCCCAGACTACCTATTCAGAACAACTAACTAAACCAGTTTCGAAAGAATGTCTTGGTGATGGTAGCATTGAAGGAGTTTAGGCGACACCCAATTGACTGGCAGAGCCGGATGACCACTTGATTAATGTTTCTTTCATTGCAACAACCAAAGACTGTTCCAGACGTTGAGAGGCGGACCGTAACACCCACAAGAGGCACGTTAAATGAAGTAGATCTCCTTTCAGTCAAGGGTCTATCCATAGTTGGACTAGTGCTTGCAGATGAACCCCTTGGTTGGACAGAGCTTGCTGCAAGGTACCCGAGTAGGGTAGGCTGTCGACGATTTGGAGTGGATCATTTCTATTTTGTCATTTTATCCATGAACAAGAGAGAGTGTTGACCATGACCATAAGCATGGATGGCATCAACCAGCTAGAGAATATTCTAACCTTCTGTGGCGTTTTCTCATGACCGGCTCGGAAGAGCCCGGACTGGATCTGGCTTCTTTCTATGGCTGTTCTTTTTAGATCGTTGCGGGAACTGTTTAATGAGTTGATCTTGAAGTACTAACCTTGGGGCCACTCACCGGCATCCAGAAGACTTATACTGACGGGCTGAGAAGGAGAACAAGATGAATGCAGTTATACATTGAATCTACCAAGGGCCAATCGTCTATAAACAGAGACTTGAAGGAAATCCTCTGGATCGGGTCTTGTCTAAATGCAGACAAACTTGAGCAGCTGACAGTCCGAACAAAGACATTGTTTCTCTACAACACAACGAGACACAAATGGCATGGGAATAAGCTGATCAGAAAGCGAGACAAAATCAGATGAGGAATGCTGTCAATCTTAGTCCCCGTTTTCTGTCTCCCTCAAGATTGACAATTGGATTCATCGCGTGCAAACCATGTCTCACTTTATTTATCTCCTTCTAGCTGGACGTCATCGAGGCCCAGAAGCTCCAGGGAAGAAAGAAATATACTAAACTGTCATGTGGGTGACAACCTTAGTGGTCACACAAAGTTTCCTGGAATGTGGGTTACCATGTAGCTGGAGACAATAGACATGACAGGGAGACGCAAGCAGAAGTACTGTCGCTGTGCACGGAAAAGATAGATGCCATCTTAACGCATCGAATGAGACGAAGCATCTAAAGAAAGTCCTCAACAGCAAACCAATGGCCTATTGAATGAAGAAGAAAACAGATGCCCAATTGCTGTGATGCCCCCCGTGTTACTTATTCCACACCGCACCCACCGTAAATTCGTCACTTTGCGAGCCGTGCTTTTATTCCTGTACCTTGCCGTACCAACAGCAACCAAAGCAGGGGTCTCTCGCTCTCCCACTCACTCACTCACTTCATTAGACTGGCCTACGGACTTATTAACTTATTAGCCAACAAGGGCGAAAGCGCAAAACCACAAGCACAAGGATCAGCCTGCAACTCAACTCAAGCTTAGACTAGCCTACTCTGTATCTAGCCGGATTATTTAGTGGAGTTTTGCCTCGATACCTGCAGTAAAGTCAAGGGTCCCGGTCCCTTTTTCCCTGGTACCTACTACCTACGTTACCTGCGCTATAGCATAGCACTCAGGTCGCCCACTTCTCCCTCCACATTTGAGACACCATATGCATCGCATCGTCCCTTTCTTCAAAGTCGACACCTGATCTTCTTTCTATTCCTTTCATGTTGCAGACGTTTTAGTCTCGCGTTTCGACTCTTTGAACTGGATTCCCTCTTCTTTGCTCTTGTCAGTTTTGGATTGGAAACTCTCCACCAACAACCACGACGATTTACGTGCACAATACATCACGAGCCGGGACTCTCTCCTCTTCCTTCTCTCTCTTTATCACCACCAGCAACAAAGGAGTTACAAAGGTACTCGCCTCAACTGGACACGACCTCACGATAAATCTCTTCAACGATTATAATTCAAACCACAACAAATAACACGAAAAGTATCTCAACGTCACGACTCACTCTGTATGCGATCGGAAAATTTGCTATCGCTTTGACTTTTGGCAATCCGAATTCACGTCATCAACCCCAGGGACACCGGTCGCAGAACGGGCCTGGGGTACGAAATCTAAAAAGGTCTTACACCACGCGCCATCTTTTGAAACAACCGCAACAAGGCATTCATACGTCACATTGTTCAAGACCTTTTTAGATAAGTACAAAGACGGACAGCATCTAATCTAAACTGCTCCTTTTCTCAGTATCGCGTTTATAAACTGGACTCCTATTGTGCTTCAACAACACAACTCACACCGCCATCATGGCTCTCCCACGAGAGTCCATGTTCCTCCCGACTATCAAATGCTCGTCATGTAGTCGGGAAGTTGAAATCTCTATGATGGGAGACCATATTTGCGAGCCACCAGAGCCCGAACGTAAGAGAACACAATACCACATAATGTCTCATCGACTAGGTAACTAATTAATTATTTAACAGTTTCTCCTCCACCAGAGAAGTATGAGGCATACACTCCATACAGCCCAGCACCCTTTAGTCCGGGTCTTTACAGCCCAGCGTCTCCTGAGAAACAGGGCCACATACCACCTTCACTAGATGTCAACGCTGCCAGTAAGTGGCTACCTACCTATCTACAAGGTATAAAATAAGGAGGAAAAGAAACCCGGCTAATAACATCACAGATCATCCTTTTTTGCAAAAAGGACAATTGACACCAAATAGTGAGCCGCGCAGCAGATCGTCAATCAATGATATGGAATGCTTCTTCGACGACGTTCCAACACCACATGAAGACGATCTCATCATGCCTTCACCGCGCCCTATCGATCGTCCTGGAGCTTACGGAGGTTTTGGCGAGAAGAAGCATGGCCCAGACTTTCAACCTCGCTCCGTGAGTCCCAACGGAGGAGCCAACTCATCACTGTTCAAGAGAGTGGACACTATCGCACCAGGTCCCTTCGATCCTATTCGCAGTCCTTCGGCGAACTCATTTCCCAGGGAGATAACAGAAAGCCGCGATAAGTCAGAAAGCTTCCTGAGTGCATCGCCAAGAGACTACTTCAACAACCAAAGAAATGAAAGGTCTCCCTCTCCTACAGGGAGTGCCAATGACAACAACTACGATGTCTCCGGCCCCCCTCGGCGACCAACACGGGATGACTACGAGGGTTTTGGACGCCCTTCTGAGGCCGACGAGTTGCTCCAGCCTCAGCCTCTGGGAATTATGAACCGGTCTGATACATTCCCCAAACTGGCTGTTCGATCAGATGCACCATTGAGAACTACCTCTGCACCGGGCGTCAAGCATGAGCGCACTGCCTCCAGTGGATTTGGACACGCCTCAAAACCATCCATGGGACCAGACACCTCGAGAGCACCCCCGCCGCGCAAGAGTCTGTTGCACCCGTCAAAATCCAGCAAATACTCCGCATCTGTCGATCTTGCTGCTGAGTTTGGCGTCAACAACCCTTACCATACACCCTCGGATTCTACATCTTCTGGCTTCTCTACATTCAGCCACCAGAGCAACGGTAGTTCTCAGACCAGTCAAACAAGATCTCAACCTCGACGCGATCCCTCGGACCTCTCAGCTATGGACGGACTAATGGAAGATCTCGAAAGTTCAATGGAAGCGTTGGGATCCAAGAATGCTCAGGCCGATGCCCCTGTGCGGCCTGCACGCGCTCGATCACCTCTTGCAGAGTCACCACTCGATCTATCCCGCGAGCGACCTGGTTCTGCCAACCGCTACGAGCCTCAAACCGAGGCACCTCCCCAACGGCACGATTCCCAACCAAACCCACTTTACGCGCCATCACCTCAAGATCACTACTCTAATACAAGTCCGCTATCAACGCCTTCGCAAACCCTTCCTCCAGCTCTGTCGCCCCCTATTCGGAAAGCGACACAAGACCCTGTACGATCCCGAGGCAACTGCAAAGCTTGCAGTCTTGCCATCACGGGAAAGAGCATCTCATCTGCAGATGGAAGGCTGACAGGCAAATATCACAAGGCTTGCTTTGTTTGCACAACGTGCTCTGAACCCTTTAAATCAGCCGAATTTTACGTCTTGAATGACAAGCCTTATTGTGAACACCATTATCACAAGCTTAACGGCAGTCTCTGCGGAAGCTGCGAGAGGGGAATTGAGGGTCAATACCTTGAGGACGAATTCTCGATCAAGTACCATGTTGGTTGTTTCCGGTGTCTCGATTGTGGCCGGTCCCTCTCCGATGGCTACTTTGAGGTGGAGGGCAAGTCGTACTGCGAGCGAGATGCCTGGCGCCGAGTGCAGCAGTCTTACCCTCCCCCAGCGAAGCCACCTCCAGGCCGAGGGCCACCCGGTCCACGACCTCCCATGATGGGTCTCCCTGGCCATCCGGCACAGCGAATGGGTCCTGGCATGGGACTTCCACGGCCTCCGTACGGTATGCCGCCTCCTGGAAACCGGCTCGCTCCAGGGCCTCCCGGACAACAAGGACCTCGACCACGAATGAACAAACGACACACTCGACTTGGCATGATGTAACGACCTAACTATTTTACCTGAATCTCGACGACGACGCTGTACGGACCATAATTATATCTTGTAATATCACCTGTCTGTGTCTATAACGCAATGTTTTGACACCCCCTGGTTTTGCTGTTATCTTGCTCGGAGTTGGCTAGCATTGTTGTTTTGTTATTATACCCCCATTGTTTTTAAGCTTCCCCCTTACTGTTTGTATGTACACCAAGTATTGTGCAGCTCGTTTGCAAAATGGCGGTATCAGCTTGGGTAGTTCACATGGCTTCATGGTATCCAGTTAGGCTCTATACATGAGGCGTCTGGACTAGGGATTGGTCATTGGCCAGATACTTGTATGAGCCTCTGTAGTATAGTGTATTAGTGAGAGCCTCGATGGACGTCTGCTCAAAATCGAAGTACGTTTCAAACGCACACTTGTAAATATAAAGTCAAAGTAATGTGCTGTGATCAATGTCATTCACTCCTCCTTACGGATGGCGAGTAAAGATTCGTGTATCACGGCTACTTACCAACGGTGGTGGGGAAGCTGGGAGACAGATAACCAAGTGAGGTTACAACTATCATACAACAGAATTGGACTGTGTCTAAAATATGTACTAGCCAAGGCATAGCAGACGAAATCTTTTGAAACTGGTTCAAGCGTGGATCAACGTAAACCAACGTGTTTTGTTGAAACGGCTGGGCTATAGACCAGTTCGCAAAGCCACGTGTATACCAACCCAATTTTTTCAGGAAACGGCAAATTAATCAAATTCAGAACAAGGCTCGATACTCAAGAGAAATGCCATATTATCCAAGTCCAGGATATTACTTCGTCTGCCGTAATCATTCCAAGAAATATTACATGTCTTGATTTCGCTTCCAATCCTCCTATATAACTGTTTGTGTGCTGGACCCTTACTGGTCAGTTCCCCCTCTGTGGGCGCCAACGTTGGACTGGGCTGGCACCTCCTACCGTAGATCCCCCCCTCTAGATTGAAACCTTAGTTACACGTCCCAATTACGACCATTGGCCTCGTCATCCACACCCATTCCATCAACTCTCCCTTCTTCAGGACCCTTTTTTTTTTTCTTCTCCCTTTTCCTCTGGTTTATGATTCGCATCGTCCTTCAAAGACGCAGCGTGTGTGACTTGTTTTTCTTTTCAGTTGCGCATCCTTCGAATTTGTTTGTAACAGTCTATTACTCCTTTGGCTGTCTTTGACAGAAGCCGCGCCGCTCCTTCAATCGGCGACAGAGAAGCGTTCAATTCCACGGCCGACCTATCGAACGAGGCTATCTTATTTCGAGATAGCTGACATTAGACCATACCGCCCTGCGAACCATACCCCTTGCATCTCCGCGACCAAGTACTTCCGTCCCAATTATCCAACAAGCCATGCACCCCTGATTTCAGTCGGCTCCGTTGACCACCTCACCTCATTTGCAATTGCGACACCAGTTTCGACCTTCCTTTACGACACAACTCGGCTTCTCTTTGGATCAACCGACTCACATAATTACTGCCCATCATGAAAAAATGGCATCCCCAAAGCCGGCGTTTGTTCGGCGCCAAGCTACGGCCCAGATCTATGATCGTTATTGTCTTTGCCATGCTGGCCGCCTACTACCTGTTGTTTTCGCCCACTGCGACTATTCCGGTTCCCTCCAGCTCCCCAGGCGCGGTCCAAGAACAGCAACCACCTGTTGTTGAACATGGTGGCAACTCCCAGCCCCAGGGAGAAGGCGAAGTCGAGGACCAATATGGGTCCATCCACAGACAGCTTTGGGAACTTACAGCTGAGGATCTCAGGGACTGGCGGGATCCCACCGATGGCGAAGACCCCAGGGACATTGAGCCCGGTTTTGAGACGGATGGAAAAGAAAGAGGTTTTGGAGATCTTGGCAAGCTCCAACACGAGAAGGATATGAGAAAAGAATGGCGACACGCCTACTCTGTTACATCCAAGTAAGAAGCCGAGGTCTCCCAAAGTGATGTTTCTGCTAACACGAGCCCAGCTTCCCTAGCTCCAATCATATTTATGGAAAGACTCTGGCCAATCTGGAGAACCACGAAGCTCGACTTGAGGAGTTCAGCACCGATCTCAAATTCGACCCTGACGCCGACGTAGAGTACAGCTCTGAAAAGCCTGTTCGGTATAACCCTTACCCCAAGTACAACAGTGACGACTGGAAGAAGGCCGGGCACGCTCAATACTTCCCATGCAAGGGTGCCACTGGAGAGCCTGTCGAGGATCTGCTTGTCTTCAAGGGTCGACCTCGCGAATGGCCCCTGCCCCGCTTCGGCAGCTATGATGCTTTGAACATGGATCCCAACCTTTGCTGGGAGCGAGAGACTCGACTTGGTCCCTACGGATTGCATCGTCAATTCAAGAAGGTTGGCGGTGAACCGCAACCCCTCAATTTTGACAGCGTCAACTGGGGCGATCTTCAGCGAATGTGTGTCAACAAAAATGCACAGCGTTTCGAAATGAACCAAGAACGAGTCAATGAGTATCTCAACAATTATCCCGAGACTGTTATCGGGCCTCACGCGCCTAAGAATCCTGAAGAACCTGCCCAGGAGAAAATGTCGAAACGAGATATTCCAGCAGAGCCGGAAAGTATGGATCATGTTGCCCCAATCAACATTGAAACTCTACCTCCTGTAGCCAGTCCACTACCAAAGCAACCTGAAGAACACACGAAGCATCCTAGAGCCCCTACAAAGGGCCACGTTTCCGAGCCTCGAACTGCCATTCTCCTCCGGTCCTACACTGGAAAGGACTACACTGAGAACGACAAGCAAACGATTCGGGCGCTGGTTTCTGAGTTGTCTCTTAGAACCGGAGGCCAGTACGAAGTCTTCTTATTAGTCCAGGTCAAAGACAACAACTTGCGCATTTTTGAAAGCGAGGATGTTTACCAGACTGTTCTTTCGCAGAGTGTACCACCTGAGTTCCGCAGTATGACAATTCTCTGGAACGACGACATAGTCTGGCAGCTTTACCCGAAGTTGACGGATCCTGAATCAAAGAACGTTCACACTGCTCAGTGGCTTTCTGTCCAAAAGTTCAGCCAAGAGTTTCCCCAGTTCGATTTTATCTGGAACTGGGAGATGGACTTCCGCTTTACCGGTCACCACTACCATCTCTTGGATAAGCTTGGTGAATTTGCTAAGAAACAACCCCGAAAGGGTATGTGGGAACGAAATGAGAGATGGTATATCCCCACCTTCCATGGCAACTATGACGAGGAGTTCCGTCGGGACATTGAGAAACGATATGGTGACAACACCATCTGGGGTGCTCCCGAGTTCCCCTTCATCAACCCTATTGGGCCCAAGCCTCCTGTCGCAAGTCCCAGTCAGGATAACTATGAATGGGGAGTTGGTGAGGATGCTGATGTTATCACCGTGTCACCCATGTTCAACCCCATCAACAGCAATTGGGTCATCGCCAACCAGGTTTGGGGCTACAACGATTCAACCCATGAGTCTCGGGATATCCCCCGACGAACTACCATCGTTACGCAGTCTCGCGTATCGAAGAAGCTACTGAACATCATGCATGTTGAGAATGTGCGTGGCAATCATGTTGCTTCAGAAATGACACCACAAACAGTGGCTCTTCTGCATGGCCTCAAGGCAGTATATGCTCCTCATCCTGTTTTTATGGACCGTGACTGGGATGGAAAATTCCTGAACAAATGGTTCAACCCTGGCGAGAACGGCGAATGTGGTGGCCGTGGCAGCCCCATGGGCTGGGGCCGAGAGCGCAGATACATCGGATCAACCTGGTACTACCGGGCCATACCCCCAAACCGACTTTACAACAACTGGATGGGCTGGCAAGACACAGGCATTGGTGGCCCTAAGTGGGAAGAGAAGCATGGGCGTCCATGTCTACCTCCTGTCATGCTGCACCAAGTCAAGAACACCGAGCCAACCAAGAATGGCCACGAAACTACCTTCGATTTGGCCTACGGTTAATCTTGAGCTTCGGAACAAGCTTGATATCTGTACCTTTTCTTGGGTTTAAGACAGCTGTATGACTTGATGTCTCTCTTTGTGGATTCTTTAGATCCTTTAGATCCTTTTAATGAACGCTGTGGGAAGATCACAGCATATATTGATAAGTGGAAATCACTATTGAGCCGTGTTAGATGGGAGGAGGTATGAGAGATATACAGTGTTTCTAGGAGTTTGGAGTGTCTATTTTTGCATATTAGAATACGTACAACGCGCATAGCTTTGGCTCACTGAGTCAAGCATTGATTCCGCCACATCTCAATGGCTCTACGCACAGTTTGATTGAATTTAAACTAAGAAGTTAATCGATCAATATTGAGATCCAATGCTGTTCATGCTGTGTTGTAAGACAGATGCTCGTGTAATCGTCCGGTCCGAGCTTTTACCGTTGCTCAATAACGCTATGGCGAACTTCACCTGCTCATTCCTATAACTTACATACTTGCTGTCGACACATTGAAATATTGCACCGTGACGGACTTGTACAAGAGTTAATTCCTGATCAACTAGCGCAGGAGGCGTTATCTACATGGGCATTCAATTGCATCATTTAGCGGCCATGCGCATCCACCTTATACCATGAGTCCCCCTCCAAGCGTAAGATCTCAAACATTTTGATCTCAACCTTATAATCGTCACTAACCTGTCGCAGACTCCTACGCCAAGAAGGTTTCTTCTACCAAAGAGGGGTACGCAATCGTCTCAAACTCCTACCGGACTTCCGCGGTTTCAGTCAACCCCTCGTTTCGCCTCCTCTTCTGTTCCTAGGCCGACACAGGCAAGGGCTGGCATCGACATTGAGGACGTTGAAGAAGTCGAAGATCGTACTCAAGGAAGCTCTCAGGGCAGTCATGGCGATCAGCTCGCACCTAAGAAGTATGAGTCGCTCCACGATTCTATTGAAGTTGAGTCCGATGACGCAACAGCTTCGCAAGATACTAGTTCAGCCATGTCGGACACAGAGATAGATATCAAAAGCCCAGGATTTTTTGATCGGGAGGCTTCAAACGCGCCAAGTGTACCGCACGAGGCCTCTCCGTTAGAAGGGCGAGAGCCGAAACGGCGAAGAGTATCAATTTCTCCCATGCAAGAGTCAAGCCCAGTAGAGGAACAGCACTACATGGTCGATGAGGACCCAGAAGATATACACGAGAGAGACAACGCAGAGACCCAGGATTCTACACAAAGTATTCAAGATGCCATCCTTCCCTATGATGAGTCAAAGGCACTTCAGCAACCAACATTCCGCGAACCGCCGCGCTTCAAACAGGTTGAACTCGACACCGCAGCGGACGGTCTGCCGGCAGTATTCTCTCCCCAGCGACGAGGAGAAAAATACATAGCTGGAGGGCTTGCCGCTGAGCTCCAAGGATGGCTGTCTGATGTAAAAGGCTGGGAAGGTGCAGTGCCAGCCCCTGCTTCGAGCATCAACGTGACAGTTGAGGAAGCCCGAGCAGGTCGACGTATGTACTTGGTCAAAGGTCGCTCCGGCACGTCCGAAGCAAAGAGATTCTTACTTGCTGGTGAGGGCAGACTGACGGGCCTAGGACAGAGGATGCCTATGAGTGTTGGCAGTGTCGTTGAGGTGGGGCAGCCAGTGTGGGATATTGAGATGAAGGGAGAGATTTGGACGGTGGCGTGCGACTGGAGAGTATCTTAAAGAGCATCAGAACATTAGCATCGGAGTTCTGGAGTTGTGATCGCCAGGTAGACTCTATATCTCATTGGTATAGAGGGAGTCACATAGAAACTACAGTGTAGATGCCCAAACATGTCTAGAATATTAAGCCTCTGTGGCATGGCTTTCATTCTTGTCACAATCATGTGCGAAACGTATTCACTTAGTTTATAACCATACCAAGCCACTCGTTCTAGCACATACGACCATACCTGCGAGAAAATACGGGATCCCGTCCGCTCTCCCATCGTCAAGCTCGCAAGGGGTGGATTAGTAGTTGGGTCGGTGACGACCAGCGAATACCCGCTGTTGTATGTTTTCTTTCTTTCTCTTTTTTATTTTTAATTGCCATTCATAGTGGTAATGTTTTCCTACAGTTGTGCTCCTATTATATTTGGTTGTATAGGTACCTGAGTAGGCAACTGATGGAAATAGAAGCAATCCACCATCGTAGTCTTTTTCACCAGGAATTCTCAACTCATCGACTAGAAACTCCTGGATAACCGCTCGAAAACAAACAGGTCAATCGTAGATATTATTTGATCCAATATCTATAGGCGAGCTCTTTGCCCTCTTCGGTAGCTAGTTGAAGCTTGCCAAGTTTGATGATAATAGTCTCCAACTGAACTCGTGACAGATTCACGTATGATACCCAATAGAAACATAATATCTTGTAGAGCGATATGGCCAAGATGATGGCCTGACTTTTCACTCGCCAATAATCGAGAAAATCTTACCTGGCGTGGGTCTACAAGCTTAGAGATGGTTATATATATGCATAGCCACAGTAGATAGAATCCAAGGATATTGTTTCGATCGCCATATCTAGCGATCAAAACTATATGACCTGTGTGTTAACGACTAGGATTAGGTGGGCACAAGTTTCAAGCCCATGTCAAGCAGCAATATATGCTTACTTGAAACAAAGTAAAGACGCAACTGAATGATGGGTTATTGCTTTTGTGAAACCCGAGCTATTCTTGTCATCCGAAGAAACTCTCCGTTCTCCTGGCATACACTGTAAATGACGATGAAGACTCGCATGTCGCCTAATACAGGCTGGGGTTAGGTATTGCTTTTTACTAGATGCATATTACTCCTAGTTCTCTGGGAGTCAATGGGATGACAAGACGTAGTATTGTAACCGGAACAAGCTCGCTACGCAGTGTGTTAACTTATATAATATACTCACTCTCTACCAGGATCCCAGCTCGGAACACTGCCCGCCAGATGCATCCTCACACTCCCTGGTGATGAGATGACTCCCAGCGGCGATCAAGATCTGTTCAGCAGACTCTTTTTATTTTTGGCTGCTGGAACGTTGAATATGTCTTGCATCAGTCTCAGCAGGCTTCAAGATATAGCACAGCCACTTAATGCAATGATGGTGCAAGTCAGGCGAAGGCGCACATCCAGAAGGGCCAGCTTAACACTGGACACCTATAGCACAATCCGACACAGGAACAACTCACATCTTTGAAGGGCTACTCTAGCACTACAAACACTATAGTATCATTTACCCACCAAGGAACTTCCCGGCCGGCCTTTTTTCTAGCCTCAGAGTTACAAGGCTTCTGTATGTCACCATCCTTTAGAGGTCGCGATTGGATCCTCAGCTGTTCTGGCGTCTCCTCCGAATATGGATCTCGGCTTCTTTGCTTCCGCGCAAGCCCTATGTACTCGCTACTCAGAACCAAGGAGCGATCAGCATTATAATATCAATATTAGTGGATTTCCAACTTCTCTCATCATTGGCAGTGGATATCAAACAGGCCCAGTCCGTGAGCGCCTTGTCGTTTGTAGTGCCCACGGTGTTCTCGTGGCCTCTTAGAAGTCTTTCTTCTCTCTCTAGCGTTTCTTGTCACATCTGCCATGAATCAGGCCGTACTTCAACATGGGGATGAGTCTGCCTTGCCTGCTTGCCTGCTTGCCTGCTTGCCTGGCCTCCCAATACGGCACGCCGTTAGCTGCTCTTTGACCAGGTAGAATATGTCTGTTCGACACCAAGTGTGAGGCGTTCACCGGTTGCTTGGATAATCAATAGGCTTTCGGTACACGAAGTATGGTTCAAGGGCATCTGCGATGGGTGTATGTATCTGTAGCCTGTAGACTATTGAGTCCGTGGTTAGCACATTCTTTTCAACGGGCGACTCCACCCTATAGCGTACTGGGTCAAATATTCGGTGGTCTCTCGGGTCTTTGTTGCATAGGTAGGTAGACACAAAAGCGGTATAACAAGGTATCGAGCGACACTCTGACTCTGTGTTAGCAGCCCCCGCATGAAACAGGCCTCTGGGTTCAGGGATTTTGCAAACCATGTCGCTGTACTAAACCTAAAAGACAATTGAGATGCGAAGAACGTACGTGGATCCCGAAGCGATAGGGTACATAGTAAAAACCTACCTGTTAGCAACTACGTACCCTAGAGCTCCAACGTTAACTTGAACTCAAAGCATATCAGATGGTATGTTCAACACTAATAACTTACAGTAGAACTTAAAGGCTAGTCAACCTAAAAGTGGTTCATGTCATGTCTCAAAGTCCCGCGGCTCGAAAGTGGCACGGTTTCTAGACTAGTAAACATGTGCCGAACAAGCTTCGGTGCTGTTGTTCCCCATTGACTGACCTGAAACAATCTCTTGGTTAAGGAGGCTCGTCCGCCGATGCTGAACTAGCGCTGTGACCAAGTACGATGTAGCCTGTCTTGTTCCCCCATCGGCATTGGAGGGCAAAGCCAGGTCTAGTTGCATTCTATCATTCATTCCATTTCTATCTGGGTCTACTCGATGCAGCTGAGCCCCCGGGGCAAGTAGCCGGAACGCCCAAGACGGTGGAAGGTAGGACCTGCATTAGTGGCAGGTCAAGTAACGATGAAGTGGATTGCTATTATGGATGCCGAAATGACATTTATCAACTGGCAAGCCGGACAGGTTATTGAGACAGGTAGGTAACAGAAAGCGTCACAAAATGGATTGACTTGATGAGATGAAAATATAAATTGGACTTGATTTGTGGACTATTGCTTTCTCTTGCATGTGTTTCCCTAGGAAGGGCCTTTGGAGGTTTGGACACTATCCATTGGGAAACATTGGCCATACGTCCGGGTGTTTCCTCTATCTGCCAAAGCTGAATGGTCTTTGTGAAAGATGTAACAGAAGTAAATTTCGCAAATCCTAAAAAAATTCAATTCAATCCAGAGTCCGAGGACATGAGGAATGTGCTGCAAGAGAACGGTGGATAAACAGGGGTGCTTCTAAAAACAGAGACGGAATGTCACCAGACAGAAAGGGTGGGAGATTGAAGGATCTGCAACAGATGCGCGAAAAAGAGGAAACAAAAACAAGAGATGCAAAGAAGGAGACGAGAAATGATAGCTGCCAGATACGCTTCAGCTATTATTATGGCGGGCGGCAGATAAGCTGGGACGAACAGCTGCTTTTTTTGTACCTAAGTTGTCCATGCAGCTAACGAAATCCAGCGTCATGACATGCTTTGCCGGGACGATTATCCAGATGCAAGCCGTCCATATCAAGGTTGATGAGTGGCTGGCTGTCTGTAGAGTTTCTTGGCTGATTACCCCTGCCTATTTTTTGTCACACGTAGGATTCCTCGTCGGATCGGCTTTCCGAGAAGTGTCAGAATCGTTTCCAACTTGATGTCAATGCAACTCGCTAAAAAAAGTAAAAGGACTGTTCGCTTGAACACAATATTGTCAGTCTGGGCTTTACGGGCAGCGTAACCGTGATGGATCGTGCAAGATGGGGACAGATGGGACGGATGATGATCGAAGCAGCGCTTCGACCATGCGTTTCCAGTCATGGTCTGCCGCGGTTCTGGCGGCGTTTCGTCTCTTCGTCCCGGCTCTAGAGATCTGCCAGGCTGTTCTATATCCGGCTTCTCCTCCGCTGAGGCTATGGGACGAGGGCAAGGGCAGGGTCGCCCGCGTTTGAGAAGTTGGTGGTTCAATGCATCGTGCCCAAGTGCAATTGGCGATCAAGCAATCAGTCAACCCCTGGCTGGACCCAAGTACGAAAACACCGAGATTCGACTTGATACATGAGACGAAAATCACAAGCTGAGCCAGCGCCCGGATCTATCATGAGTCGAAGCGTGTATCAGCAAACATCTGTGCTGTAAACTGAGCGTTGTTGAATCCACATCCATACCCACATGCACTGTAACCCACACTACCCAGTAATTAACGCGGCTGCGCCAGTACAAGAATGGAATAGATGGAAACATCTGGGGAACTTCGCGTACTATTAGGAGGGTGTTGTGGCAGCTTGGCTCGGGCTAGCTTGAAGAGATTAAAGATGAAGATTTTTTAAGGTCCGCCAATCTATAATAACGTTTGAGTCAAGAACTTGCCCAAAGAGGCAGGCATCTCGTGGATCTTGGGGGACCTAGCTACCTAGTAGCTGTTTGGAAAGTGCTAGGTCGGATTAGTCAGGCAAGTGTCATAGGGCATCGAATAGTTAGAAGGAAGAAAAGCATCATCCTCAACCCTGGCCAATTGAGGTAATGGCGGGTTTCTATCTCAATTAGGTAGGTATTCTGGGCACTAACCTATCTTGGTATCTGTTTACGCCTGCCTTGATAGACTGCTACTCTCTCTACACATGGGCAATTCTCTATCACAAGTTACCAAGATCTACAACGACTGTCTTCCAGGGTGCTTGCGCTGTACCTTGTTAGAGACGTAGGTACCTAGGTAGGTAAAGTAGGTCAGAGTTCGAGACTGCAAGAGCCAACAATCTGCAACTGCATCTGGCTCTACCACACCAACATGTCTCCCAACAGATACAAGACCGGACCGAAGAAACGACCCAATCCATTTACCCTGTTTCTCGGCTGCCTTTCTACGCCGCGGCTAAATCAGCTTGAAATATGCGCATGACAGATCCCTGCTGGTGCAGGCCAACCCAGTTCAACTGAACCTAAGAAGAGCTGAAACCACTTGTTAGCCTTGCTCTTGGCTGCCAACATTTACAGCAGCTTAACCGTTGAGCCTCTTTCGCAAGCCAAACCACGTTCGCTGCCAATCTTTATTGACTGTGGTCTGAGCCAAGCATCTCTGCAAAACTGCGTTACGATGTCGCGTACACACAGATGGCGTGGAGCTTACTATCCTGGCTTGGAACAGACTGCGACACCCTAGCTGGCTATTCTTCATAACCCTCGTCACTGGCTGACTGGCAGCAGTCCTGGTCGGATTGAGGCTAAAACTTCAGGGTTTAACACAACGCTTGGGGGGGGGGGTTCCACATGGATCAGTACCATGCCACTTTGGTGTTTCTTGCCTTTTTACGCTACCCAATCAACCCGCACCTACTTGACCTCCGTAGCAAATCATCATAACGATAATCTGTTGATGTGGGAAGTGCACACTACCGTAATTTCAACCACGGCTGGCCTAGTTGTCAATGGAAGCTTCGACGAGCCAGACCAAAGCTGGCCGTTTGGCGCACAATGTAACGCGATCGACCCAGAATTCAGCTACCAGCATCATCCCAATTTGCCCCGTCTCCGCTCCAGCTATTTGACAGCCGCCTTATGCGTGGCCGCTCATAGCTGTGTTTAACCAAGCAGACATGCTAGGTATTCACCGTAACGACTTTTACCATTACCTTGAGGACTGCATCATGGTTGTGCAGTCAGACTTCGTCGGATAAAGCCTAGTAATAAGCCAGACCCGGATTCTCGCCCAGGCGAGCCGCATCTCGCCTCCAAGTACAAGCTTGCCAACGTCATGCCGAATGGCGCGGTAGCCGACGGGACGACATTGATGCAATCAATGACTAGAATCCCGTAGTGACGCTTGTACGGAGTAGTCATTCAGGCTCTGTTGTGCACCTCCTCAGCTCCTCACCATCTACACAATCTTCATTGGCCTGGATAAGCCTCCAGGACGTAAGATAACTCCCACATTAGCAGCACATCGTATTTCATCCATTTCCCATGACAGTACCTGGCATCGGTATCTCCCGATGTCGACTGGTCAACCGCTTGAACACACGCTTACAAGCATGCCAGCCTCAGCTACCATGTTGTAACGGCTTTCCATTTGTCACTTTTCTTCTTCTGGCGGCGGCATGAAAGACGTCCCCAGACTCTCTGGTTTGTGACACAACCATTTTTAGGAAGCTTATTAGGCGACAAGGTCCTCTTAAGGAAGCTTTTCTGCATCGGGACATGTGTCAATCTACTGGTAACATACGGCTGCGCCTCCCGGCAACCCCCACAGAGTATAGTGGTTTTAGAAAGGGGCACAATGGCTGCTGTGGGAATACTACATATTCATCTACTTGCTTTACTGACGATATGTTTAGTTGAGAGACTGGCCCGCCTGTCCTGGAGCACCCTGGTCCAGTCGAATCTTTCACCTGTTGGACTATTTCGAACCCCGGCACGGACAATTTATCCCCTTGTGGAGATCATGGTTCGGACGGGGCTCTCAGCGCCATGATCTACACAAACCCGTCATGCTAACCAGCCAAGGGCGAACCGTTGCTCTAAAGTCCCGGCAAAATAAAGGGGATGCTTGGCTGGGCTGCTTCTCGAACTCTTCAGTGCAGCCTTCTTTGGCGCCACATTGCCAGGGCTGTCCTGTCAATGCCTCGATGACCTGCGTACTTCCTAGTTGACATATGGCTCAACAGAGGCCTAGCAATTTGTTGAATCTGGCACAGGTCAGGTCGACAAGAGGTGCAAGGACGCATACCTCTCTCTGTCTGGTCATCATCATCGCCTAATGCATGCGGCACCGTGCCTGTGCCACCGGACGAGGACCGACTGCCGCAGCACGTTTACAATGATGATGCTGGTTCCCGCTGCAAGCCCGCGTTTTAGTTTTTCTGACTCTGTCATCTCTAGGATTGCTATTGTAGCTTTCCCCTTTACTTTGAACACCGATCCGGGCTAATCGAGCCCACTAATTATATACGTCTCAAGAGTCCCTGGCCCGTGATCCTCGTCTCTTTGGTCCACACCCTTTCAGCCCTCCGTTCCTGACACCCCAAACCCCAGTCGTAACCCCAAACGACTACCGTCTTCAGAACCTTACCTACCACTTCATGCGTTGTCCACCTAGTCAAAGCTTTTAGGGACCTACTTTTCTGTTGTGGTGGATTCGTCTCATCTCTTTCCTTTCCCCTTACCTGATCGCGTGTTATCACGCTCTGACATACCTACTAGTTGCGCTGAATCTGGCACTCGCCCTCAAGCCTCTTCCTTGTCCGCCCTCTCACTAGTCAAAGGACGAGACACTCAAACAAAGCGGCTCCGGTGATCTGAAGCTCTGAGGACCCTGTTGAACGAGTAGAGAGCAATATACCTGGTCCTTAGATCTGCAACCTGAATTCTTCAGTTTGGCGGGTCAGGCCTCGATCTATCTGACACTCCAGCCTCTCTTAACACCCCGTCCCTCCGCATAGAAACACGAAAGAGCAACCATCTGCCAAGTTTCATTGCATTCAGCACCCTACTAATACCCTGGTCTTCTGGAAGACGTACAAGAAACAGACATCCCCCTGACGGACAAACGAACTGCTTCTCCAATCACTTCGTTTTCGTCCTTTTTCTTTCCTCATCCCCCGAACCTGTGGAGTGTTTTCCGCTCTAATCGTTAATACCCCAGAACGTGGTTGATCCCGTTTCTAGCATTCTTCAACAAAAGTTATCATGAGATTGTGATCGTCCATATTACCCTCTACGACCAGACACACGGCACCATACTTCGATTCTATAACCTTTAGATAAGGTCCATTACTAGGACAGCTGCCGGCATTATTCGAAACCTGGCCTCTCCAGAATCACTCAAAACACCTTAATACCTTCTCCTTCAAAACAAACCATATCACCTTCAGTCATGAAGATTGAGTCGATTCTCAACCAGTTCAATGAACTAGATACGGAAGCAAGAACCAGCAGAGAAAGCACACAGCCAGATAGCGCACAATGGGAACGAAGAGGTTCATCATTCCTGTCGTCGACCCCACCACCAGAGAGTACTCAGTCTAGAACGTCAAGTGTACGATCCGACAGTCGAACTCGTACGCCTTGGGATGCTGGAGGTTACTCTCTGCCTAGGGACAATATCTCGACCCCTTCTTCCCGATCACCCTTCTCGACCGTCTCTTGGGGAGAGCAGCAGGAAAGTCAACGGTTGCAGAATGCACCTAATAACGCCCTAAGAAACGTTTCAGTGGATGCATCGGCTTCCTACACGTTGCCCGTTCGGTAAGCAAACTCAGGAGATAGCACGGCATGTATGAGTTGGGGTTGAAATTGACAGTTTTCCAAGAAGAATGGCTTCTACTCCAGATGTTCATCAAGATGCATGGACTCCAAAAAGGTGCGCCCTAATTTCCTAATCGGCCGAATATCAAAAATAACAATGATAGCCACCACAGTGAAGGCCGTCCTTCCCAGCACATACGAAGGTAAGTCTGTGATTCAGCTATGCTGTATAGGTAGTGGCATCCGTGCATCCAAAGCTAACGTGATTCTAGGTCGAGTCTCTGGACCGATTACAATACGTCTCCAGCGTCAGGAAGTCATAAAATTTCGGATAGCCGCAGTAGCTTCTCATCTTGCTGTTCGTCGACGTTCTCTGCCAATCATTCAAGAATTTCATCAGTGTCCACTATCAACGGAAGTCATGTCATGGGTTCTGGAATCGCCGACCTGGAGGCTAAACTAGAACGTTTACCAAGACTATCAGCACCACTCCCACCAGTCGTTACTACTCCGTCCGGGAAACCAGAGATACGCTTACCACATACTGCTAATGGGGTTGGCCCATGGTCTTCTGGGAGCCCTTCTGACTCAATTCTAGAGGCGAGGATGGTAAGAAGGAAATACAACCAATTGTCAGGAGATCAAAGGTATGTTAATTCACTTCAGCTATTGAACAGCAATATCTCCACACGTCACATTGTCCACCCCCTTTGCGCGCATAAGCACTGGAAGCCATCCTTCTTTTTTCCACATGGCTCAGGCGGTGATGGTTATTGTTTGTCGTCTGCAAGGCCGAAAAAAAGGGGCGCATGCCCGGTTGCCTGGAGCAGCAGAGTGACGGCACCCTTGATGTTCATGAATCACGGACGGAATTCCTATTGTTACTGGATCAGCAATTGCCTGACAAAGACATCTCTGGGATGGATGATGCTCAGGAATGACCAGATTTTTTCAACTGCAAAACAGTCGTCTTGTAAAAGCACCCTCGTCATATCGCGAACTCGTCCTTGAGACCGTGAATCACACTGTGTGGTTGACCACCTTCTGTTTCGTTTCGTTTCGTTGAGCTCGTTCGTTTGGCTTCTACATTCCGTGTCCTGCCAGCTTCCTCCCTCTGTCTTTTACCGCCTTCAAGCTATAAAACCTCGTTGAAAATACACTGACAGTTCTCTTCTTCCCAGCTACTTGAAGCCAAAGGACCATCTATTGAAGCCAGTGGATCGTGTTCATAAGCGTACCATCTCAGCGCCAAACCCTGCCCACGGTTCTACTCAACCATTTGGTCGGACAACGGCGACTCTACCACCACTTACGTCTAGGCATTTTGAGACGGCAGCGCTTCCATCACCACAGATCAACACAGTCTATGAGCGCCCAGGTCTTGAGCAGTATCCTTGGATACACTCAGAAGAACATTCGCCAGCCCCCAGCATGACTACCAAGTCCCCCTTCGATCCGCAAGAGAGTGGCAGGATTTTGCCCGATAGAAGTATACACGGTAAGTGCGCGGCTGCTTCCTCAAGTTGTCTTATACTGATGTATTTGTCTTCTTCAGTGATGCCCTATTCCAACTCGAACGATCGCGTTATCGCAGCATGCCGTCGCTTCAGAAAGGTTGATGTCAACACACCTCTTGAGGGCGGCGACATTTGTATGGCAGTTGAAAACTGCACGACCGGCTCCGTTCCTCGCAAGGTTATCTCACATCTGTTTGGTCGCAACAAGGTCTGCACCCGTCGCATACCTGAGCGTGTCTGGGTATGCATGTGCCGCAAGCACTATCAGAGAATCCGCTACCGCACAGGAGCCGACTTTAGCGTGACTCAGATCGGTATGGTATACGAGCAGATTGTCAGAATGATTTTTTGGAGTCGAGGATTGGAGAACCCCAACGGAACCAACCAAGAAGGCATCGCCATTCGATCATGGACCTTCTCGATTCGCAGGCGCGAGGTAAAGCGCATGGCAGATACAAACGGCCGAGACCTCGTTCCTCGTTGGATCATGCAAAGCCTTGGGGAGGGCAAGACGCACGACGAGATTTTGGACGTCGTTGAGCGTCTTCACCATGAAATACAACAAGGAACACTCAAGGATGTCCCCCCTGTTGAGTTTCTTCCAGAAGTTGTTGATGCTTTCACAAATGCACCTGCCCAACTTCAGACTCAAGTTGCAAATGGAGGTGAAGTATCTTTTGCCAGCCATCCTGGCCGTTCATTGAACACTGGCGACGCAACAGAGTCCCCTGTCTCATTCGTCAAAGAATCATCTCCCCTCGAACCAGTTCAGGAGGAAATATACATGAGCGAGCGTAGCAGCGAAAAATCAACATCTTCGACTACCCCTCCCGCTGTCTACGAAGGCTCTCGACCTGCCTATCATTATCAGTCACATATCGACAATGTGCCCAGCCGACGTACCTCTTACGCATTCGGCTCTCGGTCCCCTTTCGCCGATTCAGGCCCAGGCCCAGATATTGATCGTCGATCCAGTCTTGCCTACCATGACAGTCAGAACCCAGTACCACCCTCAATGAGCTATTACAGTATTAATCGTCAGATGCAGGCGCCCACGATCGATCACCGAGGTTCATGCGATAGTGATCCTCTCCTTCAGACGGCCTACGGCGGTGGCTACCACCATGGGCTGAGCGAGTTTGTACTGACAGACAGAACCCTCCCAAACCATGCGGTTGCTGCGTCGGCAATGGCCCGCGATAATCTTGCACCATACGGAACGGGACACCTTACGCGCAGCAGCCGGGACAGCCATGAGCTCCATGCCTCGATACCCGACCCGCAATCTACTTCCGGCCCTCTGGACCATCGTCCCTTCGGCTCCGGTTCAAGTCAAGGCCAAGCCAGTGTCTACTCGAATCGAAAGCCAATGGAACGTCATTGCCAGACCAGAATGAACAGCGCAGACACCTCTATCTACCCAAAAATACCCGATGAACACTACTACATCGATGTCCCGCATCTACAAACCCACCAGCCTTCTTGGTATCCCCCCGAGACTGAGTGGAACGCTAGGATCGGCCGCTCTATGAACCAATACCAGCAGCACACATTGGCTTGCCCCGACAAAGCTAGCCTTTATCATTCGCACCAGTTCCCTAACGAGGAATCTTCAGAGTGGTCTGGTACTGATCGACCCGCCAGCATTGGAATTTCCACCATGTATCCAGCGGCGGTCTGTCACTCAGGTCACCCAAACGGATCTTTGTCTATGGGCGGTTTCGACGTCGAGCATTCTCGCGGAAATCTCAAGGCATACCAGCACAATTGGTCGGCTAATGAAACCGACAATGACCGGCATGGTGCTCGAGCTTCTGATAGTGGTCGCCAGGAAAGGGGATAGGCTCCCTGATTGATGGTAGCCAGAGCAAGACAACGAATGATACTTGCTCCTATACGCCGCATGTGTAGCGACATGCTTGCGCTCATCCTATGGTATGCACCATAGTATCAGCTTCATGGTTATATGATCTGTGTTTGTTTTTATACTTGGGGCTTCCCATTCTTGCTGCACAGATGTCGTTAGTTTGATGTCTGGTATCTTTAAATTTTGTTTTTCAAGCCCGCTGTTCATGCCTGCACATTGTCCATGGTTGCACGTCAGGGACTATTGCAACAACAGAACAAAGGCAATTCGCAATGTTGGTTGGTATGAAAAGGAACTGGGTTAGTTGTTTTACGGAAGTTACGATTTGCTCCGCCGCCGATATTTGCTATGGGGCACGATTATGAGAGAGAGGGTTATGGTTTTTATTGATTGAGGCGTCTGGTTTTAGTCTGGGTAGATCAAAGAAGCAAAATAAATCATTAGCTCCTGATTTTGGTTTCATTGTTGACAAGGTGTCGCTGTGTAGAAAGAAGGCACCTCGGAGGCTTGTGATGAAGGCGAAATGTTGCTTCATTCCCCCCTGAACATGACAATGCCACCGTCCCAGTCCTTCAACTCGCCAACGTTGGCCCTGGCCACTTCAAGGAAACCAAAACGCTTATAATATTGGTCCAGCCCACGCAATCCCACCAGCCAAGTGGGAACACCTGCACGATCGGCCGCCTCCAAGCCGTTCTGGAGTAGCAGGGAGCCATAGCCACTGCCCTGAACCTCAGGAGAGACGGAAAGGCTGGACAGATACCAAGCCGACCGACGACGAGGAGAGTTGAGAATTTCTGGCTCAATGGTACTGAAGACGCGGTCGTAGATACCGAGACGATGAGGATCAGCACCACGAATGGGGAAGAGGTAAGAGTGCAACTTCAACACTGCCCGTATGAGAGGGGCAACCCAGGCGTCTAAAGCGAGTAAGTGACATGATCAGGGATTGATACAGAGCCAAGTGGATAATGGCATGGAGACATACGAAGTGAGAGCCATCGATCAGTGAAGGACACGGACTCATCCGGAATATGCCACCACGAGAAAGCGACGGGTTCACCCTTTGCATCATCGAGCATTGTGAGAACATAGCCTGCCGCCCAGTAGCGCAACCGAAAGCGCCGAGCTATCCACTTCTGCAAAGGAGCTGGATCTTCGTGGCGGCCTGGAAACATGTAGTCGAGCAGGGTCTCCTTGTTGAAACTTTGAAGATATAAATCTGTAGCAACATTGACGTCGGATAATGTGCCAGGGCGGATACGATGGAGGATCTGCGTCGCGGCCATCTTGAAGGATTTGATGGCAGTGCTGGTAGCTCGGTTGAATAAACGAGATAGAGGTTGTGAGTAGTCTGTATACTGCTTCTTCTGAGTTCAAATTCGGAGATATTGGCAAGTCTTCTCAGATGAGTGGAAATCTCCAAAAATAACCGGTGCTTTTGGACAGTCAACTTGATCAAGCCGGCAATAGCCTCTTATTGAACTGCCAATTGTAATGCGACCTTCCAACTTGTAGAGATTTTTGTGCGATAAGGCAATGGCGCATTATCCAAATACTTGTTGTGTTTCTCAACCTTTTAAGGTCATGTTTGAAGGTGTGGATTGAGTTGATTGACCTGTCATAACGGGTTTTACACCGGGTGAGTCAATCGTCGAGCCTAGTTCCGGAAAATTAACCTAGGTAGCGCATCCTTTCGCTTAGAGCATCCTCTTTTGGGAGCTGCTAGAGTGGTGCCAACGGTTCAACTCGACGAACTCTGAATAGCATCACCGGATATGTTTTTTCGTGGTGTTGTAATGAGTGATAAACGTTGCAACGGTCTGCAACTGCTGATTAACGTTAAGTTAAGTGTCTATTGGGCTTAATTTAGCCATGCATTTAGATAAAGGCAGGGTCGGAAGAGCGAAGGAAGCTGCATCATGGCTTAGCTGAAACTAGTTTCTCGTATTCTTCCTCAATGGAGCCATTCTCAACTTGTTTCCTGTTCAAAGCAGAGTTGAAGGTCTTTCATGATATTGGGACGCGTACTCTGTCTGTACTCGGGTGCAAATGAGCCGACGTTTTGGCCCCCAAGGGTTGAGAAGGGGAAAGAGGAGTAGGCTCAAGAACCAACTATCTTGGGTATAGCATAGTAGTCGACGTCTGTCTCATGCAAACAGGGTGTGACTGTTTCTTTAATTAGATAGCTTGACATGGGTTATCGCGTTTTGTACGAAAACGTAGATGCTGCGTGCTTGATAGGGATATACTACATTGCATAGGTAGGTAGTATATCAATTCGCGAATACAACCCTGCGTCACTGATGTCATTTCGCTGAAATTGAATGGAGATAGCTAATCACGAGTAAGTCTGACATTTTAGTATTGTTTGTGTTTGAGCACTGTACTGTACCTAATCAATAATAAGCTGCTTCTAGAAAATCATGGCGGCTTCTAGCTTGATGATGCTTTATAAGTGATTTGATATGTCGCAAGTTGCAGTGCTGGGTGAGATCGAGATCTAGGAGAGCCTGATTATCGACTGGACCTTCCCATGCTGGCCTGCCATATCATCATCAGCTGCTTAGGTAGGCATGATTAAGTCAACCCCGACTAAACTCCAGACCCCGTTGAACCTAAGCCCAGCTAAGCTTGGCGCTAACAGCCGTCCCGTGGATCCATGGCAATCGCGGTATGTTTTGGATGCATCCACTGCAAGCTGACATGGCCTCACTGGGCTGAGAGTCAAACGGTCTTCCCGCTCTGTTCCCTCCATCAGTCTGTCTGCACAGTAATACATTGCTGATGGGGCCAACTCCCTGTACTCGATAGATGGAGACGAAGGACATGCAGTGGTAGTCTAACGGATGGGAGGGACGGATTTAGTACATACATACAGATACCTAAGTGGGTTTGGTATAGAGGTACCGTAGCGACTGTACCGGTGTGACGTGCGACCCGGCATTTTGGAGACATGAGATGTGATTGATGGGGACGGAGATTGATCAATTGGATTCGGAACTGTGTTGGATTGAACTGTTAGTCTAGACCCTGTACAGTATAGTTATCACCCGATTTCAAGGTTCTTCCTCTCGGAAAGAGCTATCTCTGCCCTGGTTACACCAGCCATCGTGGGGAATTGGTTAGGGCTGTACTTGCTCAAAACGTTAAGTTCATCGTTCATTCATGGATTGTATTGGATTGGAGGCAGGTTCTTTTCTGGGCCGTTTCTAGGCAGCTACATTACGGACGTTCTTTCCATTCTTGTATCGTAATTCATTCTTTCTTTCCTCCCGCTCAAGCAGCCCTACCTCGGCAGTACCTTCTTCTAACAGATACGCAAGTACTAAGATTTTTATTCCAATTCCATTCTGCGTTATACCAGGTAAGGTATAAAACGTGTGGCACCTAAAATACCTTAGTACCATTAGCCTCTTACCTTTTTATTTGAAATCATCCCCTGGTTGCCCTACATGTATGTATCTACCGGCCTGTGGTAGGTAGCTGCAGAAAGAGCGGGGATCAAACTCCAGCCTCAGTACCTACCTACTATGTACATGGGTGCTACCACCTTCCTGGGCAAGGACTCGACTCTGTTCGTGTCAGGTCTTAATTTCCAATATTTTACCTATCCTTTCAAATCAACATTTTCAGCCTTTTCTTACAGCCTCAAATCTACGACTGTCCCACCCCTGTCAGCAGCTTACTAACAGATTAGACGTCATCTTTGGATTTGGTCCCTGTCAATCTTGCCAGACCAGGAACCTGGCAGGCACCTAGAGCCTGTCTCTCGGGTCTGCCAACTACCGTTCCGCAACGTGCAGCACAGCACAGAGCGCAACGCAGTGCAGTGCATCACTACGCGGTACAACCTTGAGGCGATTCATATCATTCTTTCATAACCACTTACCCTCAGACCATACCATTCCATACCATACCATACAGCACAGTACCATACCGTAGAATACGGGACTGGACGGTATCTGCAACCACCCCTAGGCTCTGGCCCCAGGCCTATTCTGGTCACAGGTCTGGAAGTATCAAGAGCCCCATCGACATCTATCCATCTTCGTGGCCCGGGGGGGCATCATCTTCTGTTCCCATCGAGACTCGACGTCAAATAACCCTCATCCCCGGCTCTAATGGCTCGAGTCTCTTCCTCTCACACTCTCTACCTGTTTCCATATCTCTCCTCTGATACCAGTGCCGGTTACCACTACAACTATCAACCAATACCCTCGATTCCAGCTTTACCTGTCACTCTAGGCTCAGCTTGCCTATCTATCTTATATTCAAGTATACTACTACTATATCCACATCTTTGCATCAACCCAAAGTATACAACTTTCACATTCTTCTACATAGGTAGTTCATACTATCCCATTGCTTTTTTATAACCATCTGACATAATAAAAGCGTAGTCAGCTTGTCTCTTTCTACTACTTACGCCCACCAAACACTATTTCAAGTTTAAGCCCACCTTACGGGCTACATATCAGCCACCACGGATCCCAGAAGAAGAACCATCATGTCTCGCTCAGTGTCCTCTTCACGGGGCTCTGAGTCTCCAATGGAGCCTGAACGCGCTCACAGGGCTTGTGAAAAATGTACTCGCACTAAAAAGAAATGTGACAAAGCATTGCCTGCTTGTTCTCGCTGTACGAGGTGCGCAATTGTCCCTTCGTTCTCCTGCTAACCCGGGGCCTTTCCCCATTGCATTGACCAAGACTGACTTTTTAGGCTTGCAACCACATGTTCCTACGATTTTATCTACACGGCCCCAACTACCGCTGTTGTGGAACCAGGCTATCTTGCAGGATCTACACCCAAGGAAGCTTATGGACAGGGTATATTCGATCCTACTTTCGATGTCTCCAGCCCTATGATCATGGCATTGCTATCTTCACGCAACATTCCTTGGCGTGAGGCTATTGAGCGCTACTTCGAAACCATGAACCCTTGGTTTTCTGTAGTCCATCCGGAACTTTTTGCTATTCGCACCGATAATCTCAGTTCCGGCTCTGGCTCTGGTGCGGATCAAGGGCCTCGTGACCCCGCTGTCGCTCTCCTGATTGTCTGTATGCAACTCGTCTCTCAGTACGATGACGAGGCTGCCGCTGCAAGCACCAACGTCAATGAGGGTAAGGATATGATCGAGATGCCTGCCTATAGGGCTGCTAAGCGCGCTCTGAGTGTCCTTCGTGGTCTTTCTGCTCCTAGCATCGAGCTTGTGCAGTGTTCTATCCTGCTTGCACTTTTTGAGTTCGGACATGGTGATGTCATGCGAGCATATGTCAGTATTGGAGATGCTAATACCATGGCTGTCGTTCTACGCATTGGTCCTGGAAAGTATGTCGAGGCTGAACGGGAGGCCAATATACCTTACGAGGAAGAAGAACGTCGCTGCGTCTACTGGAGTCTCTTTGTGCTGGATCGTCTGATTCATGTTGATTGCACTCTTATCCATATGCCACTTCAAGTGCCCTCCCCGGACGCAGATGACTTGTTACCGACGAGTAACTTAATCTGGCATGATCAGAATCAGTCGCCTACGCGCTCCGTTCAACGACACCCCGCAAGTATTGCACCTTCAGTACCTCTCGGGCCGTTCCAGAGAAACTGTCAATGTGCAATGCTTTACACGAGAGCATACTCACCTAAACCAAAAGGGAATCCAAATGCTCTGCTGGAAGAGTATGTCGAACTCGATATTGCAACTAGGGCCTTGGTAGAGGCCATGATCATGCAGACTTCTCGCTGGGGTGACTTTTATGAATGTTTTGCCACGTGCACATGGTAAGCTCAACCGATCAGTCATGATAGCAGAATTGCCTTGGCGCTCTTGCGCTGAACTAACAACCACGCAGTCTCCTCCTCTTCCTCTATTGTCGCCAACTCCGCGCCGCCAATACTATAACCTCCGCCGGCCCCTTCTCTCCAACCGCCGACGACATCGCGCCCAAGGCCATCGCCGGTCTTAACTTCACCATTCGTATTATTGCTGACACTACCACCGACCTCAACGACCAGCTTGCACACCGACCTCACCTCCTTGCTCCCTGTTCCCCTGTCACGCCTTACTCAGCTTACCACTGCCTCATGGTATTAAGTCACCTGGAGCATTTGATCCCCGAAGCTGACACACGATTTCACAACATCTTTGCGTCATTACACTTTTTCGCTAAGAGATGGGGAGTTGCTGGTAAGTTTTTGGGTTACTGGCAAAACACACTGTCAAGAATCGAGCCGTGGGGCATAAAACACTATAACGCATCAAGTTCTGACTCTGTACAGGACAACTTGTTAACAAGGTTGAACTGTTTTTAGCAGACTCTGACGAGACACAATGGTGCTTCATGGATGATTGAAGCAGACAGGTTGGTCCTGTCTGCCCACGCTCTGCAACGAGCAAGTCTCGCACATATAGAATGGGCCTTACGCGGAAGGAACGCTCATGAGAAAGAATTAAGAACATATTTAGCAATTTGCATATATTTCCAATTTACTACTGCATATTTCTAAATAACCGCTGTTGCTGTGCCAGCTTTACAGCGAGGTTTTGGCTGTGTTTGTTATCGAACTTGTTCGCGTATATAAAAAGACACATGCCCATCGTTGTGTTTATACACATGGCCAGATTTGTGATCCGCTAGGCGGAAACAGAACGCCTCAGTATCAATGCTTATTCCTGATATACGCTCAACGCCTAACACCCAAACACGGTAAAATATGAGTAACAAAATAAAAAAGTCCAGATAGAGGTTCAATCTCTTCAGCCATACATATCGACAGAATAAAGTCGGCCCATGGATATCACGGGGAGTTTCCGACAACTAGGATTAGTAACATGCCATTTAGGATACAAGAAGCGATGAAGGTAGTCCATACTGCCATGAGGTGTGGCAAGGATAGTTGGTCGTGCCGGTAAAGTGTCATACCGAGGGCACTACACGAGGTAAACAAACTTGCGACAACACCAACAGTAACGCCTGCATCGACTTCGGCACGGAGTTTATGCCGACCGGTGGAGATGAGGGTGCCGGCAACAAGTATGAGCAGGAACGACACGGCGAAGGAGCCGACAGTACCCCAAAACAGCGTCTTTTCACGATACAAGTGCGCCTGTTGCTGACTGAGACTGGGAAGAGCGTAGTGGGTTGCGTATCCGCTTGTGGGGAAACCGTCTGAACTGGCGTATCCCGCTTCCTCATCAGATTCGCTGCTATTAAATACTGTGCTAGAATATTGATAAGACGAATGGTTTGCGCCAAGAAGACTCTGCCGCTCTCCAGGTTTACTGTGCGTAAGCCAACACTTTGCTTTGTTCAGAGGTGCTGTGAAGATGCCATGCAGATAGTCAAATCCGGGGAAGTTGGTGTTTTCTCCAGGGTTGATGTATATAGCATATGCACCGTCATCGTCTGCGCACTCGCTTCCATTGTCGTATTCATTCCAGTACTTGACAGGTTCTTCTATCTGTGCTGGGGGCAAGAAATCGAAGGTAGGTTGAGAACGATTGGCGCAGTGACGGTGCGCAGAGTTAATAGAACCCGAGAGGGATTGACGACGATAAGAGTGCGCTGCTGATTCTGGAGAGCTAGGTTCACTCAACACGGGAGCGGCGGCGTTGAGAGTGCATGTGATGTCGTCATATCGCTGTTGCAGGGAGGAAAAGTCGCGACGAGTGAAGCTTTTAGGATCGGAGAGGATGTTTTCGTACAAACGAGTTGCGAGGGTCGTAGAGCCAGTCCATTTCTGTAGACAAAAAACAATCAGTCAGTACATGTTTTCCAAATCTGCTTGTATTATCTTGCAGCCATGATGATGTAGATGTACAAACCTTGTATTTTTTGGTAATCTTTCGGAAAGCAACGGCCTGGGCATTGACAAAGCGTTCGAGGGCGTGAATGTCACTACCACAGCGAACGAGCTCGCGCTCGTATTTAGTAAACCTCCTTTGGTGTTTTATTGCTGAATCATCAGCGAGCCCATCTCGGTTCTTTGAGGCCCATCGATTAATGTTCTTGGCAAGGTACTCTAGTAGGGATGTCAGTTTAGGCATGCGATCGCGTGCCGCCCAAGCTGTGGCGCACAATTGCGAGCTAGAAACATACCTAATCGGCGGGATATCTCGTCTGCTTTGCTTGAGACAAATAGTTGTAATCTCTCATGCTGACGACCAAGTTCCATATACAAGCCGTCTTCGAACCGACTTAAGGCTTCGTCTTTTTGTCCTGGGATAGCCATGGCTGTGGCCTGGTCGCGCGTTGTGTGCATCTTGATCTCATGTTTGATGGAGTTGTAGTCCAGGTTGTCTGGATTAGGAATGATCAGTCAGTTTGATGCAATCGAACCAATGAGATGTGATGTGAGGTTCAACGTACGAAGATTCCATTCTGGAACGGATTCTCGCTCGAGATGCTCCCCGAACTTCATGTTTATCGCGATAATCGATTTCGGAAAGAGAAGAGGTAAGAGGGAAATGAGGGAGCAATTATGATTGCCTTGTAAATGCAGGTTGTCGCGATTCGAGCAAAAGTCGGAGCGAGAGTTGAAGCCGAATCGGATAGGTTGGAGAAGCGAGCGGGAGACGCTGCTCGAGGCCGGACTGAAATTTCGGATCGCGGATAGTAGGACTTTGTCGTTTTATAGGCACGAAACTAAAAGATGAAAGCAGTTGTAAGTCAAATGCGCAAGCCAAGATAATTGTGAAGAAGAATTCCTTAGGTGAAAAATAGAGTGATTCGGCAGTTTTCGAGAATGACAGGGGAGGATAGATGTAAGGAACGGAGGCGTCAGTCAGAGAGTCTGAGGTGGGAATGACGTACCCGAGATATGAGGCACGGATTGTTTGGGTTGAGACACAGCCCGCTTCGAGGTCTAGATTACCTTAGTAGGGAAATAAAGACTATTGCGTAGGACAGGCAATGGGGTCATCAAGGCCCAAATGGCAATTGTCTGGGGCTATCGTCGGTGGCCCAAGCAGGGGACCAGGTTGTTTTAACAGCTGGTTGTGGGGACTCGAGAGTCACTTCGAATTGACCTGAACCGTTTCTGCGGGCGTTGGCGTTGCGACGGTTGCGAGCTTAAGTCGAGTTGCAAATGTAACCTTGGAGCTGACTGCAATAAACTCGTCTTTGAGACTTGTCTAAGATGGACTGAGACAAAACTCGGAAGCAATTCGATAAGGCCGCGTTATGTCGGGCTTGTTTGTTATCAATACGAGTGAGAGCAGAACCTGTTATCTGGCCCAACCTAGTTGTGAACTCAATTCTCTGACAAGGATGGTTCCCTCGTACTGAGCGAGATAAGAGTTTTAACAGTGTAAAAGGACAAATCAAGGTGCAACACCACACACTCTCTCCCAATGAGCGGCAGATAAGTCAATCAACGGCCAATGCCCGGAAAAGCAGGTAGTAGTTTTGTCTGGGACAATTTATACACGGCTTCTCGAGGATGCTGAAAACAGCATGCGTATGCAGGCAAAGAGAGACTTGAAGTTCCTAGTTGCTCGCCTGATAAGGAAGACAAGGTGAGTTAATGACGGATGCTTCTTGTTTTTTCTTTCTTTTTTCTCTGTCAAACGAGCGCAATAAGTAGTTAGTAAGCGGACAAGCTCAAGCGAAGAGAATCCGACGAAAAAAGCAGGTCGAGGCATGGGAAACTTTTCAAGTTTATATCCATCTGCAGTTAGTTATCGTTCAGCCATTCGGTCATACATCCTTGTTCCGCCTGTTACCAATTCTATCAAGTCCATCCACTCAGCGCGTGCTTTGCATGCATCGGTAACGCCCACCCGGACAAGATCCTAGACTTAGCGTAACCCATCCATCCATTGTAGGCAGTGTAACGCAGGCAACCTAACCTGCTAACCTACTGTAGCTAGGGAAGTACGCACTGAATTCTGCAATGCAGCAGTCAATCTGAAGGATGGGGACGGTGGGTCTCCAGGTTCTAGAGACGGCGGAGGATCAAGGGTCTTCGTTTCGGCGTGCATGGTAGCGGAACAGTTGCACACAAGCCTCAGTGCCAAACGTAGACGGAATACGGCAATGATCTGGACCTTTTTGTTTTAATCGGAGATTTGCAGGGAATGTACTACACCTCGGCTGGAGACTTTCAAGTCTCAAAGATAGTGAGGGGTAGGGAGAGTATTATCAAAATAGAGCTTCTGGCGTCAACTTAGAAAGCTGTTCCCACCCATCAAACGACACAGTATCGTAATCTAGGAGAATTATTCTCGTTAGTGGGCAAAGTGTAAAAGTGCCGTACAGACAGTGCCGTGTCGTATTGCATATGTCTCGGCTTTTCTTATGGGAAACATGATGCAGTAGAGTCGATTCAATGTGGTTGGTAGGTACCTGGTTAGGCCTATTAGGTAAGTTTCCTACATAATTCATTTCCGTTGAAGAGGGAACTTTTACTAACAGTTGAATAAGCACGTTATTTTGGCAACTACCTACCTCGCACCACACCTACCTTACCTTACCTACCTAGTACCTAAAGTACTGTACGGTACCACGCAGGCAGGCGGGCCTTCCTTCCATTTACTGTTACCCACGGGTATTAGTAACATGTGTATGGAGGCAGTTACTTACACCCCTTCTTACAACAGGTGCCTACCTGATCCGCAGATATGCTTGGCCGGATGGTTACCTCTACAGGAAGATTCTATGTCGCCACCCGTAGCAGACTTGGAGGCAACAATTGAAAGCTGAGTGGCCCATGGGTTTGATGCAATGCAACGCATTGTGTTCTGGTGGCACACAAGGTCGTGCAACCCATCGTCAAGCACCAAGTTACGACGATAAACAAGACAAGCAGCACAAGAACGGCCATGACCGAGCTTTGGTCAACGGCCGGTCGTGGGTATTTACCTATTTGCGGCCAATACGATGTATTGCCGATGCTACGGTACTGGGATTGTATCGCGAACCATCTCCGATTCTCCGGCTATTACTTCGCATGGGCGTCGATTATTGAATACCGGGATACATAACAAACCATTGCACATGGTCACGCGAGAAGTTTCTTCAAATATAAACGGCCTTCTGCTCCAATAATGGTGCCACTGTCGTCTGAATTTACCTATGGCTATCTGTGTGCAAAGCTGATACGAGTGTTAGTTGCTCCAAAGGTTCCCTTTGATCAGCTTTCACCCTGGGTCTAGACCTCTTCGGTTTCTGTGTCCTAGTCTACTTGGGCTGGACTGAATAATTCCGAGTATCTCGCATGTACGGACCCTTGTCTCTATCATATGGGCCGTGAATTGGTTTGACTGCAGACGTCGAGTGACGCTTTCCTGTGACTCCTCCGGCTAAACTGAGTCTCGGCCATCATCGTACATATTCCCAAATCTTTGTGATTTCATTGTGGGACGTTGACGATAGATAGAACGGCCTAGGTGGCTCTCTACTGTTCAGCCCTGGGAGGCTCAAGAGCATCCATACAGTACTCCGTCATCATGCTTCTCCAGGAATTTTAGCGCACCACTTCTCACCATTCTCCATGCTTGCATCAACCATGTGCTGGCTTGACTGGTCCTGTCTTGTCAACAAGAAAGCTTGGCAGGGCCCACCCAATGAAAGGAATCCTTTAAACCGCTGGGGATGACAGGAACCTGGCAAAAAGAAAAAGACGAGAATAAAAAAGCTACTGGCCTTTTTCCCAATCATGACTGTGAGAGCTCCAAATTTCCTCGCGCCTTAAAAAGCTTGGCTCTCTTGAGCCTCCATCTCCACTATCGACACCATAAAGCGATGGTCACGGAAACAGATACGCGATTTAGCTCTTGTCTATTTTTGATGCACTAGAGTGCACTACAAAGATAGTTCTCTCATGTTGTCTCTCGTCTCGGCAAACTTGCTTAGGATCCGCTCTGCAATTTCTAGCATGTGCAAGGTGTATACAATGTTGTCTGCAAGACCTGATCCAGCCAAAGGACTTCGAGCCCAGAGATCGATGTGGATCATGTGGTATTTAACCGCTTAGATAACTTGCAACGGGTCTGACAGTTGGCCCTGGCAGATAAGCGTTCTGCTACCCTCGTCCTTTGCGGCTCAGTTAATAAGCTCGGTCCCGGGATGATCAGCCCTTGAGCCTCTTTATCCGCACCAAAGACGAATGTGGTTCAGAGGTCAACATGTTGTTAAGGACTTTGCGAGTTGAGTTATTAAAAGAAAAGATATGACAGGAAACTTAATTGGTTGAGCGAGTTGTGGTGGCTAACGACCCATACGTAAATATTTGGTACACTCTGCAAATACGGATACAGATCTACCGAATTGGGCGCTCGGTCTGGCAATATGCATCTCGTTACCCCCGCCTATGCGGTAAACTATGGGGTGGCATAACCTCATCCCTCAACTTCTGTTCTCATAAGCGATATCCCCGTCTTGTCTCCTATCCGTCATGAGCAAACCCAGTTCTGTTACATGGCAGACCCTGAAAGTTGCCCCTGTTGTACCCATATGTACAGAGTAGGCAACTGAGAACTTGCCTCTCGACAAAGGTCCCTCCTGGTGGAATAAAATATGCTCCAGGGGTATGTATGATATCCACAACCCGTACAGCCGCCTTAGCTATGGACCGTGCGTGGGCGATGCATGTGAAGTTCAATTGCAGAAGTTACGAGAGAAATGTGTTTCGCAGTCCATAAGTGGTAATCAGTCACGCTTGTCTTTGCCAGGTCAACTCTCGACGCCCGTCGTTATCGGGTAGAGCGGCATGCCCTGATCGGATCGTTGTCTTATTTCCGCACTCTCTGAATATGTTCCATGCAAACAAATAAGTGGTCACGTTCTAGATTTCTAGTTCTAGACAACTTGACTCAACTTTCCAATCGCCAGCCCGGTCCCTGACTCAATAGAGGGCTCCCATGGTCAGCCTCCATTGTAGACTCACCCACAACAAACAATTGATCGCATGCATTAGTTGCCAGGGGATAAAGCTAATACTTGTGGAATTATTAACCTTTTCTCTTTCACTGGAGAGAGATCTTTGTTTGCACACTGCCTACTGAGTCATTGTCACTTTTTGATACATAATATTACGGCCTTCCTTGGCTGCAAGGAGTGAAGGCGCGGTACTTCTCAGACATGTATGCCTGCAAACACAGCATTCCCACTATGCGACGTGGTATTGCATACATATGCGTGCTTCAAGTCCCGGTCTGTCTCACACAAAGGGCAACATGTCAAGTGACCACACCCATCAAGTCATAAATGGTCCGAATAAGAACCCCATATTGTTATCCACAGCCTAAAGCAACCTATCCGACAAGCTTATTGCCTATCGGCCAACTCGACAACAAAACGGAATCATCACTGACATGAGAAGGCCTGTGGATCTGAAATAGCCCCGACGTTAGAACTTATGTGTCATCATTTGTCCTTGGAGACACTTCTGTCAAGCCAGTATAACTCTACGATGTTATGATTTGTGCTCTTGATGATGGATCATATTCTGGGGTTGTGGCCACACGCTCAAAGGTAATATAAACATATGTCTAGCTGACACGATATTGCTGCACTGCAACAAATCATGTGCATCTTTGCGCATTGGCAACTCCCAACTATAAACAGAGAGGTCCAGTCCAGTCCGTTTGGTGACTTGTCAAAAACGCAATAGTTCACTGACATGATAACAAGAGAATTTTAGGGCAATGATCTACGGAAGTGACCAGTGGGATCAACCTACTACCACCCGTTCTCACCCTGAACTATAGAGTGGGAGATATACCGTTACTTGAGACAAAATGCCGAGGACATCGATGGTTCCCAAACATGCATGCACTGCGCCACAAGCTCACCGTAATCTCAATTGTGAGAATTGAGGCTCCAATGTGAGCACGTGAAATATTACATAGTGGTGTGATGAATGGTTATCGAGGACTACAATGGGCATGTGAAAGCTCTAGGGTAATCCCATACGCGAGGACGTACCACCAGGTTGGTATGTTTAACTTCTCGTCACTTGGGAAGTTGCAGGCATTCGTCAAAGTACTTGAATAGACTCAAATTGGACGAATTGTAATAGCTTTTCAAGCCCTCATCCCATGCATCTATGGATGCCTAGCCAAAACAACAGGCTCATCACCACTTTTGGTCGTGGTTCATATACGACGATACACCAGTGACAATAATACAATTCGAAGCGAGTCGATCAATTCATGTAGTGAAGAATGTATGAAGTTGTACATGGCCTGTCTTCAGCCTATCCAATGCTCATATACCTGTCTATAAAACGCCAAAACCCATGGGATGTCTTTACCCAAAGCCATCCATCCATAATGATTCCCAATCATAATCGCCCAATGCGCCACCATAACACATAAAGTCTAGGCCTGCCAGACATAATTCTAGCTCAGTAATATTAAAACTAGGCCTTCACTTTCACCTCAACAAAGGTGCCTCAGTTTTAAAATCCAAAATGCTGCCAGTCTCCAAAACACCCACCAGGTTGCCCCTTTCTAACACAGCCACAATAGTCTCGCGCCTACACACTAGATCCTCATCATCCAACGACAACTGCATGCTGTTCAAGATATTCTGTGCTTGACGAATCGTGGTATCAGAAGAGAGTGATATCATGCTGCTCTTGGACACCAGAGAGCTTGGGATATCCTTTAAACTTTTGTTCAAATCATGTCTTCCAATTCCACGTATCGTGCTGGGTGAGGCAACATGATCCTGTACCCTGACCCAGCCTGTCGAAGAGTCTAGGCCTGCACGTAGCAAGTCGAAGCCTAAACTGAATTCCACCGTCTCTGCTGCTGTTGGAATATCGCACCAGCTGACGGCTATTTCTCTGATGGTCTGAGGCTGCCGAGCTGCAGCGCCGATGGCACCACCGGGATGGTTCTTTGCAAAAAGAGATGCAATGTTTGCGTTCATCTCCTTTGCAGCCGTGATTGCAATTGCATCACCAATGGCCAGCGCAACAGTTGTTGATGTGGTAGGAGCGGATACACCAAACGAAGTCTTCTCAGGCTCCGGTATTGGTGCAGGAAGCAGAATGGTGTTAGGTCGATGCTTGAAAAAATCGCAGGTGTCATGTGTTGTGTGTGATGTGAGAAGTACAGTTGGCAGAGACTCATCAAGATGAGGTAGCATGAGAAGCAGCTCCTGAGTCTTGCCGGAATATGTGATGAACATGAGCGTATCGTTAGACCCAACAATACCTAGATCGCCATGTAAGGCTTCTGTGGGATGAAGAAAAACAGCGTGAATAGCAAGACTCTTAAAAGTGGCCACAAGTTTCTGCCCGATGTGTCCAGATTTGCCCACGCCGATGACAACAAGTTTTCCATTCGTCGACTGCTGCCGTGTTATAGCCTGTACTGTCTGGCTGAAGCCATCACGAGCCACAGGATCTGTTTCATAGAGCCGTGAAAGATTCCATAAAGCTACTGCTTCTGTGTTGAGAACGTGGAGCCCATCTTGAAGACGCTGGTCCTTGGTCTGAAACTCCTCTCGAAGCTCTCGGTCCAAAGCCAATGGGTCAATGGGTTCACAAAAAGCGTCTCCCGGTGGTGATGATGATGGAGTAGGAGGAGAGGGAGGAGGCATGGCAGAGCATGAAGAAGCCCCGAGTACCACAACTGCACTTGTCTGGACTGGCCCGTGGCCAGGTTGTGGTAAGTTTGTCATGTTGTCGAGACTTGAAAGTGAGTTGATCGGGGAAGCCTTTCTTTGTAATGACTGAGTGTCTTTGACTGTATAGATCTCCGTAATGTGGTTGTGTAGTTAATTCGATCCAATGGTTCCGTTATGAGTTGGAAACCCACAAAACCCTTATCTTTAACAAAAGTGGTTGGGCAACAAAGCTTTATAGCGACCAGAAGATCACGGCCTGGTGGTACACTGTCCAAGGAACGAAACCAAACAATATAGATAGATAAAAGAGAAGAGAAGGTATAATGTTGGACAAGCAAAATCGAGATGGCAGATTGCGTCTTTAAGAAATTGCTCGATCCCTGGCCAGAGTCATGGATAGCTTACGTTTATGAAAGCGAGATCTGGGGAGGATTTGTCCAATTGGCCGTGGTTTCGATTGCGAGAGCCTTTAGCAACCCCGATCTAGACATAGTCCCTTGTTTGGGTGGATGCGACAGGAGTCCGGCTCTATCCGGAGGCCGAACTATCACTATCGCGGTTCTTTGATAGACTTCAGATCGAGCAAGAAACAGGAGACGGGCAGTGCCATGTCTGAAACTTGCGCGTCTACCCTGCAAAGGCTGCTGTCTATTGACGAATCTAGCATCATAGATTCTCCAACACTGTTCATAGAGAAGAAGGGTCCTTGTCAGCTGCTCGATCCGGGCTGTCTTGTTCGGATCGTTCCTCGGTGGGGTGGGGTTGCAAGACCCTGGCAGGGTAGTAAACAAAAAGTCTATGATTCTATGAAGAAAAGCCACGGACGAACCAGAGTTCGGTTCGGAACCACTTTGGAAGGAATGGCGCAAGCGGTGCGATTAGATGCCGAGCTGAGTAAAGGCGTTTACCGCAATTACTTGGCTTTCATGGCGCCGCACGTTGGATATGATGACTCGATCGAAGTCGCGCATATCGAAAAGCAAAACAGACAAACAATGGTATGGATAATGTTGTTGTCTGGTAATACTGTAAGCCACATCTCAGATTATGGCTTCACGAGCCCATTGTTTAAAGATCTCCATGACGAGCAGTGCATGTAACCCCAGAGAGGCAAATAAGCTCAAAAGGAAGATTGATAAATGACTTGCACGTGCTGGAAGCTTTTGGCGCGATTCCCTTAAATGCTTGCTGGGCGGCTGATCTTTACTGCTCTTGCCATTTTGGTGGCAGTTGCTTATCATCTTATCAATCAGACACACCTGCCTGCACACGCGATACGAACCTAGTAGTAGGCAAGAGCTACTGATCTGTCGGGCGCGTTGATCTCTCAAAACACACACACCACAACAAAGTCTTGCCTACTTAGGTAGTCCAAGTTGCTTTCTTCTTATCATTTTGCACCATCAAGCACCTGTTGGCCCTAGTCATTTATCTCTTAATTGTCACCCCGCAAACATGTCACGCAGTTTCCCCATACTGTGTGCATTGAAAAGTCCGCGGCCCCCATGTTTCTGCAGCGTCACCTCATGCGGATAATCGCATTATGTGAGACCTCGATCCTGCTGAGTACATGCTATCTTGCGTCAAAAATCCGCTTCTGCCACCAATCAATGTGCGGCCATGGGCTGTTCTCCATCGGATACAACTGCACTGCACACTCCAACCGATATCCCGCCTTGGTGCACGTGGAACAAAGACACGTTATACAGCACCCAGGTAGGTAGGTAGGTAGGTTGAAGGGTTACAGCTTCTGACAGCCGATCAGATCGCAAATAATGAGTTTTTCGAATGGCTAATGGGCAGCTGGCTGCTAAGCGCCATACTCTCGCATGCATCGCTCTTGGCATACAGAAGCGACAAGATCATGAATTATGATTACGCGCGTCTCTTCAACTATAATTAAAAGAGTTTCTGCAGAGTGATGTGATCGCCATTTGTGTCTGGCCGGGGCCTGTGGCGGATTCAGAGTTGGGTTTCAGATAAGTTTGAAACGTGGTTTCGCTGTCCAGGCCTCCATCGGGAAAACATGGCGCATATCGCGCTATCTTGGCGCAAGGGATAGCGACAAGGAAGTTCTGTATGTAATTGCCCTCAGCCTCGTCCAACGGCTAAGTCGAAGTATTGCGCCTGCCAGCTGAACTTGCGCCGAAGGATGCTGCAAGCCACAGGGGCAGAACATTATATAGGCTTTTTCTGCAAGCCATTAACGGCTGCAAAGGCGAAATAGGAAAAGAACCCCCACTCCGTCAAGGTCTGGCGCGCCTGGCATGATCTAAAGCTCATCTAGAGAAGCGCTACAGGGCACTATTGATAGCGACCGGTGACAAACGAAACAATCTCAGCAGAAACTAGTGACACTGGGCTGGATCCAGGGTTCACTTTTTTTTTCCTTCTTCTCCTTCTTTTTCTTCCTCGAGCTATTTGATGACATACCCACATGTCTGTACTGGACTTTGGAAAAGGGGTCAACTTTGAAATGTTCGCTCCGGGACATTCGGAAACTGTGATTCCCAGCCACAGGTTTGACTATTGGCATTGGGGCGACGCCCAGGCACCGTGTAGATACGCTGGAAGCAAAGTTTTGATTACGGCAAACCGGTACATGGCGTTAATTGCACAAGCTTGCGGACTGCGCTCTAGACGCAACCGCTCAGGCATAGACATTCCAACGGCCATCGGCAATGGATTGCGGTACTATATTAAAGTCAGACCCTCTGGAATTACGGGCGTTTACTCGTATTTAGAGCATCCCTCGCAAGATGAACGCATTCCAAGGCGGCTGAGACCTGTCATGGTGGCAGTGTGTACAGCAGAGTGCTGTACCACCCCTGAATCGTATGTAGACAATTGTCCACTCAGAATCAAGACAGGGTTAGTGGCTCCCGGGACGCCGCGTCAAGCCTGAGCTTGGCCTTGACTAGGGATCAGAGACTAGGGAGGGCCCTTGCTTCACCCAGGTTTGTGCTTCACTTACGAAAGTGACTTGAAGTTCGCAGGCAAACAGACATTGGACAAATAGAGTGAGGCAGATACGAGACGAAGGAGTGGTAGGATAAGATGATGTGGAGACGATAGTATCGTGTCTATCGACACGTTACCCATCCATGCTATCCATGAACGGACAAGACTTGTGAGTAGTTAGCTGCACAAAACGTGATCCCAGTTTTGTAGAATTCCATTTCTTGGGCTGTCGTCACATTATCTCGATCCCTGTCCCGCCCTCATTCTTTCTTACAGGCTGCAACTTATAGCCTCGCTCAGCACCACTCTCATTTTTCGTTTCCGTTTTTCGTTCTTTTTCACTCCATTCTTCCTTACGTGTATTTCGTTCCTGTTTTGTTTTCACCAGCAGCGTTTGACAATGGGTATTCACTTAAGCTCCTCTTGGAGAACCCCTAGAGGCTGGAGGTTGATCAGCGTCACACTCGTCGTCCTGACCCTGCTGCTTGTTATACCCCTCCATCGACTCAGCGACGATTCCCCGGGCGTTTATGGCCACCTGACAAAATATCTCAGCCATGACGGTGCCGCCTACGATGTCGAAGAAGGCTTCGTCGCCAATCTCAACGAAACTACCAACGACCAAATATTAAAAGACGAAGAACCCGTAGAACCCGCAGAACCCGCCCGAGAGATCTCTTACGATACAGATTCACCCCAATATACTGGCGAGGAGGAGAAGGAACCCTCCAAGAACCTCGAGATGCCGGTCGTGGCCCAGCAGCCAGAAGACGACAAGAAGTCGAATGATGACGACGACGGATCAGTGCTTGAAGTCGATCGCAGCATCGAGATCGAACCTACCCCCAGCAACCAAATCCACAGCACACAAATCTATAGCGAGGCATCTGAGGAGACCAGCAAACCCGAGGCCATCGAGATCAAGCCGCAGGGTGATAAAATCGGCGAGAACAAGGCAGACAACGACAAGCCCCAGCAAGTCGAGAACAAATTTCATGATAACGATGATAAGCGACCCAGTGGAATTAAGGTTCCTGACCTGACGCAGAAGCATGAGTACCTGGAAAACAAAGACGGCAATGGCGCAACGGCAACCAAAGCTTCTGAGGTAAGCTCTACAACCAGCATCGCAGGAGCGTTTACTCCTTCACAAACGGCAGAATTGGACGTTCCCTCGGGTCCTCTGTCCAATTGGACTGGTGTCTGTGAAGGATTCCCTAATACGGATGGCATCATGCTTGTCATGAAAACGGGTGCCACCGAGGCATTCACCAAGCTCCCGGCCCATCTCTTGACGAGTCTGCAATGTCTGGACGACTATCTCCTATTTTCTGACTTGGTAAGTAAACTATTTTTGGCTTTTCAAGGGAGGTGACGCAGGGGGGACCCTTTGCGCCACTTATGGAATTTATATCAAGCCACAGTTCCACGAGTGATGCAGCTAACCAATTCGGACAGGACCAGCAAATTGACAAGTACCAAATCTATGATGTTCTCAAGGATGTCAAGGACGATGTTAGGCGAGGCCGAAAAGAGTTTGATCTTTACAAGGCACAAGTTGATTGCCCAATCCCTCAGCAGTATTGCACCGCCGGCCTGACTGGTAAGGATGGCTGGAATCTTGATAAGTACAAGTTCCTCCATATGGTTGAGAAAGCCTGGGAGATGCGCCCCAATAAGGAGTGGTACGTGTTCGCCGAGGCCGATACCTACGTCTTCTGGCCGAACTTGGTGTGGTACCTTCGCAACAGGGTCAATGGCACAGAGACTCCGTATGTCGGAAGTGTCGCGATGCTCAAAGGCAAGCCTTTTGCCCATGGAGGTAGTGGCTATGTTATCCACGGTGACACCATGAGGAAGATGGCCCAGATCCCTGACCTGGCACACAAGTACGACATGATGGCCACACACGAATGTTGTGGTGATTACCTCATGTCCCTTGCTGTCCAGGAGACAGGCAAGAAAGTCAAACAGGCGCACCCGATGTTCAACGGCGAGAAGCCTGTTACTTTGCCCTTTGGTAACAACCACTGGTGCGAGCCCCTCCTGACTATGCACCACATGGACCCTGAAGAGGTCAGCGACGCTTGGCACTTTGAGCAGACGCGACACAAAAAGGTATGCTTTGTGACTATCCGTGGAAAGGAAACAGTAATTGACATTAAACAACAGGGTCCTGTCCAAATTCGGGAAATGTACCATCGGTTCTGGGCCCCCAAGCTGGAATCGGAGCACGATGAATGGGACAACTTATCTGATGATGTCTGTTATATCGGTTTCGGCTCTGAAGCCCAAGCCAAGGCCTCGGATCATCAAAGGAACCGGCAAAGAAAGGAGGGCGATAAAAACGCTGTGGAGCAGCAGGCGCACCGTTCCAAAGAGCACTGTGCCAAGGTTTGCGAAAGCGATGGCCTCGGCATCTCTGAGAATGATTACTACGGCCTCAAGGACGACAATGAGCGTAACAAAATGATCAAGAACCGTTACAATCAGAAGAGAGGCGACAAGAACTGGAATGCCAGCCGCCGTTGCTTCCAGTGGCGCTATCACAACAACGTTTGCTGCGTCGCTAAAAGCTTCAAGAGAGGAAAACCTCGCAAGGAACCAAAGCCAGAGGAGAAATGGACGAGCGGCTGGTTTGTCCAGGGCATCAATGACTGGATTGATGCCAAGGGAGACTGCACACCCAATTGGAAGGACCCCAGGTAAAACACCTAAGCACTACGACGTGCACTTTCGTTTATATTTCTCTTTTTTACTGTCAAAAAATGGCAGAGTATGGACATGAGGGGGGTTGTCATTATTGCCTTCTGGAACGGCGTTTACGGATTCGGGTAATTTCTACTATGATAAAGGGACACATACACCTCTTGGACGCAGATGGGTTTTATTTATCTTATTTTTCGGTCAATTTCTGTGGCGGCGCAACTTTGCATGGTCTGTGGATTAGAGTAGAGCGGACTGAAGAGGATGACTGCTCGCTCCTCTGTTATTAGATGAAGGGCTTACTTAGAACGGGTAGTCGACGAGTTCACATGCGTGTTAGACACGACGGGATGGATAGGCTTTTCTATAACGGCTTAGAGACGCATGATAACAAAAGCTCTACAAGAAAGATCTTGTTTGTTACTGATAGCATCCGATATTCCGGTGACGACGCATACCGATGAGAGCGAGCCATGACGTCCAATTCATCTCCTGACACGCGAGGAATTTAAGCCATGTTTGTAGATCCATATCCATCTTTAATGTTGTATCATAGGTCGATCTATTGTTTAGATGCCCGATTAATCCGGACACTCTGAACCGAGGCAACACTTTAGCTGCGGTTCTAATTCTCAGGCAATAATAACTTATGATATGAGAGGTATTTGATTGCGTCATGGCATGGCATGAGGATGATCAACTGCATCTACTGTTCGAGTCTTCCCCTCACGGTGCTTTTGAGTGATTTGGCCAAAACTTGACATTTATCATCTATATGATTGCTAAGTTTGAATAAAAATAAAGTGCGTGTACATGCTAATAGCCGAAGGTTCTTCCTGTGATATCACAATAGTAAACAAGTAAAAAAATAATCCAGTATTTATCGGCTCTCTTGCCGTTGTCGTTGCTTTCATGTCGTCATACCCTTTCTGGGTTGTTTTAGTTCTATCGTTCCACCTGATTCGTCTTGATTCGTCTTGGTCTAGAATGTTTATTGACCCTTCTTTCCTCCGTGGCGTCCACATCTGTGTGGGTTCTTGGGTGACTTCATGTAGCAGTATGGCTTCGCGTCCTCTCCAGCGGGCTTTCCGAAGGCCTCCTTGATAGAGCAGTACTCGGAGCCCTCGGGCATCCAATCTTTGAGGTGACGGTGCAGCTCGCATCGCGAGATTCCGCACTTTCTGCAGTAGACCTGCCCCTTGACACGCAGCTGCTCAATGGTACCTTCTTTCTCGGGATCTCGCTCTTGTCGGTGAACAAGAGGGCCAGCTCCTCGCCAGGCCCATTCCATGTCGTTTGGCCCTGAGTACCGGCTAGAAAGGGGTACAGTACCGTGCAACCGTCGGTGGATATCGTAAAAGTTGGAGTTGGTGAGGCCGAAACAAACGCTGTCAATGGGGTCGAGGTGGTCAAAGATGGTGTAGTGAAGCTCGGAAGGAAGATCAAGTATGGTGTGATCCTTGGGAGGCTGTGGTTGAGTTTGTGGGATTGGCTCATAGTCCATGACAGAGTATGAACGGCGAGGGGGAGGCAATTTAGGTCGGTGGGCAATCTGGATTTTCTTGTCCTCAGCTGGGAACTCGGGAAACACAGGCTCTTGACGTTCGGTTGGAGAAGGAGAGTCGTTCTCAGGGATAGGAGCTTGTCGCTCAATGTGAGCAGCGCCAGAGTGGGATGCAGGGACGTGATCGCCCTGGTAGTCGGTCATTGACCAGCCTCGTCTGGGTGCCTTCATCATTCCTCTCTTCTTGTTGAGTTCTTGCATCCGCTTGGCATGCTCCTCTCGGCTCATTGAGGTTGATGAGTCGGTCCTGCCAAAACCAGGGCGCTTCACGAGAGGGCCATCGGTGGCCTCGTAGGTTGGTGTCCCGGCGGGAGAGAATGTGGGATCAGCCAGTACTTGAACCATGGTTGCTTGATGAGATGACAAGTTTATTATGGTTGCTGGGTGACTGCAGTCGAAGAACTATAAATGTATTCACAGTTGCTGTGATATAATATAATATAATGTGATGTAATGTGGATTGAGAATACGGTGAACTGGAGGGGAGTGAGTGGTCCACTTGTTGAGTTGATGATGATGTTATGTATAGCGGCGTCGGCTGTATGAATATCAATGAGGTTGGAGCCTCAATAGCAAGTTCATGAGCAGGTGAAGAGGGTATAAATCCAAAGCTGTTGTTAGCTGAAAATTCAAGACAGGGCAGGGGCAGGTTTTGTAAAGTGGCGAGGCAATTCGGTTATAAAGACGACTGACGACGATTGAGTTGTCCAGGAGCAGGAGCCGGTCGGAAACCGATGGTCGGTGGACGCCGTTTAGTTTTTGGTGGGTGGTGTGATGGGTCCCGGGACCATTAGTGGGCCAATTCGAGAATGGAAGTTCTGTTTGTCTTGCTCCTACGAGGCCCAGCCCAGGGACTTCCTGGCGGGAACATGGAAAGCTAATGCTATCATGGCTAGATTGTCTGAGGCACAGACGAGTTGTGTGCTTCCCACTTCTTTTTCCCTTTTTCTTTCTTCTATCAGCCTTTTTTTTACTGGCCATCTGAGGTAGGTACCTTAGTAGGTGATGCCGAAGACCGCGCGATACCAGGGACCCTGATTCGAGAACTAGTGGCAAGAGTCAAGACGCTATGGTACCTACTACCTACCTATGTACGACGGTAAAAGTCTATCCGGAGGTAGATCCATGTTTGGGAACTGGGCCTGGTGATCAAAAAGCCATACCAGTGTACCGCAATACAGTATCGGTTCCTCAGCTTGTCATCGTACGACGGGAAGAAGCGAGAAAAGTCTTTCCCCAGACGATTGTCATGTCGCAAAGTGCTGCACAGTATGTCATGTGGGGAAGATCGTTGCCCAAACACAGCCTGACAGGCACCTCTCTCCTATGCTTCAAGTCCTCCCGAGAACGCGACTGGTCTGGTCTTTCTCTATTGTCTTAGTGTGATAGACTGACTGACAACGAATCTTGCAGCGACTGTGCAACCTCGTCTCTAACGCTTTGCGTCTGTGATACCCTTTCGGAACGACGTCCATGTCGAAGCCGCCGTCCAAGAAAGTCGTCTCGACCCCAGTCTCAACGTCATTATGGATACTAGTAGCTATGTAGCAAAATCCCCGTTAGCTCCCTAGTCCCCTCAATTCAAGCGCACCAAGAGAGAGACCCGCTGAGTGCGGAGCGGAGCGGAGCCGATCGTCATTTAGGGTCGCCAATGTCTGGATAAGCCTATCGATATTGTTCTACATAGTGGTAGAAGCAAGTTAGTAAATCGAAAGAACTGTGAAGCTTCAGAGTCTAGAGCTTGAGCTTGAGTCAAGGACAAAAAAAAGAAGAAAAAAAATTATGAGGAGAATATTGACGTGTTCATAGGCCGGGATCGAGGTCAAAACCTGTATACAAGTCAACAACTGTTCCTTTTTAAGATACTACCTCTTTATCGACTATCATGTCAGCGCCATCGGGCTTAGAGCTGCTGCTGTAGGAATATATGCTGTTGGACAATTGCATCTTCCGACTTTATGGTATTGAATTGGTGGTGGTTGCAGGTTCCCACTCCCTAATGCTAAGTGATTTTTGTTATCGTCCAATGCGGCACATCTGGTTAAAATGGATTGAGTCGTGATCGTGCGTTGTGCTCTATTGAAGTTACATCCAGTTCCGATGGAACATGGTAGCATCCAGAACCCCCACCCACATGTGCATGCAGCATGGTGGTGTGCTGTAAGGTAGTCGTCGATGCATCTGTGGCTTTTTGATCTCTGTAGCCAAGCTGAACCGTCAGTTGTCAGTCGATTATTGATGGCCATTGTCGTTTCGAGAAGGATTAACAGGAGGGTGTCTCCGTGTCCATCGCGTGGAAGCCACCCAGACAAACTTCACCTGCAGCTCCTGCAGCTACGTTGTTATTATATAACCTGTAATGTTCGTTGCTTGTGTACACCCAACAGCATGCAGGTATGGATCGTTGACAACCATCATGGTGTTGCGCCAATGCGCGGTTGCACCCGAATGCCGCCCATTATATGATCTATGATCTGACAGATGTGCCCACACACTCATGGTGTTTTTATTCAAGGGTCAGTAGTCGCTGACTTTATCTAATGCCAAAGTAAGGGCTATCGCGTGTGGAATATCTCCTGATTTCCACCATCCCAGACACGGGAGTGCGGTATTGCACGATGGCCGGGAGATAATTCTGGAATATTCCCCTCAAGTCGGCAGATAACTGCCGCTTGGTTGTGCGAATGATCATTTGTGCAACAAACTGCCCAAGGCCCGGTGGTGATTGCACATCTTTCTTGTGTAAATGATACTCGCCCAGGTTAGTTACCAGTGTACAGAGTAGTTGGACAGTTGCGATTCGACCAAATACGAAAGCTAGTGACTATTCGCCATGTAGTGCACCCTCTCGCATGAAAGAAGTTTCTAACGCCTACCAGTTCAACTCTGGAGCCAAAGCATCGTAAGAAAGGCATCATTGCCAACAAAACTTGTTTTCTGAGCAATGCTAAATTAACCCAATACATGCTGTTTCAATCAACTACCACTTTGGCAATTTGCTTTCTATGCATATTGTTCTTCAATCTGGCGAATGTATCATTTGATAAGGAGGAAGTGCGAATCAAGGCTTCACCATCTACCCACGTCAGTCACTCCTTTGGCTCCGAACGTCAGAAGAAGGACATAGTTGTTTCCATGTGATTGAACCAAGGAACTTCGTCACCTCACACAGCATATGAGTTAGAGTGCAGGGTCAAAGGCTTATACATAATCTCTATGTTTTCCCAGGTATGTTACTTCAGCCTCAACGTTACCAAGCGAGCGGCATCATGAACAGAAGAATCGAGGCTGGCTCCAACCGTCTGGCATTGTAGAATATTATCAAGTCCAGCGCATTTTGTACATCCAAGGTCTGCAATAACACCCAAGTTGTCGGCAGATAGCTTAACCGGAAGCTCGATCGTACACTTCGTAGTCCTAATGTCACGCTTCCCAAGTCCCTCAACGCCATGGCTGAATCAGGGGTCGCGCACGTCAGAAGCAAACTAACTCGGTTCAGAACAGGGTGAAAGTCCCTGAGCGCTCATCTTTTTGTTTGCAGCTCAAATGGCAACCCAGATGAGCATGACAACAACGTCCAGGCCCTTGCCCTCGCCGCCGTCGTACTTGAAAGTCCACATGCCGTCCTTCTTCTCGTCCCAGTAGGCACCGGTAGCGCTGTGCATTCCTCGTCGGCCGACGTGAGGCTTGCCGTCGGTAGCGGTAGCTTCGGAGCTGGTGGAGATGTGAGGCTCCTGGGCCTGTGTCTCGGTGCCGCCACGGGGCTTGTTCAGAGCGGATGTAGGGACGAGGTGCTGCACGATGGTGCTGTTGCAGGCAAACTTGAATGAAGGAGCGGAAGCACCTTCGGGGGTCGACTCGGAGATGACAGCCTTCAGCACGGAGCTCTGTATACGCGGTCAGTGCCTGACGTGAGCCTGTTGCAGTGGTTTCATTTCAACCTACAATGATTGTCGAGTTCCATTGCTCGGTCTTAGCGTGGTCGTAGAACTCAGCATTGCCGATGGCGCTGTTGCAGGCCTAATATTATTGGCATCAGTACGCGCGCGTTGGAGAATATGGGTTGCCAGCGTCGGCGGTAAGCATCGTTTGGGGGAGCACGTACATCGGTGGCGATCTGCTTGAGACGGTTGGCGGGAATCGGCTAGATAGAGATTAGCTGTGCACATAGCAAAGGTAATTTTAAACATTGCTGCACGTACAGGAGTGGCCATTTTGAAAGTAAATATAAGTATGTAGTTGAGGAATCAGAGTTTAGAAACTGGGGTTGGTGGAGGATTAGATGGATAGGTAGGATAGGTAGGTAGACTAGATAGTTCAGGTGGTCCAGGTACAGGTAGAAAATGGTCGGTCAGTAGTAAACAAACAAGCATCACAGCACAGCAGTCACTCTCTTATCAAAGGCACTACCAACATGCTGGCCTCACCTTGAACCGGTAGGCGGGTTCTTTATGCGCAATCCATATTGAGTTTCTTCGATGCCCGGTCTAATTAACCGTAGTCATGCGTCGATTCAAGTACTTGGATGTGCATTTTTGTATTATTAGCAAATGGTATTATCTCTGTTCCATTGTTTTTATTTACTAATCTTTGCTACATCAGTCGTAGAATTGGAAGTCTTTCCCTATTTCGGTGTAGGCTCCCAACTTGAAGACGGGCATGCACGTGATCCTAGTCAAGTCTTGGGCTGGTTAGATCTAACTAAATCGTCGAAGCCGCAAGTTAAGTCTTATTAATCGTAGTTTTGTATATATATCACCAACCGTTGCTTTCTTTTGGCTTTTACTACTAACCCAAGCAAGTAGTCAAGTCTGTTCATTGGGTACCATGGAGACGCGCACTGATGTCTTAGTAGCACATAGTGCCTGTCTGTAAGCGTCTCAGATCAAGATCACAGTCTCATTCATTGCTTGTCATATGCAATCGTGCAGCCAGCATCTGCAGTAGATATGTAGGGAAGAATAACACAACTGATATTTTCTTCCATCATGATGGATTGTGAGAATAGGTCTGTCTGTCTCCCGTACCTGCAGCTATTTTTGACAGTACCTGGACAGGGCAGTCGCGTGCTGCTATTTTATCCAACCAATGAACCACGTGCCTGCTCAAACAGGATCAAGCTTGCAGAAACAGACTGAGGAGTGGGGCTGTCGCATCTGCTCCTCGCTACCATGTCGTACATAACAGACGGCTTCACTTCAACCTTTTTCTCAACCGTCAATATTTTCTTGCCAAGTTAAAATTCTAATCACCAATCGCTTGCATCGGCATCATCAATTGATCAATCGGTTCGGGCCACAAGAGAAGCACAGCTATACATATATTCAGCAGCACTACACTTGGTTCTTTAACACCACCCACTCGCTTGCTACTGTAGCTACCCGCCATTATCAACAACCGACTTCACCATGTCTTCTCAGCCTCTTCTCCAGACCACCCCCGGTACGTCGTCCAAAGCATCATCATCTACTTGCGTATTCTAACCTCTTCTCTAGGCAAGCGCATCGCCCTGCCAACTCGCGTCGAGCCCAAGGTCTTCTTCGCCAACGAACGAACGTTCTTATCATGGCTCAACTTCACCGTTATCCTTGGTGCCCTTGCCATTGGTATGCTCAACTTCGGCGACAGAGTCGCATTCATTTCGGCGTTCTTATTCACCGGCGTTGCTATGTGTACCATGGTATATGCACTTGTGACCTACCATTGGCGAGCCCAGTCTATACGTATGAAGGGACAGGCTGGTTTCGATGACCGTTTCGGTCCTACAGTTCTGGCCATCATCCTTCTCTTGGCTGTCGTTGTCAACTTCGTCCTCCGAATCACCGACAAGTCCAAGAACCACTCCAACTAGACTCGATCAGAGTGATAACATCAAAAGCCGCAACGCGGCAATCAGGCGGGATATGAAACGGTGGACGAATGGGGCGGGTGAAGCGTATGAGATGAAACAAGCGGATGCATATCAAGTTACATTGGGCTGTTGGCGTTTGAGCCGGGTCTTCTTATATTTTCCTTGTGCAGTGTTATAAGTTCTAATAAACACATGTGAAGCAGAGAGTACTTTGTTCCCTGCGCCGGGTATCTCGAATGATGTGCTACATGATTTTCTGTAACCATGAATAATTGTTGTTGTGGACGTCGAACGGTCCATAATCCCCCCATAGAAGTATCAGATATTGATTCCAGATGCATATTCGAGACCTCGGTCAAGTGTGTTTTGCTGTTCCTGATTGGACTGTGACGCCTTTCTTTAACTTCAATTCCGGTATAGGGACGATCGAGAGGAAAACCCTCATTGACTTAATGATTCTTTGGGAAGGACGAGGCAGCACGGCGTCTTCGAATCGGCTGTGCATGACTTCGAAATCCTCGCTGCCGGAATCATCGCCTCCCTCGTCCATTGTACCCTTTTCGAGTATTGTCTCCTCAACAATGTCCTTCCGCCTCGGCTTCTCTGGCTGATCGAAAAGTTGGTTGTACTGATAGTATTGCTTCCCTTCCTCGCTCAAAACTTGTTTGCATTTTTCCACCACGGTAATGAGTTTGCAAACATCGGCTGTGCGCGCATACAACAAAGCTATTTGCGGACGGTCGCCTTGTGCTAGCAAGTGATTGGCGACATGCGTAACACGCTTTTTGATCTGCGTCGATGATATGACCGAAGCAGGAAGCACATCGTACTTGGGCTTTAGCTCAGCGATGATAGATTCGTGGGGAGCTCCAAGTGCGAAGGTCTGGATCTGAACATCGTCGCTTCGAGTTCGTTTTGTTGGTTGTGCGTTTTCTGAGCGGTTCGTATCTGGCCTTCTCTTCCCAGAGCCCTGGGTCAAATTTGCGTTGGACATTGTTGCGCATCAAGGTTGAAAGATCGAGGTTGATGAGCTGGGCGAAAAAGTTGTGGTCCAGGTTGAGTTTGGCGGGGTACAAGCATGCAGGTACTTTGTTTAAGCGCTGGGAGGCGCTAATTGTTGAACAGCATATCATTCCCAAGGCTCCTTACCGTTGTAAATCATGACAAAAGATAGGAACGTGATACATTGAAGTATAAACTCCATTCTGCCATTTGGTTTGTTGCTTTTGTACTAAAATTGTAGATCGGAGTACCGAAGCCTCCATACTCGCTCACTACTAAGTTCTTTAATTATGAAGAAAATGGAGAGATTGAAAATAATTGCGGTACTACAAATATATAGTTCTTTCAAGAAACGTTGTCAAGGTATACAACTGTTTATGTATAATCATTTGTTGAAATCGACAGATATGGATACACAAGCTGACTACATAGGTAGGTGGAATAAGGCATTGCCGTGCGAATAGGTACTGAGCCGCATGCTAATCCACATGGACGACGAGATACCATGTGGTTTTATTTCCTAAGATTCGTACCTGGTAAATGTGGCTGAAGGACTTGTGCCACGGATAGAGTTGGATTCCTGAGGATCCAAAAACAGCTGTTGGTTGAGTTTGAACTCTCTTCAGCTTTGTTTTCTAGGCACCTTAAGGTCGTGATCGGCGAGAATTGTGAAAAATGAATTAACGTAAAATAGATATATTTAACTAGCTAATATACCTAAAAAGCTATATTAGCCTCTATATAACTTAAATAGCTTATTGCCTTTTTTATCTAATAATAATAAATATAATATAATATAGAAGACTTACCTTTATATACTCTATAGGCTAATTATAACCTTATTATATTAAGATATTTATATAATTAAATTAGTAATTAAGATATTATAACTTAAAGTTACCTTTAATATATCTTTAATCTAGTTATAAAGCTAATCCTTAAGCTTAATCTTATTAATTATAATAATACCTCTATTTATAAGACTAATTAAAATCTTTATATTTTCTATTAAAGTTAAAGAAGGAAGCCTTATAAGGAAAATAATATATTTATATTAGTCTTTAGAGGCTATTATAATATTCTTTAAATATCTTATTAAAGCCTATATTAAGGGACTATTTAAATTAATAAAGTTAGCCTTTTTAAAATTTATAATAAAGTTAATTTTATTAAAGCTATAAGCCTAATAGCCTTATTAGCCTTATAATATAAAAAAACTATTATAATATTATAAGAATCTTTAAGTAAAGTATTAGATATTTTTTATAATTACTATAAAAAGTAATATATATTATAGCCTAAATAATAAAAAAGTTAAAATATTTAATAAGTAATAATTAGCTTATAATTAGTTATTTAAGGTATTAAGCTAATAATTAAAATTTAATAGGCTTTTATAACCTTATTTATATATTACTATTTTTAATAATAATAAAGCTATAGGTATAAGTATATATAAGGCTAATAATTTAATTAAGCTTAAAAATATTAATTTAAATTAAAAAAATAATAAATTTAAATTATTTATAAATAAAAATAATAAAGAACTATTATTATAGCTATTATTATAGCTTATATTATTATTAATAGTATTAATATTAATAAATACTCTTATAATATTTATAAATTTATAAAAATAATATATTATTATTTTATATTTTAATAAAAGCTCTTATTAATAAGTTTACTACTTAAATATATTTACTTTAAAGATTACTAAAGTAAAGACTATTATAGGATTATTAGGCCTATTTATATAGTTAATTACTAATTATACCTCTATAATATAATAAGTCTTATAATAATAAACCTATAAAGTTAATATAAATAATATAAAAGAGGTAATTTTTAATAGAAAGGCAATTTTTAGACTTTTTAAGCTCTAATTAGTAAAATTTATATAAAAGCTAATTATACTTATAGCTACTATAATATAAAATAACTATAAAGAGGATATAGATATAAAGAAAGTATTATTAAAAGAGTAATTAAATAAAGAAATTAACCTTATCTATAATATTAATAAAGGAAATAAGATATTAACTAGTAAAGAAAAAAGCTAATAAAGGAAATTAATTTTAAAGAAAGTAAAGTAATTATAATTAAAGCCTTTTATTTATATTAAAATACTATTAAATATTATTTTATTTTAAATATTATAAGTTATAAAAAGTAATACCTTAATATTAATTTAAATAGAAAATATATTACCTTTAGTAATATAACTATTAAAAAAATAAAAAAATAAATAATTTTTATAATAATTTAACCTTAAATATACTAAATATCACTTTATTTTTCTTTTTTATTACTATTTTATAGGTTTTATTAAGGTATCTATTAATAAGGCTATAATAAGGTTAATAAGGCTAATAACTGATTTTCTATTTTTAATTACCTTAATAATAGAAATTAATATAATTACTATAATCTTAGCTTTTTTTAAGGCTTAAAAATATAAGCTAAATAGCCTTATTATAATTAAATTACTAATTTTTATATTAATTAGCCTAGCCTTTATATAATATATATATAATATAACCCTTCTACAGTTAAATCTACCGTTAAATTACTGATTGTCACACGGCATCATTCAATATCACTCGGCATCGGCACATGACTTGCTATATGACTAACCTAACACCAGGTATAAGCAAGCTTTCGCTTTAGCTTTAAGCTTCCTACTAACCTTAATATCATTTCGAATTAACTAGCTACCTCTAACTACAGTATCTTACAGCCTAGCGCAGCTAAAGGGCCTACTAATCAATATTTACTAAACCTAGGAATACCTAAACTCCCTAGCATTAACTACAAATATCTTAAGGTATATTACCTACTTAATATACTCTTTTCCTTATATTACTTCAAGGAATATATCTTCTTCCCTTAAATATTAGATCCCTTAATTAAGCTTTAAATATAGCGTATTTAGCTGCTATTCCTTACCTATAACCTAACTGACCTTATTAACCCGACTAAGATATAGGCAGTATAAGACCTTATAACTAAACTAGGCTAGTGTAATATTAACCTTATTACTATACCTTTAACCTTACTAATAATTATATAGCTTATACTAATTATAGGTTAATTAGCATAACTCCTTAGCGATAGCTTAATTATCTGCTAGCCTCTTAATAAAATATATTATATTATTAAAGCAGAAGCTATATTTATATATATTAGCCTTAAGGCTAGTATTATTAAGGTTAAGATTTAATTAATAAGGTATTTTTTTAGGGCTATTTCTAGTTAGCTTACTTCTTTATAAGCGCTTAAGGGGGTGACTTATATACTTACAGCATTTCGATTATTCTTTTAATGATTTTTCTATTCTTATTATTTTATATTAAGAAAGGAAAGATATTTCAAAATAACTTTAGAGCTTAAATACTAATATTAAGGTTTCGCTTTATTAAGTCCTATAGCTTATTAACCTACCTACTGTTTTTTATATACTATTATAATATTTTTTTTTTTTTACTATTAAACTTATATCTCTTAATGGATTAAATGAGTAATTTATTTATAATATAACCCTTTAACTTATATCTTTAATACTAAAATCTTCTATAGCTTTCCTATTTATATAAATATCCTTATTATTAGTATTTTTATTATTATTATATTTCTCCTCTATATATCTATAGTATTAATCCTAATTTAAATTAGTAATATAACTATAAAGATTTTATAGAGCCCTTTTTAGAATTATCTTATTAATAGCCTCTCTTTATATAATAAGATAATCTTTATTTTTATTAGTATTTTTTTACTTTTAAATAAAATTCTAAAGCTTATAATAGGTATATATAATCTTTATTTAATAGATAAACTAATATTTTATAGAGTTACTTTAAAGTATTATAAATTTTCACTTTATATAGCTAAAAACCTATTTAATAATAATTTAAAGTTAAATATATTAAAAGTTATATAGCTCTTTTTTTATTAATAGCCTCCTTAATATACCTCTTTAGTTATTAAGATAATATATCTAATTAATATATAATATAAAAATACCCTTTTATATATTAAAGCCTATATTACTAAAGTAATATTATCCTTTTAATATTAAAAATTTACCTATTAATATAATCCTTATTAACTAGGTATTATATAAGCTTCTTTTATTATTAATAAGGATATATATAAATATACTATTAAATTATATAGTAATAAGTATATTCTATATAATTATACCCTTATAATTTTAAAAATACTATTACTCTTTAAGTAAAATCTTAATATATATATATATACTATTAAATATATTAATATACCTATTAAATATTAATACCTTTTTATCTAATAAGACTTTTAATAATATATAATTATTACTTAATAGTATAATAAAAATAATAAATAATAATATTAAAAGATTAATAATATTTTATATTACCTTTAAAATAATTCTTTATAAGATATAAAAGAAATATATTATAACTTATTAGCTAACTAATTAATTAAAGATATATAAAATAATTATAACTTTCTATTTTAATAATTAATATTATATTAATAGTAATATTATATTCTCTTATAGCTATTTATATAAGCTTTTAAAGGTATATTTATTTAATTAAAATAACTTATAAAATCTTAAGTTTAATCCCTTTAAGAGAGTTATTATATATATTTATATATTAAATAACCCTTTTAAGTTAATAATTTACTAATTTAAATAAAATCTTTATATATAATAATAATCTTTATATTAATAACTTAAAAAGATAGCTTTTTTAATAATAAAAGCTATAATAATAAATATTATATTTTATATTATAATATTATTAAAGCTAATAACTTAAAAAGATATAATATCTTTAAAATATATTAAAAATAGCTAATTTTCCTATATAAATTAAATAAAGATATAATAAGGATCTTATTAAAAGATCCTTATATTATAATATTAATACTTTAAATTTAAAGTATTAATAAAATAGTAAAATTTATACCTTAAGTAGCCTAATTAAGGAAAAGTTATTAAAATACTATAATAGAAAGGGTATAACTAAAGAAGATATATATTAATAGCTTATATAACTTATTTACTTTTAATAAAATAGGATTAGGCATTAAAATTAGTTAAATTCGTTCTAGTAATAGTATGCTAATCCTCTATTATATCTTTTTCGTTAAAATAACGACTTGCCGATCACGACCTAAATGTTATTCAGGTCCGTGGCTATCTGTGCAAGGTAACACAGCCCTCCCTCCCTCCCTCTTGTCAGCGACGCACTGTCTCTAGCAAACACGGGGCTCGGAAGAGAGAGTATGGTTTTGTGCCATGACATGGGCGTGGCCTGTTGAAACAAGCAAAAAGTAAAACAAAGCAGAGCGAAACAAAGCAGAGCACAGCGCAGCAGAGCGATGCAGAGCTAAGCCACGTTGACAGTGAATACGGGCTCTCGCGGAACCATGAGCCGTGAGCACCAATCGTTGGGCTGACATCCCATTCCCAAGAGACTATTGCATGCTGCAGGGCTCCAAAAGAATGGATCGTCGTCCCCGCGTTTGTAGTTGAACAATCCAGTCTATTCGTTGGGAACGGTCAAAAAGGTCAAGGTCTAGAGCCTCTTGCTGGCTTTTGCGCCTGCCAAGTGATGGACCGCTAGAACCGGAGACCATGGAAACAGGGACTTTGGTGACCGTATTGCCTTCAATTTAGGCGCGGCATTCAGCATCTCATTTGCCGCAACATCCATCCCCTGTCAAGCTTGTTTCTCGGTCTAGTTTGGTTGTTGAATAATCGCCGTGCAAAATGATCCTAGTCAACGCCGCCAAACCAGTGATGACGCTTCAGGCTTGGCGATTGGAAGCTTCAGCGCCTCCCGCTATATATAGAGCCCACGCCTGTCAGCCTTCCTCCCTCCCGTCCTGCTTTGTTACTGTCACTCTAACTGCAGCTTTTCACCTCGGTCTACCTAAATTACTGATTCACTTTTGAGCCAGTCTCAGCACCTTAATTAATTTGCCAGACCCTAGTGGTTCGCTCGTTCTTCTTAAATATTGCAACTAGGTACCTCTAGTTGCACCACCTGCTCGCTTACAGCTACATACAACACATACCTACTCTTTTTTATCATAAACTCACTCAAAATGCGCGCTCAAGCTCTCGCAGCAGTTCTTCTCTCGGCCTGTGCCGGCCAGACTGTTGCTCAGGATGCTCCTCGAGTCAACGACAACCCTCCTGGCGTTGGATTCAAGGCCACTCTACCCAAGGAGCCCTTCTTCAAGGATGCTGCCATCGATGGAAATGTCAAGGGCTACATCCACGCCCAGGCTACCGACTCTGGTCAGGGTGTGAAGTTTATGGTCAAGTTCAGCAACCTCCCCAAGGAGGGTGGACCTTTCAGTAAGTCCAGCCGAAGTATTTCGATATAGTATATACATTCTAACCTTGAAAAAGCCTACCACATTCACGTTGATCCTGTCCCTGACAACGGCAACTGTACTGCGACTCTCGCTCATCTCGACCCATTTGCGCGCGGCGAGGATCCTCCCTGTGATGCCGAGAAGCCTGAATCTTGCCAGGTCGGAGACAACAGTGGCAAGCATGGAAAGATCACAAGCGACCCCTTCGAGACCGAGTACATCGACTATTACGCTTCCACCAAGGAGGGTATCGGTGCCTTCTTTGGCAACCGCTCCTTCGTCCTTCACTATGCCAACAAGACTCGCATCACATGCGCCAACTTTGTCTCTCAGATCAAACCTCCTGCCACCAATGAGTCTTACTCCGCCCCGGGATATCTGCCTACTCCCACCGAGACTGTCACGTTGACACCCACTCCCAGCTCTAAAGTACCGGCCTCTACTGCGACTTCTGGCGTGACTTCTGCTCCCACTTCTACTGCGATCGACGTCGTTGGCCCCAACGCAGGCTCTTCTATGGCTGTGCCAATCAACCTGGCTCTGGCCGGTGTCTTTGCGCTCGCTTTCGCTCTGTAATTGAAGCCAGCGGTGGAAGTGGGTCCGTGACCAAGGCGTGATGTTTTTCGATTCGTTTACTGTACATTTATTTCCGTTCTAGTATCAGGGCATGTTACTGTTCATATTTCTTACCTGACAATGCCTACTAGTACTAGCTGCAGGGGTGTTTTAGGGCCGCGGACAGACAAAGAAAATAAAATGAATACTTTCCGATTACGATGGTTGTCAAGGGTGTGGCGTTTTGTGTAGTGAATATGCAAGTCGGCTGTTAGGGTCAACGGTTCGAGGCTTGGAGCGTTGAAGCTGCCAGGCACAGCGAGCAAATGATTCGTAGACCAAAGTGTAAAAAGACGATGATAAACCGTTGCAGCAAGATGCTTGATATAGTAGGATGCTTGCAATATATTATAGTTCTTATGCTGCTCATGGATGTCAGTCAAGTTAAACTTGATCTACACTTAGCAGGATCCATAGTTGATCATTGGTCTTACTTATTATTTAGCTTTCTGTCATGTCAGATGTCGTGTTTCCTCGCCAGTAAAATTGGCTCATTCAGAGTGCCTACAGGGCCATGGGGGATCGACAAGTAATTTTATATGATTCATCAATGATACCCCACAGAGAGTGCAAGGGTTGCTGAGTTTTGGTTGCAAGGGCCTGGTCAATATTTGGTATAAATTGTGTATCGTATCTACTGTTGTATAATTAGAAGCTAAAAATGACCGTTCCAGTTCATCGGAACTCTGGGTTCCGCATTCTGCTGTATCCAGTCTCAATACATGATGTGATCTTACAGATGCTGAGAGACATCTATGGCACGCCAATGTTCTCTGCTTCCTATTTAATATGATGCCACCCAACTGCTGCCCCCTTTTTAGATACAGCCCCCAATGAAATCATCATTACAGCACTGCTTACATCCTGTCTCCAAAATCTCCTCGAATCAACAGTCTGAGGCCCGGGCCTAGCGTAATGCAGCAAGCACTAGGGCTGACAGTCAAGGGATCAATAACTTTTAGTCCGAGTCTATGTCTCAGCTGGAGGAACCTGAACCTGGCATTTCTTGTTCTCAGCCGCCTGGGCACTGTCAGACTGCAAGTCCCCCCATGGAGCTTGTAGCATCGCCTCACTTGGAGGATTGACGATTGGCTACATCTCCTCAGAGTTCGTCTGCAAGTAGTCGGTTATGAATTCCAGTTAAAGAGAATAAAAATCGAGCAGTGCCCTTGACATGTGTGTGGCGGGCTAGTTATAGTCAGTCAAGTTGAGCTGAAGAGTTGATCTGACAGAGGCTGCCGTATGATAACGTTGGTTGGATACTCGGTCCAAGCAAGCCAATTGTTGTCCGTCCCGAAAAGGATCTGAGAAGTCAATTTCCTGATTCCAGTCAGAACACATGAACAATCCACATTTGTCATCTGTCTCTTGTCTCAATCACCTCCAGTGGATCGTTTGTATCTCAAAGCTGTCTCAGCTCCTCTAACATCAGAGACGTGTCCATCGCCTCGTCCTCTATTGCTTCTAGTTCTAACATGGCTTTCTTCTCAACAATGGTATGTCATATTTGCAACTCGCGCATATGGGTCTGTGTCTTTATACTTTGACTATTATTCCACTCTATAATAACAGCCAGTTATGCCACTCCCAACCCGTAACTTGTCCGATATGTCTCCGAGTTTATTATCCGTTCTTGTACTGACGCCGAGTCCAGACGAACACAGATACTACTATAGAAACTCTTTCAGGATTACATACAGCTCGAAAGGGTATGGAGTATAGCCAGTCGGTCGAAGACTTTCGAGATGACGAATATCCTAATATGGCCCAAGGTGTGTCGAATTTCACCTGCCCTCACCCTTCGGCTCTACTAATGCCGGCTCTTACAGGGGCTTATCTTGATCACGGAGGAGCCACCATATATGCGAGGTCTCTTATAACCGGCTTCTCGCGGGCGATGATAGGCAACCTTTGGGGTAACCCGCACTCTGAAAACCTACCGGCAAAACTGTCCGGCGAGATGGTGGACAGCATTCGCGCAAAGACACTCGATTTTATAGGCGCCGACCCAGAACACTTTGATCTTGTGTTTGTTGCCAACGCTACAGCAGCTATAAAGCTTGTTGCTGACGCATTTCGCGACCTGGGAGAAAAGACGCCGACCAAAGGCTTCTGGTACGGATGTCATAGTGAAGCGCACACGAGCCTCATTGGGATTCGGGCACTCGCAGCAGGAGAATATCATTGCTTTGACGATGATGAGAGTGTTGAGGACTGGATCTCTCGACCTTTTAGTTGTCAGACCCAAAAAGGAAAACCACCGAGCCTGGGCTTATTCGCATATCCGGGTCAGTCGAATCTTAGTGGACGACGCTTACCCAAGAGTTGGCCGAGGAGGATTCGTAAACACCCTCAACTCCGAAATACCTATACCCTTTTTGACGCAGCGGCTTTGGCCATGACGAGTTCCTTGAGTTCCTTATTCGAAGACCCTTCAGGTGCGCCTGATTTTACTTGTCTCTCCTTTTACAAGATTTTTGGGTTTCCTGACTTGGGAGCTCTGGTTGTGAGACGAGCTTCTGGGCATGTATTGTGTCTGCGAAGGTATTTTGGTGGGGGGACGGTGGCCCAGTTGTCGCCATTGCAGGATACTCGTGTTATGAAGAAGGTGCCTGGTCTTGGGAACAAGTACATGTCGTGGGATATCCACGAAGGGCTCGAGGATGGTACACTACCGTTTCACAGTATACTGGCGCTTGGTATTGCGATTGATACACATCTCAGGCTGTATGGCTCCATGGTAAGCTACATCATGACCTCATAAAGGAGTTAAATTAACACTCACAGGATATCATATCTCGTCACTGTTGCTACCTCTCTCGTTCGTTATACGAAAGACTAGCGGATCTCAAGCATCGAAATGGGCTGCCAGTAATCGAACTATACGCCGATGACCCTGCCAGGTACGGCGATCCTTCAGCACAAGGGCCGACTTTTGCTTTCAACGTCATGACGGAGGATGGTTCATACGTGCCTTGGACTGAGGTGGAAAGGCTTGCCAATAAAGCTGGAGTATATATCCGAGCAGGAGGTGAGTGTATCGTGTTGGTATGAATTACGGCTACTGACTGACACCTAGGCGTTTGCTGTCCTGGCGGAGTGGCGCAAGCCTTGAAATATGAAGAATGGGAATGGGATCGCATCTTTTCAAGTGGTCATGCCTGTGGTTCAACAGAAATGGCAGTCGTACACAACAAGCCTACTGGGTATGTTTGTTCAGATCTGATAGTTCAGCGACAATTACTGACGAAAACAGTATCGTTCGTGCAAGTTTGGGTGCCATGACTACCAAACGGGATATAGAGGCGTTTGTCTCATTTCTACAAAACCAGTTCATTTTCAAAAGCACAGTCATGCCATTATTGATGGGGTCATCGAACGAGTTACCTTTACGAGAGGCCTTTCTCTATTCGATGCGCAATGTATCTGACATGGAGCATATAGTGAGCTAGAGGGAGTGCTCACTAAGGCAGTGTCAGCTTTCTAGCCAGATTGAACATCGGTACTAATGTATGGAATATTGAAAAGACATTCAGGCTGAGATATGTTTAGCCCCTACAGTCTGTACGAATCGGGAACAATTGAGAGATCTTGCATATGCTTGGTCATGACTTATACATGGATCATGCTCAATATCCATGTCAAATGTCACTCTACCACGCAAGCAATAATGCTTCGCTGTCAAGTTATTCATTTGCTTGACGTAAAACCTCGTGGCTGGTTTTTGTTAAAGATATTAATTTAAAAGAATTGAATTCAAGTTTGAAACACAAGTTGAGCTTTCTTTGTATTATTCTTGGTTGCCGCTAGTAGGCACCTTCTTACAGGCTGTTAACATCGTACCTTCACGTGATTTCATCATAGCAACAACTTCACTGAAAGAAACAGCGACAATTCACAAACCCGAGCAAACACAAATTCAGTGTAGACCGAGATATTGTCTTGTTTACGTATTTCTAGTCTCATTATTCACGTTATTCTATATCGTTTGTAACATAAATAAGCGAGACTAGTATTTCAACTTTTTTCTTCTCTTTATTTTTTTCTCGCCATCTCATCTCGTCCCTCATGAAATCATCGCGATCAGATTCTCTACCTATACCCCACGTCGCCAATTCCAGCCCACACCCTTGAGCGTATCTACGTATGCGACCTGCGCGCTGCCATTGCACGTGCATGCATACATATGATCTGTTCTTGCTTGTAGCACCTATGCTGCCAACCCAATCGTGAAAATGGCAAAGAAAAAGAGCAAGCAAGCTGCTGCTCCTGCTGGTGGTGAGGGGCAGAATGCGACCCTTGACGAAGCTTCGCAAACGCAAACACAAACACAATCTTCCACCACTGCGACCACAAATTCAAGTACAAATGGAGGTCAGAAGAAGAAGCCAAAGGCGTCCAAGGAATTGCCCTCGACAGCTTCTTCGCAGACACTTAACATTTGTCGGAACAAGTAGGTCCTAATCTTTGCGCTGCCGGATCTGCTCAATAAGCTGCCCTTTGCGATTTGTTGGGTGAACGACAGACATATTGACGCTCAACCTTACTAGGCATTGGCGGTACATATCCTCCTACCATGGGCCTTGGCTGCAGATGCCTATCGAGATCCTCGAAACAATCGCAAGCATCAACTACAACACCCCACGACCTCGTCCTATCGACCCGGCCGTACTATTCGACCTGCTCAAGATCCGCCGTCTCGTTGACGAAGCCACAAACCTCGCCGTGAGAGCTGCTAGTGACATTGCCTCGCCCGTTTTGACCAACTTACACGGCGGTCTGCCCGGCTCATCGCCCATGTCAATGATGGGCATGACAGGTCCAGGCCATGGGATGAAATTGAGCCACAAGCGCAAGTCGCAGATGAGAGAGCAGGCCAGTCAGAAGCTTAGCCGCGCGTACCATCTGGACGAAATAGCTTGCAGCGTTGCGACAATGCAGGGCGCATCAACAATAGAGGAAATTGGCGCCGTAGTCTTGCAACGCAACCCACAGGATCTCGATGCTAGATATGTGCATTTCTTTCATGAGAAGATCCCTTCCCGTCAAATGGCCGAGTCTACAAGCCTAGAGTCATTGACGGAGATCATAGCTGAGAGACCCAACGAGAGCGAGGCCCTGCGCACTCGTGCCATCGTCAGGACCTTCAAAGAAGATTACGAGGGTGCTGCTCATGATCTGACAACCGCCCTTGCGGTGTGTCGAATACATCAACAACCCCACAGGCCAAATGATGAAGCCAATTCAAAGCTGTCGCATACAGGTAAACGTTGGCGGCAGGAGGTTGTCCCGGCAGAGAAAGATCAGCCGACTAGCTTGGAAATCCAGCTATCCTTCCTACGTGCCACAACGTACCTGTCGTTAGCCTGTCAACACATTGAAGACGGCCTCTCTTCAGCTCAAGAAAAGAATGGTCATGCAGATACAGACAAACCAAACGGTAAACCAAGTGCAGAAACCAACGGCCAGGACTCTCAGGAGCAGGACGAAAACTCTCTTCGTAAACAGACCGAAGCGCGAAAGCTTGTCAAGAAATACGCAAAGTGGGCGCTCAGAGACTTGCTCGCCTTCTTATCGCACTTCGAGTACGCGCCCAATCTGCCAAACCTAATCGTCAAGGATTTCAATGACCGCGTGAACCTGTCCGCACAAGGCTCACGCAATCCTCGACCGTCTGAAGCAACATACCTCCTCGAACCACACACCACCTACACCCTCGCCGAGCTCTTCGCCGCTGTCCCTCCCTCAGACCTGCCCCCTTATCCTAATGAAGATGTCACAAATCCCGAGAAACAAACTTACTCGTCAGATAGCCCGAAAGTGTGCGAAGGGTCAACTTATCATCCCCTTATGACCGATGCTCTCCACTCGCTCCTCCTTTGTCACTGCCTCATCCAGACATCAGCCAAGGAGCTCCAGCGCCACACTTACATGGCGGCGCGACTGATCCGCTTAGCTGATGGGTACCCGATCTTCCAGGCATGCCGCTCTCCAGCTCGGTCTGACTGGTTAGAAGTCCTCCGCCGCGCTGACGACAGCTGGCTCCAACTTAGCGCATCATGGGACACTCTCTGTACGCCCGCGCCGCTCCCTTTCCACTACGACCCCCTCCAACACGGTGCCACAAGTGCGAACACGGGCGCCTCTCGTAAGGAGGCTGCTGCCGCCGCCGCATCTCTGATCAATGGTACCCCCAACACGGCGAAATCTGTGCCAAGCCCTGAGGACCAGCGCCGACAACGCATGCGCGAGCGCGATCAGCGAGTCCGCGTCGCTCTCAGCGACCAGAGAGTTTGCGATGAGGATACGTTCCGCGCAGCCATCGAAGCTCAGGAGAAGCGCGCAGAGCTGGAAGACCGTGCTGCCGCTGCCGCTGCCACCCCGCCCGATGGTACATCTAATGCCGACGGACGCCCGAGGCGATGGGTTGTTGACGACAGCGAATTCTACCCTGTTTGTACTGCGAGGGCTACCATGATTGCGCAGTGGGTTTGCGAAGCACCCGTTGTCACAAGCACCACAAGGCGCAAGAAGAAGACCAAGCGGCCCGAAGGCAAGACAGACACATTGGCTGACTCTGCGAAAAAGATGAATCTCAAAGACACTGCAGCGACAGTATCGTAACTAGACCATCTCTCCGTGATCTGGCGTTACTTGAGTAGCAATTTATTGGCCACGTAGTTAACTAATAGATTGGCCAGCTTCCCGGAATCTCTTATTATTACGAGAATGGGTTGTAACCTTATGATGAGTTTGGGAACTTGTGCTATAAGCATAATAGCAGGGCATATTATGATTGGGAGGGTTATATAGACAGTATACATCGCGACTAAGCAAAAACTAATTCTATAACCTATTGTTCTTATAAACGATATCTAATGCTACTGATACTCTCGAGAAACTCTTTCCATGCTTATCTACCTTATGATACTATTCAACCAGTGGCGCCATTGTATCCCAAGTCCTAAAGTCTTCAGTACCATCTGTTAGTCGGCACCGTCCCTCCATTCAGGAAAGCATCGATGTCGCCCATACCCTCCGTCTCCAGAACATTCATAAGTTCGAGTTGCTGAGATTGCGTGAGACTACCGTGGCGAGCAAAGCCGTAGTCGAATTGAGGAACCGCAGCATTTCCACCATTAACATTCTGCAGTCCGAGGCCAGAGTTTGACATGTCGCCGTAATTCCCAGGGTGAGCTAAAGAATCGTTGAAGAAGCTATTGCTCATGTTGCTGAATGTATACGGGTTGATGAACGGCGCAGGAGGCGAGAACCAATTGGTGGTATTGCTTAGTGCAGGCAGAGGCCGTTGTTGAGGAACAGAGTGGGGGTTTGGTGGTACAGCAAACATAGGACCTTGTTGAGATGGCTCGATCTTAATGGGTGGTGACATGCCGTTCTGCACAGGTACCATCCCAATCGGCGACGCATTTTGCATGATTGGCGTCGGATGGGTCGTTATAGTGTTTTGAGGCGACAATGTATTGCTAGGTGTTGGTGTCGCCATATTGCCAGTGGGGACGGAATCTGGAGGCGTCGGAAGCTGCTCGGAAAGATGATCTGGAGGCGAAGTCATATGCTGCTCGGGTGTTGTAGTGGCTGGCGGTGTCGGGTCGTCCATCATAGTTTCACCAGGTTGCATGAAGTCTGGGGGGAAATACGAGAATCTCCGACCTGTGGGTTCATTGCTAGCAGGGTTGAAAAAGATGGAGTTGGACCTGAAGCTAGGCTGAGGCGGAGGAAAGTTGGGGTCGAAAGCGTAGGCGTTCATGGCCTCCGGCGTTGAGTTGAAGATCTGGTTGAACTGGGGTGCGTTCTGATAAGAAGCTTGCTGAACATTGTTCTGGAAAGCTTCTGGGGAGTTGGGGTCTGCAAAGGATGGGGGCGTGTTGAAGAAGTTCGTTGTCTGCCCGGTCATGGGTCGTTCATCGTAGCCCTGCAAGCACGCTTTGGAGAAGATGGCGTAAAGTTGTGAGGCTGATGCAGATCCTGGCCATCGTTCTGCACAGCGTTCCAAAACATCCAAGGAAGTATTGATGAGGCTCTCAACCTCGCTTCGAGGATGGGCTTGTCGTACCTCGGGATATGAGACGGCCCATAGGAGTGTGTTGAGAGACATATTCACAGTCAAGAGGAAAACCCACGTGATATCTGCACCGCTATCCATCTGTTTGGAGTTCAACTGCATGATGTATGCTGAGCTCTCGAAACAAATTGCAGCGGCGCGAGGTGATGGCTTTGGCACTTGAGGAGAGGGCCTGTACATGAAAATCCTCATTTGGTGATACCGGCCAGTGAACCTGTTGCATGTTAGATATGGGCAATATGGCGTGAATGGGGGTCATACCAAGGCTTGCACCAGTCAGGCTTTGTGGGCGATGCATCCAGCCATTCCTTGTTCATGCTCTCAACTCTTGCGTACCATGGATGGCTGTCGTTCTTTGGCTCGTCCTTCTTCTTCTCATACAGCACTCTTCGAATTTCTGCTTGATACATTCTCATCTTGTAAAAGTGAATGGCAACAAGTTTGCGTTCGCTGGGTGGGCCGGGCTGGATGCCCTGGTCAGTAATATTCTCGTCATCGACAGATTCGAAGAATTCGACGTCCAATCGATCGTCCCCTGTCGCAAAGTTGTTGGGTCTTCCCATGCTATGCGCCAACCCGTATTCCATGGCGGCCACAGTCCAGATAATTCGTCGTCGCATATCGATTGTTTTGGGATCCGAGTTGTAGCCACTTGATATGGTCTTCTCACTGGCCAGGCCTTCCTGTTGGCATATCCTGGCCGCCAGACCAATTACGTAGTAAGTTGGCATCCTCGTGGGAGTGAGAAGCGAGTATTGCCCGAGGAGTACAAGGCACTGTAGCGTCTTGAGGTCTTTCTGGCGGACGACATCTTCCAGTAATTTCATCGCCGCCAAATAGTAACTGTCTGCTAGGCCAGCATATTGCGTGTCTAACTTTTGTAAGCTAATGGCTACAAGCATTCTGACGACAAAGAGTCGGTATGGGTCGTTGTCGCCATCGTAGACAGCGTCAAGATCCTGCAAAAGGTCTTTTTCGTGCAAAACAGGCCAGAAGACTTGAGCTGCGATCCGTTAGCATCAAACGGTAATTCTTAATTTATCTCTCGTTATCTTACCTTTTTGGTTAAATATTTCTAATAACTTGTCCGCCACAGCTCTTGTTGGCAGGCTTTCCGCTGGGTGCTCGCTGACCATTGGATAGCTCTTTCGCCTAGCCGCAGGTCCAGTCACCTGGATGGACTGCATGCGAGCCTGCCTGGTACGAACACTGGGAATAAGATCGGAGATGCGCTTTGAATCTGTGTATCGCTTCGCTTGCTCCATGACAAGACGAGTCATGGCAATTCCGCTACTGGGCCCCAGATACCGATGGGTTTCGTCACCGCCATTAAGGCGAACCAACCCGCCGGGTCGTACCATATCCTCGTTACTCTTGGGGTAGTCATTCTCATCGTCCGTGAACTGACTGAGCTCCGCTTCGAGCTGCCTAACTTTGTCCTGCAGCTTGATAACATACTGACGATTGATCTTGCGACCTTTGGCTGCATCTAAATATTCGCATGTAGACCCTGATCTTTCACACGGCAGACAACGGGGCAAGGTAGGATCGCATCGTGTTTTTCTCTGCGCAAAAGTTTGTCAGCATGGAAACTCAAATATTTAAGCCGGCGCAAGCGGGTGAGTAGGTACCTGTCGGCAACGGCAGCAGGCTGTTAAAGTGTGGGCAATGCGGTGGGCCGAACCGTCTCCATCTGAAGTTTCGTCGGCCTGCTGCATCGGTTTTCTAAATGTCTGCTGTTGCATTTGCGGTTGGTATTGAGCCATGTGATGCTGAGGATGGCCCATGAAAACAGGATTTTGGCGTGGTGCGACATGGCTGAAGCCTTGTCGAAAGATGTCTGCCGGATCCATTGGGCACGTTGGCGGAATCGCCTACAAGACGGTTTGGCTTTGATTATGCGCAAGCATCCGATGTCCGATGTTGTCGATGTCGTGAAGCCGGTAGGCCGAGAAGAAGGCACTGTCACAAACACAGAGAACGGGAGCGGAAGCGGAAACGGAAACGGGAACAAGGCACAAGAACGGGCCGGCCGTGGGAGAAAGCGATGCGAAACGATGATGGTAGATTCAAATAACGGATTGTGGGTGGTTTATCGAAACCGAGTGATGGGATGATACGGATGCGCTGGCCAGAGAATAACCACAGCCCGAATATCAACTGGATGTCGTGAGATGATTATGCTGTATGAGTTTCTTGGGAACCACAGATAAAGTGGTTGTGTACAGATGAATGGTCAGGTATGAACGGATGTACGTCAAACAGCAAGGTACAGTACCTACTAGGTGGGCTTGGTGAGGGAAGGAGGGGCAAGGCAAGTAAAACCAGGACCTGACGGCAAAGGTCAGACAATGATAGCTGATGATTGGCTCACTGGCTGGCTATGCAGGGTAAGAGAGGACGATATAGCGGGGGAGACTGGGCTGGGTTCTAGTGAAAGGGGATGATGGAGGTCGATGCTCACTGCTAGACGATTAGTTCGTGAGACCCTGGGAAGTAGTTAAATGACAGACTCCGCACTTGTTGATATGTCGAAAGCGGTACAAGGTCAAGAAGTGAGGTATGTTGCCGCATCACCACTGCCGTACGTAAGTATTTAGCGTACAATTAGCAGTAGTAGTCAGTCAGTTGGCCGATATGAGCGGAGACAATGATAATGGAAATTACAAGAGAAATTCTTCCCTTTACTAGCTAATTTATTTCTGGTCTAGGTCTAGATCACGGTCTGTTTATTTGTTTTGACCTGTTGCCTGGACCAAGTAGAGTTTTGCGACTCTTGTGATATGGATACCAAAGTCCCTGAGCTAGCTGGTGTCACTTACGCACTGGTTGGTCGGTTGTTTCAACCACGGTTTCATTGATTCTGGTAGGGCATCAGCTCCAATCTTTCAAGCTGGTTGTTAATGAAAATTGGGTTTTATCTCGCGTGGGCTGGTCTGAGCTTCTCTAGTGTAGATCTCTGGATGACAGGTACGCTGCAGAACTATTCGGCCAAACCCGTGATGCATATGTTGTTCAAGACTGATGGCTTTGCGATATGTAAATCATCGGATGCAAACCGCGTGGTACAAGGCTGGTGCCCAACATAGTAACCCATGATTTTCTCACCAAGAAGAGAGTGAACTGGAAAAAGACTTCTGCAACACCCTTCTTTTACATCGTTAGATGCCAATGAACTGACTCCCTCAGTAGTACGTAAAAGGCCCATCAAGATTCCTTGTTGCAGATTCATCCAGGGTCAAAGAGCCCACAAACCCCGACCGGAGACTGAGACACGTCACTATACGGGCTACTAATCACCTGTTAGCTTGTTGGGATTCAACAACAAGTAATTACTGAGTGGAACTGATGAAGCTTCACCGAGTACGGGGCCGGGCTGGGCAGGCTGGTACGGCATTTCTTTGCCGTTTGCATCCTATATATGAGGCTTTGCAATCATGAAGTATGTACAGCGCCACTGCGGACAAGTACAAGCCCAGTTGACCAAGTCACGCGCGGATGGCTTTTGCGAACCAAAGTCTTCAAGTTCTGTCGTGATATATTGGTCAATAGTTAACCCATGTATGTATGACCTTGCCTTATCTTGCCCTAGAAACCCAGGGTCTGGTAGCTGGATATCCCCTGTCAAGGCATTCCTTCGGGTAGTAGATCCGATTCATAGCTCAGCACCACCCCAAGATTTGAGCCTCTCAGTTACATGCCGAGACTAGGTAGACAGAGGTGAAGGAAGTCGGCACTGTTCTGCACGCAAAGTACTTACATTGGCCTTTCTCGGCCGTATTTAAAGTATTAAGTTGACGTGCATCGGGGACAAGGATCCGGAGCCTCCCGTCTGTCATAGGTACTGTAGGCAGTAATGACATCCTGGGTTAGCGAGACACCTTGCTGGTACATCTATCTGATATGATGCGGAATTCAGGTTCTTTGCGGCGAACCTTGTTGTTAATATGGTAAATAATCCCAAGCTCAAAAGAGCCGTATGAATGTTTCCATGGCATCACTACATTATCAGTACGGTAGTCCAGATAAAAGCTGAATAGAGTTTACTGTTGTATCCATAATCAACCGAGGCAGTCGCAAGGCGGCTAGAGAAAGAAGGATGTACCTCCTTTGGTTACCACCTTCTATCTTGGAGCTTACCTGGCCCTGACTTATTCATCCCGTCATCGAGGACAGCCTTATCTTTTACACGCTCCCGATCGTGGTTAAGCCTAACGCTGACACGACATCGACATCGACATCGACATACCCGAAAACAAATGCGATTTATCCGATTCATACGATAGTGCATATGTCCATTCACGTTGCCTGCTTATGCTTCCAATGTATACATGACCTTGAACTGTCTACGCCATCGGCCCCACCCCATGCAACAGCCTGTTTGAGGAACACGACCTTGTGAGAGAAACTGACACAAGCACTTTACTTTTGTTGTCCCGTTATTATTATCACTTCTCTTCTTTTTTTCCCCGCCGTCTGAACCTAACTTCGTTGATATCAAACCAACTCCAAAAATCGGCTAAGCAGTACAAAGATACTCTCGACGCACCGAGTCCGCGACTATCATTCCTTTGTTTGATGATTGTCCCACAACCATCCACTCAGAACTCGAGTCAACCAACGACGCCACGACACAGTGGATTGACTGCCCGCACCAGGACCTCGCCCATTTCCCACGCCCCCTTTTATTGTGTTTCTGGTCACCGACAAGGCTGAGAGGGTCCCTGCAGTGCTCAGCTGCAATTTCTTCATATTGTTGGAGACGAAAGCTGAGATTCAACACCAATCGATTGGCCATCGTCTGTCCTCGCTTGCCTGCCAGCCTGATCCTTGTGGCCTTGAGTGTCCCGCTTCCAAGTGGAGAAGTTTGACGACATTCCTCCAACAGACAGTCACCCCAGACTTATTTTATCGATTACCCTCTCTTGTCACAGTTTATCCATTACGACTATCGTTTTCTCCTGGTCGGACTTGCATAATACTAGTCCAACACAACCTTTTGTCAGATCTACGACATAAAACAGCCAGGGGTTTTGCACTTCAGCTTGTGACAAAATGCCCCGTCCAAGTTTCTCCCACAACCCTCTACTCAGGGTGTCCCGGCCTGTGTCAGCCTGTTCCCGGTGTAAGTGTCGAGCCCAACTTGTTCTTGGAAGATTCTTGGAAATGCTGATTCGTTGATCCCTGTAGGCCGTGCTGCGAAAGTGAAGGTGAGTAAACAAACAGTCTTGCAAATGCGTATTGAGTAGGGGCTAATATTGTTTAGTGCGATGGTAAGCTACCAGCCTGCACGGCTTGCGAAAAGGCTGGCCGAGCAAATGAATGCTCGGCGGCTAACGATCAATTTGCTCGGGGAAAGGAGAGAAGGTCGGTTACTGAACTAAAAGTTGGACCCAAGTTTTGCTCTAACTCATGTCCAGTTACGTGGCTGCCTTGGAATTGCGAATAGAAAAGCTCGAAAAGAGACTTCAATTTGCCAAGTCACGCAAAGCATCAGTTGCGTTGCATGACACAGATGCATCGGCTTTTAATGTGCAGCAGATGGATCGCAGGGACTCGCTTGCCCTTATTCGCGCTGCTATACATCGCAAGGCTGCCCACAAAAGGGAAACTTTAGATGTCAACTCCCTTGTATCTGACTTTGGATTCCTGTGAGTACGGTGGTTGAGTTTAGACGTTGTCGTTTTAACTGACATACTGGCAGATCTGTCAATGCCACGACACGAGACTTTGAGCCTATATCGACAAACATGACATTTGCGAGATTGGTGTTGGCAGCAACTACAAATGACGCTCTTCCAGAAGCTCCCGAGGCATGTCTGCCTCCAAGGCCAACTGCTCATGCGCTTGTTCAGCATTATATGGACAACATTTATTCATTGTTCCCCTGTATTTCAGAAACTGCTCTTCTAACCGCCCTTGACGACATGTACGACAAAAACAACAGTCGAAACATTCAACACTCTGAGTATTGGATGGTGTACATGATTCTCGCCATTGGCTCTATATCTCAAAGTCGGCGTAGTAACGATACTCACTACCAGGATGGCCTCAAATATGCTGCGAGAGCTGTAAATCATGCGGATGAAGCTCTTGCCCCGGGATATGTCACGCAAATACAGTCACTACTCCTGCTCACACAATATGCTATGCTCGATCCCGCGCACTTTGATAGTTGGCACTCGATAGGTTTTACAGCGCGTGCCATTGTCGACTTGGGCTTTCATCAGGATCCTCCTTTGTCTTCAGTGTCTGACAAATCTGCCTTAGACATGCGGCGCAAGATCTTCTATTGCGTGTACGCCCTTGACCGGTAGGCCTTTTCTTCTCTTTTCCAAACAAAACGCGCATGCTGACCTTTTCATCTAGTACAATCAGCATGGTGTATGCCAGGACATTCTCATTCACTGATGATACGGTTAATGTCGCGTTTCCTCAGGCGTCCGGCAACGCGAGACGAGGATCAGCCTCAGGTGCCCTTTCTGGGCCTCAATCAGCTGACCCTGCTCTGCTACTATTTCAACTTCGACGAGCGCAATCGCATTGGTATCAAGACTTGTATCAGTCTGGGTCGGTTCCTCTGCAAGACCCAATCTCCTATGTCTGGAGGATGTGTCTTGATATGCGGGAATGGCAAGATACTCTACCAAACAACCTTGCCCCCGAGATAAGGCAATTGTTTGACCAGGAGCTCAGATACAGCTATGTTTACTGTATTGCGCCCTCTACTAGGGCGCCTAACATCACTGATTATAACCGTATTTTGATATTTGAGCATTCTATGGCTTATCTCGACACTGCGTATGATATCGCACAAAGCGGGCAGAACTGGGGGTTCTTCACGTACCACGACGTTATGAGAATTTTCTTCATGGCGAGCCAGTTTCTCGCCGTTTTACGAGACGCAGAAGACATGCTGCTATCAGGTATGCCTGTGCCAATCCCGATCGCGCGGCCCGGCACTGCTCCTGCCCCTCCGCTTCCAAGGCGATTGCAACCCCAGGGAGTGAACGGAGAAGACAACCTTGACCGGAGTCTAAGGTGTTTGGATAAAGTCTCGCAAGCGCTGAACATCTTTGGAGAACGTTGGGTGGATGCCTCACATTTGAGGGAAAACTTTGGTCTGATCTCGCGAGAAGTGGTAGAGCGCCTGTCGGAGAGGAGGCAAAGGCGTGATACTGCTAGAGAACAATATCAATCACAGTACCAGAGTAGAGGTATGCCGCCTCAAAGCCAGGGTGGCTATCAAGTGCAGAACTCACACCAGCAAGAGGAAATGCAATGGGCAGGAGTCGATGTTGCACACATGATGCGCGGCGGTTACCCGCCACAATAAGTCTTGGGAGTGTGACTTGTGGGTAGTTGTGAAGAAGAAACCCCAACGGTGTTTTCAGTTGGTAGGAGTCGACGGTACGCTCACGATCGATCGTAGTGCCTGGAGATGGTCAATGAGGTTGATGTAGGATGGCCGTCACTGACTCGCACAAGAGCAGAGCATATTTATATCGCGGTCTGCTTGTATTGAAACATCATTAGACAAAGCGCCAGTCATATTGACTGGCAATATAAGGAGCCCGATAGGGCCTATATCAGCAATCTATTGGAAGAATGATAGGACAGAATACCATCAAGGAGAAAAAGATGGTGTTGGTTAGAGTCTCGTGATCTGGACGTCGCTGCTGGTTTAGAAGGTAACTGTTTCTCTACTAGCCTCGAACTGAATGACAAGTATCAGGGCCTCTCTGGCAGCGCTGACAATAGATAATGTCCCTCGATACTACGACGTGATTTGGATGCAGGAGGGAGGCGTACTGGACTGGTGGGATGTCCCTTCTTAACCATTGGTCATTGAACGGGCTGTCATCAGTGGAGGGTTACCGCCCCGGATAGATCGACCTTGGCATTTGAGATTGTGGCACGGATTATTATTTTGATCCAAACAGAATGGTCGTAATAGAACATTGCAGCATGGCAACTCCGGAGAGAGTGTAAGGCCGGGCCGGGGAAGGGAAGTCTAGGTCTTGGCTGAGGGCAGAGCTGGAGCTTGGCCGTCCAAGATTTAGGGTACGAGGTGCTATTGTGAATCAAGCAAGTTGTTCATCGAATGATTTGAGTCTTGGTCAATGGGGGTTGCAGTCCACACGGTCGGTAATTTAGTTTGTCTTTTGCTAATGAAGAAGCGTTGTGCTACAGATATACCCGTAGCTCTACATTCGTTAGAACGGGGCAATAATGAAACGTCTAGCCTGTAACCTTTACTTCTTTTTCTCTTCCCAGATTCATCCACTCTCCATAACCCGTCCCAATTAATAAGATACCCAGCCTTGATTGACTACTAGGTAGCCAAGGTAAAATGACAATGCGGGGAACCGAGATTGAGAACGGTCTACTCCGCACGGGGTGAATGGGAAAATCGTGGAGGTGGAGAAGCATTCACGGTTGAGACTGAGCGGGTCTAGCACGGACAGAGTTAAGTTCCGACTAGGTGCAATTACAGCACAATCTAGCTGGACGGATAAATCAAGCTGCGTAGATATTCCACCAATCGTGACTTTTGCCGTCCCTGCCATCTCGTGCGATACGGTTACCATCAGCCGCAGGATGCACTTTCCCCCCATTCTCCACTCCAAAACTGGCAGCAGGCGCCGAGCTGGTGGAGGAGTTGGCATGGGTTGACGCCAAGGGCACACGGAACTCGGCACCGCGTGGGAGCATCTCTGGTCTATTCTTTGATATTATAGATGGAACTCTTGGGTTTGATCTTTGGATCGTAATGAATCGTGGGGGAAATGGGAGGTATCTTTGGGGGTTTCGATTTAGGGGCAATAGTTTAAGTCTAAGTTCATTGCGGGGGTTTTCGACAGTGGCTGGGCGGTCTGCTGTGGATTTGACAGTGAACGGATACTACCTCTCGAGAGTTTCGACAGTTAAGCGAGTGATATCAATGTTACGATAAGCACCTATTGATATGCATGTGAAACGTCTTGTCTATTAGATAAGTCAGTGCATACCTACCTACCTACCTACCTACCAAGGGCCAAGATAAGGGCGCATGGACACTGCAGAAACAAATATTTTAGTCCTTGCTCTGTTCGTAAACTCGCAGGAACTTTTAGAAAGCTAGGAGGAAAATAAGGAATCAGTCTATCATTTAGTCGGTCAAGCTAAGCCTTTATGGATCACTTAGAGAAACACTGGTGGTGGAGAAACCGCTCGCATCCGCAATGGCAATCGTAGCTGCTATCTGGGGTTTCCTGGTAGCCAGGCAAGTAGTCTGGGGTCTGGGGGGCAAGAGATGACTCTAGACCCAGGTCTGGGGGTTCCTTCCTCGACTCAGACAGAGATAAAAGAAACACCGGGGAAGCTTCAATCTTGGTCCCTTTTCTACTCTGCTCCTTGTCTCCTTCACCTTTCATTCTCTTCTTACTCTTTTGGTTTCATTATCCAGGAGCAGATAGTCGAGACTTCCCCAGGGACAACCACACACAGGCAAAAGGAGCAAGGCCAAACACCGCCAACATGCCTAGCAAAACCAGAACCTACAACTGGTTCATTGCCATGGTAGCAGCGTCTTGTATGACGCTCTACGGCTTTGACTCCAGTGTTTTCAACGTATGTCCATGAGTGCCTACCCAGTCTGTCACTCAGAACACCTCGACTAACTTGAACTCATTAGGCCCTTCAAGCTTCCGAAAACTGGCTCAACTGGTTCAACCTCGATCTCAAGGAGGATAGTTACACTGTCGGTCTGATCAACACATGCTACACAATCGGTGCCATCGTCAGTGGTTTCTTCATCGGTGGTCCTCTGGTACGTTCAAAACAAACACAATAACGACACGAACGGTATACTCACTATTATATTATAGGCTGATTGGCTTGGTCGACGTGCTGGTATGGGAATTGGATGCATTATCACCATTGTCGCAGCTATCATCCAGGCCTTTGCCCCTAAGGGTAAGCTTGGAGTCTTCATCCTCGGCCGTGTCCTCATTGGTATTGGTCAGGGTACTGCTCTTAGTAAGTCATCTACTAATATTGACTCTTATGTATACATACTAACTCTCCTCAGCTGCTGGACCTGTCTACATCGGTGAAGTCGCGCCCGCCGAGATTCGAGGTCAGGTCATGACCTTCTGGCAACTCTTCTACTCGGTCGGTGCTTTCATCGCCTACTGGATTAACTATGCCTGCGGAAAGAACCGTGAGAAGCTCGGAGAGTGGGACTGGCGCATGGTTGTTATCTTCCAGGTTCTCGTCCCTATCTTTGTCATCATTTTGCTCCCATTCCAGCCCGAGTCACCCCGTTTCCTCATCAAGAAGGGCAAAGTCGACGACGCCCGAGCCGCCCTTCGCCGCATCCGAGATACCGAAGAAGAGGTCGAGGAAGAAGTCATGGGTATCCTAGCCGCTATCGAGTACGAGAAGGAGGCCATCAGCCCCGGATACCGCGCACTCTTCAAGGACCCCTCTCTCCGAAAGCGTTTTGGTATCGCTGTTGTTCTCAACGTCGGTCAGCAGCTCACCGGCCAAGGCACCCTCAACACATACTCTACTTCCATCTACAAGCAAGTCTGGACCTCGACCGAAAAGATCAACCTCATCAACGCACTGTGGGCCACTATGGGTATTTTGTTCACCCTCAACGCTGTGTGGACGGCTGACCGCTTTGGTCGTCGCTGGATCTTCATGGTTGGTGCCGTCGGTATGGCTGTTTGCATGCTGATCGTCCCTATCATTGGTCTCGCTACCCCTACTCCCAAATCCGAGCCCTCTGCTATTGGTATTGTCGTCATGCTTTACCTCTTCATGTAAGTTGCATCGCTAGCTCAAATTCTGTGAATCAAGACTAACATGTCATCTATAGCTTCTTCTACAAACCTTCTTGGGGTGCTGGTGTCTGGATGTGGACCAGTGAAGTCTTCTCAGCCAACGTCCGAACCCAGGCCGTCGGTATGGCTTCCCAGTGCCAGAATGTGGCCAACACCATCTTCCAGCAGTTCTTCCCCACTTTCCTGGCCAAGACTGGCCTCAAGTGCCTCTTCTTCTTCTTTGGCGTTAACATCCTGCTCGCCGTCTTTGTCTTCTTCTTTGTCCCTGAGACCAAGGGTATCGCCCTTGAGCACATGGACACTGTCTTCGGCGGTGTCGACCACTCCGAGAAGGGAGCCCAGATGCTCGGTACTGATGTTCCCCACAACGATACTCAGCAGTTCAAGGACGGTGCAGAGATCCAGCAGAGCGAGAAGAAGCGCGAGTCTGTTTAAAGGGTTGATTACAGCGATTGGATACTTTAGTTATAAAAGATCTTGGATAATATAGTGGCATAATCTTCAATGGAATATTGAAGTTACATATTTTGACACGTAGCTGAGTCTTAGCTAGATAATGAGATATTATCGACTTCAACATTAGCGCTCATTTAGGAAAGGGGTGATAATCTGTTTGATCCAAGTCCTGATTTTAGCCTGAATCAACACTATTTCACATATCCGTTATTATGCACCATTGATATTGAGCTTCTGGGGTAATATTGATATAAGCATCTCTCTTTTTTTATTCAAAAGAATGACACGCCAAGAAATTATGTACCATTCTACTTGAGATGAATAGGTGTTATAACTGAATATCCTGATAGCGGCGTCGTTTTAAAGTCAAACCTCGACCGTAAAACTACAATTTTGGCCGAGGATAAATTATCAAATTGAAAATCGAAAGAGCTCACAAACATCACAATGTCAAGATCCCGTTCCCGGTTGTTGTAATCACTTGACCATGAGGATCTCACAGAGCAAACGAGACTCAGATGTAGTTGATAACGACAGTTATTGCTATTCTTCTACCAAAGTATATACAATAGGGGCAAAAGTCGCTTTTTACTGCGCGATACAAAAGAAGGGCAAGAAAGAGCATAAACCAATCGACAAACTGGAGAACCAACCCCTTTCCACATCAACCAACCAACTTCGTCCCTCCTCAAGACAATTTCATCACAATCATCTCCTCGTCAAATCTTTTCTTCTAAGTCCTCAGATGGCGTGGGCTAGCCGCGAATTTACTGGCACTGGGAGTAGAAGTCGTTGATCTTCTTGCAGGTGAAGCCAGATTTGCAGGCGGTAGGACCGCTGTAGTTGCTGCCACCGCACTGGCCCCACTGGTCAACGGTGCCAGGGTTGGGGTTGGCAGTGTTGCTGGGCTCAGAAGGGTTGGTGGGGTTGGTGGGGGTGGTGCCATCGCTCTTGTAGGTGCTGCCGATAGGACCGAACTTGATGTTGGAGAAGGCAACCTTGGAGTTGGGGACGTTCTTCTCAAGGTCGGCAGGCACACCAGAGGATGTAGAGCAAGATCCTCGCTGAGAGCCGAGCTTGGTAGAGTCAGTGGGGTAGGTAGAGTCGAGCCAGAGCATGTTGGAGTGGTGCTGTGTATAAGTCAGTATATCATACTATGCAATGAATTTGGAATTCGGTAATACTCACGTCGTGCCAGAGAGACATAACAAGGACCATGGGAGCCTCAAGAGCATCGCTCATACCGCTCCAAGCACCCTTCTTCGCGAAGTCATCGGGGTCGTTAAAGACCTTCTTCTGCTTGGTGCAGAAGTCAGCGGTAACAGAGTTTCCGGGAACTCCAGCAATCTTGGACTCAGAGTTGGCAATGACCTTGCCGTTCTGGACGTAGAGACGGGTGATCTCAGAGAGACGGCCGTTGCTGCCCTTGTGGAACTGAGTGACGACGGTGACCTTCTTGGTGGTGTCAACGTTGAAGCCGGATCCAGGACCGTAGAAGGTCTTGTTGCCCTGGCGGTAGGAGTTGAAATCGCAACCGTCAGCATCGCAAGTTCCGCCGTAACGGTCGTTGGAATAAGTTCCACCGCATGAGTCTCCAGTGCAAGAGTGCTGAGTGAGCTTGGTGCAAGGGTGAGGGGTGTAGGCAGTGGAGATGGAGTTGGCCTCCCAGATATCCATCTCAGGGCAGCATGTGCCCAAGTTACCAATACCACCGTTGACATCGCTGCTGGAGGGCTTCCAGCCATCAGAGTTGGCCTTCACTGCATGTTAGCTTTCATCCTGAGTTAAAAATGGGTGTGAAGCTTACCTGGCCGTTGATGAACTTAACGTCGCGAGGGCACTGGGCATCACAGTAACCAGTACCGTACTTGGCTCCAGCCTTGTTACCAGGGTACTTGGCCTTGCCACCGTCGGCGTCCATGCTGACGAAGTACAGAGCACCGTTCAGACCACAGCCAATGTTCGAAACATCGACATCAAAGGTGAACTCGTTACCCAGGAGCTGGAACATCTGGTAGGTGTTCTCGTCCTCCATGAGGTAAGTACGGCTACCGATGTTGGTGCTGTAGGGTCCCTTGGTGACGAACGAGAGGCTGAGCTGGTCGCCGCTGGAGGTGATACCGTAGGTGCTGGCGTAGTCGGCACCGTCGAGACAGCACTTCTCAGCACAGACCTTTCCGCTGGTGCAGACGGAAGTGTCCCACTTGTTGCCGGTGTAGCAGTTGGTAGATCCGGACAGTTGGTGAGTCCATCGCCAGTTGGCATCGATGGTGACAGATCCCTTGACGTTGCTGCATCCGCTGGATGTACACTTGGACCAGTTCAGGGCGGGCTTGCTCTCCTGTGTGAGAGAGCAAACTTGCTGAGCCCGAACGGCTGCAATGAGCGCCGAGGCGGTGGCGATGGCGCGATACATTGTGAACAAAAGGCTGAACCGGTAGATAGATGAGTGTACTGAAGAAGGTGTGATGAGGAGTGAGGTGAAGTTGATCCAGTCTGGGGATTCAAGCTCGTTATATACTTGGATTGTGGACACAGACGAAACGGTCAGGGACTACCAAGATCTTCGTTTCATCCTTGACTAACACCAAGATAGTATGATCAAGAAGAGAAGCCGTGGTACCGATGAGGCTCCATTCTCACATCTCCAGGCCAAGATCGGGTTCCGGGCCGCAGCCCCTTTGACAGGAGAAGGTATGATGGTCCACACTTTGCCTTGCAAAGCCTGGGTTGTCGAGGTCAGGCAGAGTGTAGCTCCAAGGTGGCCACATATCGAAGAGGCGGGCGCAAGGGTGAGCAAGTTCCTGAGTCGATCTCCGCAGTAGACTCAATTGCGTATAGTGAGATGGCAGATGCGTTTCTACAAAAGTGAAAAGAAATAATGAGACCGGTCCGTCGTTCCCGAAGGAGAGAGACGTTGACCTCCGAAAAGGCTGTACTCGCGAAGATCCCCCATTGGATAATCGTCAAGCCTCGGACTGACGAGGGCATATATTGAGGAGTCCAGATTTGTCCTGCTGCGGAGACCTTCTCTCTCGAGAAGACTACGACAGAATAGGATACTGTCCGTTGCCGGGCCGTCGCTTCCATCGCCTATCGACTTGATGGTAATGGAGCATAGACTAAAATTACAAAGAGATCGTGAGGTGGTTCATCAAGCAGTACCCCTGGTGAGGTAGGTAAGAGGAAACAGTCACCCTACCGTCTTGCTAAGGCGGATCTCCGTCTGGGATCAGATTAGCCGTACCATTTGGCCAGGCGGTTAACCCCACAGTATGTTGATTTCAACGGTGAGCCAAGGCGGCTTCCTGTTTGCCACTGCTTGGGCATGTATGCAATAATGTTGCAACTTTCATACGAAAGCAACATGGAGAAATATTTTGCCAAACCCCACAAGGGTCTTTTGCCACGGGTATGACGCATTGAACAAACATGGCCTGCATGGCTATGCTTGCCGAAGCCCGCGGTTTTGGATAGAGTCCAACATCCAAATGAGCACATGCTTCATGCATATCGTTCCTCCCATGGTGAAGAAAGCACTGGTGCTACAAGTTCTGTCAGCTGTTCCTATTAGGCAATGGGTTGCTTGATATGTCATTTGTGTTGATACCCGCGAGTGTATTTCGCAGCGCTCAGTTCCGCGCATGAAGCATCATGTTTCCGTCCTGTGCATTGCGGCTTACGTCCGTGAAAGAACCCACGGTACTTCGGGATTCAGTCCGTCCGCTTAAAAGAAGTATCGTGGTCGAGCTTCTGTGATTTTGAACTTGCTCATGCGTTCATTTCACGCCCATGCTCATGTCGAATAGCAAAGGGTTTTGGTCAGCTGCTGGGTGTTGTGGAGGCTGTAGAAACCGAACCCCTGGCATAGTATGGCCAAGTCAGGCAATGAAGAGACCCGTCGTCCAGATTCGGCAGTTTCGGATACATCATGACCGAGATAGTGGTCCGGTCCCTGTCATATGCCGATTATAGGCCAGGATCCTGCTGCCGATTGTATGTGAAGACTCGCCAGGCAACCAGTCAAGCCTCTTATGTGACTGGTAGTCTCATGTGATGGCTGGCAAAGGTGCATGCCACAGTCCGATACAAATGCTACATTGTCTCTGTAGTTGTGTTCCTGATAACATGGAATGTGTGTTGTAATCAATTAAAGCTCTTGCAATCCGTCCATTTTGGTAGCTCATAGTCGAGCAGCAGTGCGACTTCGATCTGAACAGCCGCTTGACATGATGATAAAATTCCGTAGCTCGTAAACGATACCATTTCGAGCCACGGAGCATCGCCAACGAAGTGGTCCGAAGCCAGAAACCCTGCATAAAATGGGTTTGCACTCTTCGGGTCGAACCGCCTTGGTGGTGTTACTATGTCAGCCTGAACTCGATACTCCACACTCAAGACAAGCAAGAGGTCATCTCCACACGTGGATGTGTTCCGGGGATATTGGGATAGCCCATTCCAGAAGTGCGGGGTGAAAGTGCAACGAGTTGGCCGACGGATTAGATCGTGGAGGACCTTCTTCCGTACTGTCCCAAAGCGTAACGCGGCTTTGCCTTTGGTGGCTCGATAGTCAACGCGATGCAATACAGTTGCAAGGGCATATGGCTGATTAGCATATTCGAGTTAGCAGCATCATGTGGTGCTGATGAAGCGTAGTTCATTTCCGAAATCCGTTCTTGTTAGGGGTAGAATGAGGTTGTCATAGCTTGCTTGGAGAGTAGGGAAGCAGGCACAGTAAGTCATCAAGTCGCCACACGTGACCTTTACCTCAACATCAATACGACTCCTGCAGTCTGACAGACCACTCAATCATATTATGCTGACTTATTGTCCATTGAGACATCGCTTCAGTTCAAGAGTAACCGAATATATTTCAGCATGCAATAGTATCCAGAGAGGTATCACTGGCACCCCTTGAAACACCACCTATATTCGTGAATACTACAAGGATGCAAGCATAATTCGATGGTCTCTCCCTGTCTCCTCCATCCGTCTAGCAATTATCAACGACAAAAAGTATCGTTCGCTTGAAGAATCCCAATCCTCCCTAGACGCCGTATAATCATCCCTTCCAATTCCACCGCCCCCAAAAAAGCTTTTGCTCGCGAAAACGAAGACTCCCAAATGTTACTGGCTATCAGCATCATGCTTCGCCACTATCTCTCTCCTAGCACTCTGATAACAGGGCATATCCCATTCCATTAGGTCGTTATGTGAGGGGCCAGGGACTACTTTCGGCTCGCCCGTCCATTGCTCTTACACGGCGCATTGCGGGTTTCTTCAGGTGAGAGTTTGAGGTTTTTACCGGTTGGTTTTGCTCCTCTGAGGTTTCCTAAACCACGCGGACGTCTGGAAGATGGAGGTTTTTGCTCTGGCGAGGTAGTCTCTGATCACGCTCGTAAAGGTAGCCACAGTTGGCACACAAAGTCTGAGTAAAGTTAGCGACGAACTAGTAAACCCATCTTGACAAGTTAAACTTACCCTTGGACCTGCTGGGCCGTCCCTGACAGCCCAAACGCTTGTGCCCCATATCCTGCAGTGCATACACCTCCACTGGAACCTCTCTTGGTCTGTCAGAGCACCACCTCCTCCCCCGTAGCCACCAACATCAGGTGTGCCTCGCCCTCCAGGTGTACCGCCCCGTCCAAGCGGGCTCAAGCTTCGGAAACGACGCTTCTTCTTAGATCGTTCGCCCCGACCCATTCTCTCTTCCTCAACCTCCATCGGTGCCCCAAAAGGTGTGCCTCCAAGCATACCTGTTGTAGAGCTGAACCGTGCCGTCTCACGGCGCAACCGACGAACCTCACGTTCGCGGTCACCTTCTCTCTTCTCAATCTCTTCTTTACTGAGGAATTCCACCTTGGGCTCCCAATCATCGCCGAGATGTTCCGGTTCGTATCTCCAACCAGCCTCCGAACCGTGAGCGGCATCGTTTGGCAGTTCTTGCTGTAGGCCACCCCATCCGGCAACTAGACCACCTGCCTCACATGCTTCCTTCTTCAGCCGCAGTACAGCCTCATATATGGCATGGGTCATGGCCGGGATCCACTCTCCTGTCAATCCAAGATCCGTACAAGTAACCTTGGCAAATGCCTCAGCAGTGCCAGGGGGGTGTAAAAGAGACCACTCAAACTTGTCAGTGTAGAGCATAGACGCTAGATTAAGACTCAAATTGATGATGCATCGGTAGGTATCGTCGGGGTTGTAGTCGTCTGAATCGGGAAGTATCGGTGTTGCCTCTGCGGTGACATCAGGAGCTTGAGTTTGTGAAGGAGTTACCGCACCTCCTGTCTGCGCTGGTGTGTCAGGCCGAGAAGGGCCACGGATGGCGGACGCTGGAGAATCATCCCGAGACTTGAGCGCAAAGCTTGGTCGTGGCGTCAACGCGGTCGTTGTAGGTTGCGGGGCAGAGGCGGCTTGCTGATCGCTATGGAACAAAGGGTGCAGAGCGACGCCCGAGTATTCTTCGAGCTGTGTCCGGATTTGCTTGCTGATCTCAGCGATGGCGGCTTGTCGATTTGGCAGATCCAGATCCTGCACCAATGTCTGGGCAAATTGGTCGGTCGAGATGAGCGTTTCATGAAGATTCCAGCAAAAAATATCTCGAAGCTTATAAGGCACCGTCGCCTCCTGTTGACGGTACTGAGGGAGTGAGGTGTCCACATTGTTAGGGTTTGGCGTTGGATATGGAGCTGGGGGGATGAACGCAGGAACATCCAGATCGATTCGAATCGGAATCAGAGTAAGAGGGAGTGTTTCTTGAATGGCGTTCTGCTGATCGCTCCGAAGCAACCTATGCTTTGCGATCCAATCACGCCAGATGCCCTGCACCTCGACTGGCTCCTTAGTATCTTTGCCAACCTTGTCGGCAAGGTCTTGTCTGCTGGCCGAGTCTTCCTTGCGCAAGCTTCGTAGTCCTGTTGGTCGTCGACGCGGGTCGTCGCTATCGTCTTCCAAGTCGTCATAACCATCTTCGGCATAATTGATGATGGTCGTTCCTCGTTTAGTGGTCCTCGAAACCGGGCCGGCGGGCGCGCTGCTCGGCAGAACAGGCGTGAGAAGGGAGTTGTTGTAAGCGCGAAGTCGCGGCGCATAACTCGATAAGAACGCTTGAGGCTTTGATCGTTCCATTGTGTGTGTTACAGGACCTCGACGGTCATCTCATGCCGCGGAAAAGGGAGCTAGACCAACACGTGAAGAGCCTTCTATGGCTATTGTTCCCGTACGCTTTGGAGCTGAGACCCTGGTACAAATGACAATATTCACGCGACAATAGCGATAATTGTGCTACAGTTAAGAGGTGTGTGAGATGTGGATGGTTCGTGCCTGTCGTGATGGCTTCAAGGCTCGGTGCTTGATGGAGTCGCGAACTAGGGACCTTTTTCTTAATCGCGTCGCTCGCTGTTCCACAAGTTTGCTGTAGAGTGCACAGACCATGCTGAAGCCGTGATGATTATGTAACCCTGCCGTAGACTACCCTGCATCCAACTTCCTCCCTTCAAGTTGCCATAAATGCATGTGAATAAAAAGAAGTAGCGAGCATGCAAGCAAAGGTGATTTGATCTCTTTAGTACCATAAAAACTCATATTGATAGTAGACTGTTTGTAATTCAATAAACATTAATTATGTTGTTACTGATTATGATTTCCATTCTTCGCCCGAGTCCCCTGCCATAAAAGCCAATTCAATTCGAGTCATAGTTGCCCGAGTCTCAACACACAAGTGATCAGCTTAGTCTTCTGAACCAGAGAATTCAAGCTTGGCCTCTTCCTCTGAGTCCTCTGAGCCCTCAATGGGGGTGAACTTGAAAGGTGTTGGGACATAAATAGGGTGACCCCAGTGATGGGCCCAAGATGTCTTCGGCTTTGGTGGTGTTCGAAGACTGTATTGTCAGCGGCCTTGTATTGACTAGGTGGTATCAGCTAGGATTCACTTACCCGTGCCCAAAGAAGCACACGTCGTAAAACTTGCACTTTTTTTCTCCATCATCGGAGTGAGTATTAAACGCTTTGCCGCACCCCACGTATTCTGCAATGGACGCCATGCACGCATCTACTTACCTGTTAGACCCAGCAAGTCCGAGAACTTTAGCAAGACTTACCGTGGTTGGTTTTGGTTTCTTCGCCAGGCTCCGCTTCCCATTTGTGAAGCCAATTACCCACCGCGCTTTGTAGAGTAGCTTCGAACGATTGTCCCACGCAATCTGTCGCTGTTTCTTCCTCATATATGGCTTCTCCTGATACTGGATACTGAGCTAACGAGTAACCGTGTGGGACTTCTCCTTCAGCAAGTTTATCGGCCCAAGATTGAGCAGATTGTGCAAGAGATGCATCCCAGGTGAGATCATGGAGTCCTGCTGCCCGGCGTGCCTCATTGAGATGTCTGACGCTAATCTCAATATCATTCTGGGGTGAAACAGCCCAGGGGTAACCCGAGGAGATCATGGCCAAAGAGGCCAAGAAAATGGCGCGGAGCATGTTGTTTGTAACAAAGAAACCTGTCGGAAAGAAATGGTAATGGTTGAGCACGAAGATGTGTTGGGGGTGATTTGACAGTGACGATGATCGTGTAATGACTGGTGAATAGCGGGAATTAATGAATGCGAGAAATGCAGCCAAGATGAATATGGTTGAAGTAGCTGGGATAATTGAGAGAATGATGAAGAAGAGAGACTGCAGAGGAACTAGCCCATCCACGAAGAGATCCTGACGTTCATTGTAAGGAAGTAACTACGATACACTGGTGGACTGGCGAGGAAGGAGCGATGTCATTGGAGTTTGGCGTAAATCACCAACACCTCAAAAGCGCCTCCCCATTTGAGGTATCGCGACTTCCTCGGTATCCATTCCATATACAAATCATCCATCCTCGTGCAATGCCTCAAAATGTTGGCAAGTTCATCCGTGTAAGTGACAGGGTCGATGTGATTCGTCAACCTTCCATAGCTTCTCTTTTAAGCTGTCGGGCCCACAAATGACGTCTCACAACCAAGACCCTTCTTTCTTCAATTAAAAACATTTCATCTAAATCAACTCCGACGTCGCCATCACCTTCCAACTCCATTAAAACCATACAAGATGGCCTCAAGAGCACCTTCTATCGCCCCTGCAGTTCTGCGACAACTGCGTTCTCAACCACAGCGCCTCTCTTCTTTCCTGCAGACCCCTCTTGCCCGCTCAGTCGCAAACCTAAATCTGAACCAACAGTCCTTCCGCGCAGCGCACAATATTCCCAGGCCATCTCCCCGAACATACGCCAAGCCGAAATCCGAGCAGGCGAACGTGGGCGAATCGGCCAAGAGCGAAGGCGAAAGGCCAGAGATCAAACCCACGCATTACCAACTGTCATTTACCTGCGTTCCCTGCGGCCATCGCTCCCACCACAACGTTTCCAAGCAAGGCTACCACTACGGATCTACGCTTATCACATGTCCTAGTTGTCGCAATAGACATGTTATCAGTGACCACCTTCATATCTTTGGCGATAAACCATTTACCATTGAGGAACTTATGAAGAAAAAGGGTCAGCTTGTCAAGCGGGGCACCCTGGGCGAAGATGGCGATATCGAATTCTGGCCAGAGAACTCTCTCCCAGGAAGTAATGAATTCAAGAAGAACGAGAGCTCAGAATGATTGGAAGTGTTGGCGGGTACAGGATAGAGTTAAAAACAAGACAGTGTTGTACGATATTGTAGGAGCATTGGGTGGCGTCGAGATACCCTCCTCTTCAGACAGGAATGATCATTATTATAGTCACGAGCCTAATAGATGGCCGTGTTTTCTTTTCATACTTGACATACAAATGACTTTTACTATGGATCCGTATAACAACGCCAGGAAACACACATCTTGTCCAATTCTACAATTCCGTAACGCCCGTTGATGCAACACCATCAATGTTTTACCATCGCTTGAACGACTGCCTCATATCCTTCTGCTCCTTCGACCGTGTCTTGATGCGAGACTTGTTCTTTTCAAACTTCTTCCTCTTGTCCCGTCCATACTTCTCCGGCTTTATAATCGCATCGATCTTCCTCTTGCTTGATCGTTCCTCTCGCTTCTTCCTCACTTCTTCTCTAATGGCGAGCAACTGCTTAGAGTATTCAGAAGTGCCAAACTTCTTCTGCAGAGACTCCATAAGAATCTGTGCACGTGTCTTGAGAGCCTCGTGCTTTGTCTTGAAGAGCTCATCGTTCGAGAAAGGAGGGGCAATGGAGGGGTCAGTGAGGTTATGGAGTGGCACAAGGATGGTCTTGAATGATGGCCGAAGACGTTCCAATGAAGATCTGCGGCAAACAGTCTCCAGAAGCTCCATGGCAGCCACCTTTGGTGTAATGGCCACAGCCCTGGGAGGAATCTCCCTTCGAAGGACGCGAGAGATTTGTCTGAACATATGATCAAGGTCCGTCTTTCGCTCGCTCGTCTCCTTATCTTCCTCGCCCTGGTCTTCATCCTCTTCATCCTCCTCTTCTCCGTTACCCTCAGGGAGACGAGGGGCCAAGAAAGCAAGCACCTGGACAGCTTCCACTCCTAGCTTCTCATCAATGTCGCGAGTTGCCAGGACACCCAGTCCAAGTCTGACCAGGTTCTGTACCTTTGGCAAATCGAGCGTCAGACCATGGCTGCCCTCTACTGGCTCGCCAACGGTTACGTCACCAGCTTGCTGGGCAAAGTCTGCCAAGTAGGAGCTTGTCAAACCGATAGACGATATCTTGACTGAAGGTTCTTGGTGTGATAGACATCTGACAATGTTAGACCACATCTCTTCGCTGTCGCTTGCCATGATCTTTTCTGGGAACACAGCCAGAGCAGCACGAATAACTCCAAGGGCCGCATCGACGAGCTCTCCATCGACTTCTCGAATGTCCTCGTTCTCGATAACGCCGTTGATCTTCTCAAGAACAAGTTTGAAATCCTTCTTATTCTTCGATGCGTTTTCACTGGATTCGAGGTAGAAACCAAAAACTTGGAAAGCGAGTTTAAGCACTGCCTCGTTTCCGTCCTGATCCAGCCATGTTCGTACAAGTCCAAGGAAGGTTTGAGTTCGCTCCTTGTCGGCCTTGCGGAAGATCTCCCTGAGAAGGCCTGTGGCTGAAAGGCGGCACTTCTCACTGTCGTCGTTGGCAAGGACAAAGAAGAGGGGGAGGAAACAGGTGGAGGAAATCTCTTGAACAAAGTCGTCAGACGACTTCATGAGGAGCAAGTGAACGATTTCCATAACGGATAGACGGCCGCCCTCTCGTTCGTACTTGAGGTTGGCAACGATAAAGTTGAGCTGCTTAGCCCACCTAGCCTTCTTCTGAGGATATTCACGAACGAACTGGAAGAATGCGCCTCGGGCAAGATCACGAGTATCCTTGTCATCGTTGGTGATCATGACAGAGCCAACGTAGTCCATAATGTCGTAGACGGCAGCAGTTTCGATGCGTCGGTCCAGCACCGATCGCAGGAAGTTGAACGTGACGTGGCGGTAAAGAGGCTCAGTGAGATCATCCTTCAATTTGGTGAGAAGCATATCGATCGCTGCGTCCTTGACAGGAATGTCGCGACGATCCCGAAGAACAACAGCCAGCATCTTGAGTGCTGCTTGAGCCACCTCGGTAGTAGTAGAGACTGACATGGAAATACTCTTGGTTGCTTCCTTGACTGCGACCTTGTACAGCCTCGATCCCTCATCATCAATGAATGGCACCTTGACAATGACAGCCAGCAATCGGAATGTAGAGATCTTGACCTCGTCCTCCCCACCAACTATGGCATCACCAAGGATGGGAATAAATCCAGAGATATTGCCAGGAGTGCGCAAGCTGTCATGCTTTTTCAGGATGGCCCTCAGAATATCAACTGCGAAACGAATCAGCTTGTATGTGTGCTTGGTCGTTTTGCCTCGGTCGCCGCTCTTCTTGGCGCCCTTCTGGACTAGGTACTTCTTGACTCGAGGGTCGAGCTTCTCTTCAACTTCGGGCTTTTGCGAGTTGTAGACATCTTGAATGACCTCGTAGCAGAAGACCAGTGTGTCACGGCTTTCGGCGGCAGGGTTTTGCAGAAGGCCAGATGTTATGCGCGACATCAAAGTATCGAGTTTGCGAACCATTTTGAGATCGACCTTCTGCATCAGAAGTGCTCGCAACGGCTTCACCAAGTCAATAAGACGACCGACCGTGGCATTCTTGGCGATCAGCTCCATTGAGTCCTGACTCTTACTGCTCTTAATCTCCTTGGTCTGGGTCGTGTATCCCTCAGCGTCCTTTTCTTGACCAATGACACCGAAGATATCATCCATGACAACTGTCACGACGAAGTTGAGACAGTAATCCAAGTCGCCAGGGGCGCAGCTGGGGACAATAGCGACCAAAATAGAATGCATGGTGTATGAAAGTACGTGAAGCTGGTATCCTCTGGTCAAAGCACCTCGCAGCTCCTTGAGAAGGAACCCAAAGTAAGACGAGCCCAGATTGACGGCTATCTTTACCAGTGTGTCTCGAGCCATGTCTCGGGCCTCTATAGACTTGCTGCGGAGGATGTGACTGATATCGGTCAAAACACCAGCAAGCTTCTGATCCATCTGATCCTGAGGCAACAACTTCAAGAGTCTGACGATGATGACACCAACCGGCACACGGTAACTGACTTCTGACTCGTCCTTCTCGTGAAGGTGCTTGACCAGTGTAGGCAAGAAGAAGTTGGTGACGTCAACACTTAGCTTTTCTGCCTTTGGGATTGTGAGAGGGAGTCTGGTGGTACTTGACGAAGACACATCGATCTGGTCCACATCCATACGCTCTTCGGAATCGTTTTCGGCTGCATCGACAAGTGCGTCGGCAACCTTGCTCAAGAGACGGATTGTCAGCTTTTGTTGTTCAGGCTTGGCCTCAACATAACCAATGTATCGTTGAAGGGTAGTGCGGTAATGCTTCCAGTGCAAAGAACTTGCGAGGTTGCCGATGGCAATGATCGCCTGGGCACCAAGACCATGATCATCAACTCCATCGGCACGGCCAAAGATAAAGTGTTCGAGAAGCGGGATGAAGAACTGGGCCAAGTTTTGGCTTCCAAATTCCTTCTGCTTGTTGGCGGCCTCGAGAATATGCAGAGCCTCCAGCTGTCGTGCTGTCGCAGGGCTCAGAATGTTGAAGAAGAATGTCAGCTCAGAACTCTCTTCGTTTCGGTCGTTCAACAATGCACTGAGATCAGCAATGGGCTCCCATTCGGGCATAGTTGACAAAAGATGACCCATTACTCGGAGGTACTCTCGCCGAGAAGTGTCAGATGGCTCACGAGCACCTGCGTAAAGCGCAGGCATAATGACGCCTCGGAGCTGGGCATCAAACTTCTCCTTGGATTCTTCGGACGTGCAAGCTGCCGCATCTCCAATAAATCGGCGCAGTCCGTCGGCGGAGTTGGAGGACAGAATACCAAACTCGGCATCATCTCGAATATGGAAGATAAGGTTGTGAAGCAAGGGCAGCCACTGCTTAGGAGTCAATGAGACCTCTCGATCACTAGAGATTGAACTGTAGGCAGCTAGGCGTGCATCGTAATCGAGCTCATCGATACGCCCTTCTTTGAAGGAGTTAAGGGCTGCGCACAATTCGGCAACCTCCCGAAGGTTGTTATCTTTTCCAGCGATAGCCAGCAGCGCTCTTGACAGGGACTGTCGGTTCTCGCGGTCTTTGAAGTAGCTGAAAAGAGACGAAATTGTGTCATATACATCGTCAAGTAGTGACTGGTTGTCAAAGGCGCTAGAACCTGCGACATACTGCTCCACAATGAGCAAGATTCTGCCCTTGAGTTTGGGGCTAACTCTTCGAGGTGGCTGGTTGAGGAGGAAGATGGCAATTTTGATAACGGCCTGGACATCTTCGGCATCCTGAATAATGGGAGACATTACCAGGATCGTCTCTACACAAGCTTCCATAAGATCATTGCTGATGCCAGACATGTCCAGAACATTGGATATCTGTGCCAGGATTGCTTTAGAGTTGGACTCGAGAAGCTCTGCCTTGATAACTTCGTTGAACTCGCACTCCTGCGCAGGCGCAGTTGCAAGCTTAACCAAGTTGCGAACAATTCCCAGAACATGAATTTTGACTGCATCCTTACCCTTCTGGATTGACAAACATTCGATGACCTTGGGAAGAATACCCTCGGGAATCTTGTCGTGTGGCGCAAAGAAAAGGGCAATTCTGGGGAGGACAGACCAAGTAGCAAAGAGCTGAAGCATACCAGAAACTCCTTGTGTTGTCTCGCTGGGTAAGTTTTCCAATCTTGGTGCCACAACATCTTCGAGAATGACATCTTGATAGGGGGTCCATTGGAAAGACTGGGCGTTTTGGAAAAGCGCAATCAGACACTTCAGACCAGTGGACCGGATGACCCTCAAAAGAGACTGTGTGCTGGCTTTTTCTTCCTCTTCTTCAGGGGCATCCTCTGGGTCTGCGCCCTGACCGCTAAGTTGTCGGCAGGCAAAGACAAGACAGTACAAAACAGCATTGAGGAGTGTCTCCAGATAAGGTGTAGCGTTGGTACCGAGCTCTGAAATAACGGAAGAAATCATGTTGAGGAAACCAAGTTGCTTTCGGACGGGGAGAAGGGGCTCCTCGAAGATCTTCTTCGAGGCACCAACGACCTTAACATCTTTCAGCTTACCAGTGGCAATGTCCAAAAAGCTACCCATGTCTTCGACACTAAGGTTTCGTAGAACAGCAAGTCGGGTGGCTTGGAGGCCATGCCGGCCGCTTGCTGCACCCTTCTTGGATATAGTGCGACCATAAAGCAATCGGAGGAGAACGGGCATCAACTCAGCTCTATGCTCCGGCTTGATGGCGGTGTCGTCTTGAAGGAAGACTGTAAGCTCGTTCTTGAATCGGGCCTCATCCAAGAGGAACTCCAAGTTCTCTTTGTAAGTCTTGATTGCCTCCTGTTTCCAAGCAAGGATTGCCTTGAGGGTAACCTTTTGGACCTCGGCATCACCATTCTCCATAAGCTGCAAGAGTGCAGTGTAGACTTGCTCGTGCTCATAAAGCACACGAGGGTTGATGAACTGAGAGAAGACGCCGAGCATGGCTTTGCGGTCTGCGAGAGACCAAGTGGCTCCCTCAGAAGTACCTTGACCTTCGATCGACTCAGGGGTTCGATCTTCACTTGCCCAGGCGAGAAAGTGTGGGACAAGTTGACGAGACCTCCTCTCCGCGATAAAGGGGATGGCGTTAAACACTTTAAGCGCGCGGGATCTAGCGTTGCCAGCAGTTATCTCGGCAGTCCGTTGCTTTTCATCAAAGCTCTGCAACATCAGCTCATCTGGGTGGTCGATTGACTCTTCGACCTGACCTGCGGCCTCCTCCAGTCTGCTTACGTTTGTGCATTCAAAGTCGGACACAAACGCGCGACGAGAATTGTGGGTTTCAGGCTGGGAGGCACCCCACCGGGATGAAGGAACCTTTAGCCAGCGGAAAGCAACTTCACAGACTGCCTCCTCTCCGGCCTTGGTCTCTGCGATTTGCTTCATAGTCTCAACCGAATCATCCCATACAGGAGACAGCTTCACCGTAAGCATACCGAATAGGAAAGCAGGCACAGCTCGTTGCAGCCAAGAGTTGTCCTCAAATGAAGCGTAGTTATGGCCCAACTTGCGAAGGAGCATGGCAATCGTTCTTGTATGCGAGAGAGCCAACGGGGTCTCTTCGACTTCTATCATGGTCTCGACGGTGTTGAAGCTGTCCGTTGCCAAGTTAAGCGCCTTGAGTAGATTCAAAGATGCCAAACGGAGTTCGTGTGAAGGGGAGCTCAAGTTTTCGATCAAAGACTTGGCAACTGGGTCCTCCTCAGTAGATGAACTGTCACTACTCGTGCTATCTTGTCGTCGAGCAGACTCGTTGCTCTGTAGGATTTCTTCGTAGGCGAGATATGCATGCAAGAAGCTGATAGATTGAGAAAATCGAGGAACGGCTGCACGCAGGAGCGGGCTCAAGGTTATGTCGACAGAGCCAGCAGCCTTGCTCATACGCAAGTAGGCGTGGAATCCCTGTCCAACAATAAAATGAACCTCATCCGATGCTAGGGTAGAAGAGGGCCGCAGCGCGAGCTTTAGCTTTCGAAGCAGAAGTTCGGCGATCTTAGCATTTGTCGATGGGTGAACTGTTGTGAGTTCAAGAATCTGAAGCAGTGCAGAGTACTTGGGTAAACATCTATCCCGCCAAACTTGAGGATCCTTGTTATAGGGGCCGCGTTCGGGGAAAGGCGAGATCTCTAAGCGTTCAAACTTGGAGACAATCTGGCCCTGCCACCCCTGTGACATCCTGCAGCTGTCCTTCTCGCCGGCCGGGGGGAAAGCGCCGTTCTCGATCATCTTTGGCAAGAGAACGCAAAGCATGTCTTCATTGGACTCTTCAGACCAATGGTTCGCAATAAATCTAGCACAGTTAGTCGAAGCCTCAAAACAACCGAATCTCGGTGGCTTTACCTTTGGAAATCGGCACGGAACAAGCTTCCAAATCGCTGGGCATCCAGCTCGCAGAAGTAGGAACAGAACGGAATGAACCATTTCATGAATGGCTCCCTGCTCAGAGATTGAACAAGAGGATTAATATGGGGTATCAAAGCATCGATAGGTGCGTGGTGCCAGACAATCGCAACGCTGGCCATGACAAACTTCCAGACAGCGGTTGAGGCGTCCTGTGGTGCTGCTTCTGTAACACTGGAAAGCAACTCGACAAAGTTCTTGATAAGAGGCGACCATTCACGGATTCGGTATCCTTTTCGAACACCGGCCATGGTTCCGTATATCCTAATGAGGGGTACAACTTGCCATTGACGTTCTGCAGGGGCTGTCCGCTCCATGTTGGCTCGGATTGCCTCATGGACTCCATCTGCGAAATCCCCAAAAGTCTCGGCAGTCGCATGATGTGTAACACTGGTCAATACACCACAAACAACGTCTGTCCAGGTCGCATCCTCGCTGAGGGATCGCTCCTCTTCCGGAATAGCGTCAACCAGTGCCGCGAAGATGGCTGGGGCAGTGGAATGGATGATATTATCAGTTCCCTTAATAGCCTCGGCAAACATGTTCATCAATCCATCCTTATACAGGATGAACTGGCGGTCGCCCTTTACGCTCAGAAGATCGTCCCGAGCGCATTCAACTAGGCGCTTTAGAGCTGTCTCGCGTTGTGAAGGGGCGGCTGCCTTTTTAACCAAGAAACTCAGTGCTTCAGCTGCGAATCGGGCAATATGAGGAGGATGTCGTGACTTTCCGAGTAGTGGCGCCATAACTTTGAAGGTAGGTCGCAAGTCAGGAACAAGCAGTTTGGAAAGGTACTTGAATAAAAAGGCGAGGGATCCAAACGTCCACTCGATAACGTCGGCATCCTGGGGCTTGGCCGCGATAGCCACGATTAATTCCAAACTTCTACCATAATGCTTCTCGAATCGAACTCCCAAGTCGTGAGAGAAAGCGGTAAGAAGGTCCAGTAGCGGTTCTAGAGCTTCCTTGTCCTGTCCTGCTATAAAGTCGGCCAAAAAGTCTGCAATCCGTTGCTCGTGGTAGAGAAGCTGTGGCAAGCTCTCACAAAGAGGCCAGACCTTCGTCTTGAAAGCAGAGAAGGGCTTCGAGACATTAAGCTCTCCCCATTTTTGCAATCCGGTCTGAAAGTAGGATGTCGTGGTGGAAAGGTCTTCGGTATCGAGGTCATGACGGCGAACTTTTCGTAGAGGTTGAAGTGAATTAAATTTTGAAATTTTAGTAGTAAAAGATTCCCACCGGTGATTCTTTTGATGGGGTGTTGAGTTCTTATTCTTCCGCGCCTTTGTGATGCGCCCTGACGAGTTGGCCGGCATCTTGGGCGGTTTTGTTTTGTTTGTAAAGAACTTGGGAAAATGAAGGTCCAAGTCTTTGCGAAAAAGAGCTTCTTCACATCCATACCGCGAAAAGATGTCCCCGCCAAAACTTTTTTTATCGGTTGATAAGCGGCAAAACCGATAAGGCAGCACTAATGCAAGAAGCCCCACATCCGCCAATCACACTCGCGCCGCATTCCCTTATCTATTATAGCACTCTAACGCGTGCTCCTGTATACTTTCATCATAGCTTCTTTCATTCACAATCCCTTCACTTAGAAGTTATCGCGAGAAGCCTAGATCATTTCTTGCCACAACAACCACGAATATGGCTGCGCCTAAAATGTGAGTGATAATCCGAATCGTTATCTGAAACTCATAGTCTGACTGATTTTATCCAGTATCGTCCTAGGCAGCCTCAATGGCCAGCTTGAGCCTGCATTCAAGAAGCTAGCTACACTTCATGCAAAGAACAACTTCTCCATGGCTATTCTTACTGGTGATATCTTCAGCGCAACTCAAGATGATGAGTCGGTGGCTGCGCTTCTCGACGGAACCCTTCAAGTTCCCCTTCCAACCTATTTTACCATGGGAAGCCACCCTTTGCCCCCGCGCATCGCCGCAAAGGTCGAAGCTGAAGAGGAAATCTGCGAGAACCTTCATTTTCTAGGCAAGAGGAGCATAACGAAAACATCTGATGGTGTTCGAATCGTCGCTCTCGGCGGTCAATTGGATACGAATCTCATCGCAGGCCAGTCCAAAGAACAGCACCTACCGTTTCACTCAGTTGACGATGCGAAGAGCCTACGCGGAGCCCACAGCGCTGACATTCTCCTGACATCAATATGGCCAACAGGTATCTGGACTGGCTCTCAAGTTGCGCTTGATCCTACAAACCAAGCGTCCTTGGCTGTCTCGGACTCGATCGCAGAGCTATGCGCAGCACTCAAACCACGATACCACCTATCATCATCTCCTGAAGGCTTCTTCTACGAACGAGAAGCATTCGTACATCCTACCGAGAAGGAGACCGACAACACTTGCGTTACGCGATTCATTTCCATGGCCCCGTATGGCAACGAAGCTAAGGCAAAGTCTCTGTATGCATTCAGCCTCAACAAAGGAGACGCATCAGTACCTTCCGGCGCCACAGCATCGCCCTTTAACCCCAAGACCAAGAGACGTGCGCCGAAGGAGGAATCCTACAATCGATATGGTGGTGATGAGCACGAGAGGGGGCACAGGGGCCGGCGTCAGAAGCAGCGCCATCGATCGCCCCCTCCAGGTCCTGACAGGTGCTACTTTTGTCTGTCAAACCCCAACTTGTCTTCGCATATGTGTTGTAGCATTGGCGATGACGCATACATTTCGACAGCAAAGGGTCCTTTGCCCACGTCTGCGACCTTTGCCGAACAAGGCCTTGATTTCCCAGGTCACCTAATCATCATTCCACTACCACACAACCCGACGATTCCCAGTATTGGACCTGTCGCAGATCCTAACGGCGAGGCTGCTAAGACATATAAGGAGATGACACGCTTCCGCGAAGCTATCCAGGCCATGATCGCTGCCAAGAGCTCCCACAAACTCGGTGTCGTCACTTGGGAGATCAGCCGTGAAAACAACGTCCATCTGATTTGGCAATTGATGCCCTTACCCGCTGAACTCATCAACAAGGGTCTAGCAGAGGCTGCTTTCAAAGTTGAAGCAGAGAACCAGTCCTTCCCAGCCTTCAAAGTACAAGAATTGACGCTCGAGCAACAGGCCGAATCTGGCGGCGATTTCTTCCGTGTGTGGCTGTGGGCAGACGATGGCGAGGAACGTATTAAGGGAAAGTCCCTCGTCATGCCTCTGCCCTCAGACATGCGTTTCTTCGATCTTCAATTCGGTCGACGAGTGCTGGCCAAGCTACTCAATCTTGAGGACCGCGTGATCTGGAAGGCCTGCGAGCAAACTGTCGAGGATGAGACCAAGGACGTGGAGGCGTTCCGGGAGGCGTTTAAAGAATGGGATTTCACTCTTCAAGACGGCGATGAAGCTGCTGCTTAATACCTTTTGGTTTTTGTACACTATTGGAAGCATGGGTGGCGTTTGACGAAAAGGAGTTTTCGCAGTGTCATTTAGTCATTTTATGCCATCATCGATCTGCTCTTTTAGACGTACCTAGTTTATAGATCATAGATCAATTGAGGTCAAGATTGGGTTCGAAAATGCCATGCCATGTTATAGCATATTAAGTGATGCTTTAACAGGTGATATATATAACAACATAATCCAAATATTGCAACTGGGAAAGAGGCAACTTTAAGACAAGCTGTTCATGTATATGACACTACCAAAGTTGTAATACCAACAAATGAGTTTGTGTTCGACTAAAAATGACTTACATTGGAGTTGTTTCCATACTTTGACGTTGATCATCGCCTGATCTGATGGCAAATTTGTGACTTACAACTCACTGTAGTTACTGGCTGGCTTTCATGTTCAGTCACCGTTGAGGAGCAGTAGTTTAATAATTTTAACTTTTGACTGTTTTTTCCCTCATCTGTAGGTATCTAATACTAGCCAGGGTATATATCCCCCGTAATGGCAATGTAATAATATGTACAAGTAGCAAAACTATTTTTCGCCTGCCTGCCATATGGCGGATCACTCCGCCAGCTAGTCCTGCAGAACAAAGTACAACAGTACCAATCTTCCATGATACTGCCATAACCAATATGACCTGTGCCTGTTTATGAACAAAGGAAAAACGTACAGTGCCAGGCCTGAGGGTTGTTATGTAATTTTTCCAACCTCCCGAGTTACTTTTTTCAGGAAGTGAATGTTTGAATATGTAGTGATGAACAAAGGAAAAGGTTAACCAAGCCCGGTTCCGTCGGGCTTGGGTGGGTATAGGTGCGACAATATGCGCGTATGGACGTTTGTAGGGTGTGATGTATCCGTAAAGTGGAGGATACTGGTATCAAAAAAGGCTGTCGAATAGAGTACCCAGTGACAGATGCAGGTAGGATTGTGCCTGGCGATCATTCGTGTTCTCCAGATAGGGGCATTTTTTCTATTTCCCCAAATGAAGGTATCGAAAGGCCGAGACACCTGGTATCGAAATGTCTATTGCGAACAGCGCCACAGTCGTAAGGAAATGCTTTTTCCCGAGACATGTTTTAGAAGCCAAAAAATGCAAATCCGGAAATCGCCAAGTCAGATGCATGATGATGAGTGAAAAGAGAAAGAATGCGCGCCCGAATGCAGAATGGGGAGGATGTTGTCTCCCTTGTGAATGAGGTTCCATCGATGAACCATGAACGTAAGCGTGTAAGACGTAAAGAGAGAAAGGAAAGGATAATCGGTGAGTGAGAACTCGTAGTAAAGATCTAAAATCGAAGTCGTTGCGGTCGTGGTGTAGTTATGAGCATGAGGGTGATTATCGTAGTGAGTATTAGTTGCAAGTCAGGCAGTCGAACCGGACAGGCATCATTGGTAGAAGGTGGAAGATTAGGATGACCGAGACCTGAGAGAGCGGACAAGGTGAAACCAGCACCAATAGAGTCGGGCTCTACCACGTGCAGCACAAAGACCAAGTCGTAAAGATCAATACGTCTAGTATGAGGCCATGCGGCGTGTGATTGGGGAGGCACCAAGTCGGGAGATAGATGCATGCAAATGAGGGTGTCGTGAGCTAGGTCTACTGGGGGCAGTAGGTGACTCTTCCACACTACGCTCACGTTGGCCAAAGGCAAAAGTAGCGGCTCGGCTGAGACCCTTGCGAGATTTCAATCGACCCATTTCGCGTTCACAAGTGCGCTGGTGAGCCTCGTCTGACATCTCAACGTATTCTTGGGGATAGCATCGACCCCTGTGCTCGGTAAAGAAACCAGAGTATCCACCGTCTAGGATGTAGACTTCAGGATACGTAAGCTTAGGGTAATGCTCAGCATTCACGGTGCGGTCCTCAGAGCGAACATGGCGAGCCATAAGGGGGGCACGGTGAGCAGAGTACTCGCAGTGGAAGATGAGAAGAGTTCGTCCGTCCATGGGAGTCTGGAAGAGCTGATTTGTAAGTAGGTCCTTGTCATTGTAGTTGACAGCGCCATCAATGTGGCCACCCTCATACTCGTACTCAAATCTGCAGTCGACCACGATCTTCTGGTCAAAGTGAGAGCTGTACTTGCCGTCCAAGACATCGACGAGAGTCTCGCGACTGATGCGAGGAATGGTATCAGTAGGGTCTTCAAGAAGGAAATGGGGGAGGACGGGTTCTTGAGCCTCCTCCACATCCATGACCGATTGAAGCGCAGGGGAGGGGGTCTCCTCTCCATCTGAGTTGCTCTTCATGACGTCAGCAGGATGCTCGAACATGCTCAACGATCGACGGAACTGCTTGCGATTCCTGAGAAAGGGGTTGGACTGTCGGCGGGAATGCGCGTTCATGGAAGGGGAGGCGTTGTTGCGAGCGCAAGCGTTGAAGTTGAGGAACTGGGGTCTAGCACGGCCAGCAGGCATACCAGGGCAGGGGCTGTTGGCAGAGGCAGGCCTGCGCTCCTGAGGCGGTGATGCGGACTCGAAGCATTCACTTAGCGACAGATTGGAGCTGGTGTGGTTGAGACGGGATCCGCCAGCACTAAAGCGAAAGGGGGTTGTGTCAACGGCGTCAGCCTGACGATTCGGTACCGCCGTAGTACTGAAACCCTTCATCCGTGTCAGGGAAGGTCGTCGAGGCATAGCTATTCTACGGTTTCTGATAGACGTCAGTTGTTGTTGGATGAGGAATGTGGAAATATGAGACTGACTCAGCCATGATGGGCTTGGGTGGTTCCAAGGAAGACTGCCGAGAGATGGGAGCGGGCGAATCAAGCATCATTTCATCGTCAGCGGCTGGTGTAGAGCCGGGAGTTGGAGATGTAATCTCGAATTGAGTGAAGAAAGGGGCCTTGTGAGGCAGAGGAGAGATTTCCATCAACTCCTTGAGCTCAGCCAAGGGAGCGGGCGATGATGTAGGCAACGGGGGAGTTTTTAGGGAATCTACTTAAACATGCCAGTTAGCCACAACGTTCTGGGTTCCATGTTCTGGACCATTGTCGGTCTTGCTCACCTCGATCTTGGAAGCTGCGCACCATGCCAGCAGTGAAGAGTGCTCTTCGAGGAGTATGGAACTTGGGACTGGGAGCATGTTAATCCAAGACACTTTCAAAGCCAAGTTCAAGGCATTAGAACAAACCTTGAGTCGCTGTCAAGTCGGAAGTTCTGGGAGATGTCAGCAGCCAAGCTTGTAGCAGGCGAGGCACCTCGCACGTCCTTGACGTTGAAGTAGTCGCCGGTAGAATGCTTGTGCATTTGCTCACGCAGGCTCATGCTGGCAGATGTCACGGACGATGTCGCGTAGTGAGGGTGTCCGCGAAAGATGTCTCTGCTCCCCCAGCTGGGGAGCATTGACGGGCGATGCAGCGCCGCTAAAGGAGAGGAGGCTTCCATTGTGGTGATGAAGATGAAGCAGCGGGACGATTCGAGGGAACTCGAGTTGGGTCGAGCTCTATCGAGGCACGTCGGCTACTAAGAGATATTGGATATTGAAGACACGGCGATGGAGTAGTGACGAGGTAGTTCTGCAGTAAGTCAATGCTGCAGCAACACCTCTATAATGCTATCGAACGAGCGTCTGAGCAAAAGCCTTGATTGCAGTCAAGGGTATTGAATCGTATCGTATCGTATGTAATAAAATCGAGTGGCAAGCGAACCAAGGGCTAGAGTATGGACGGGAGATTGGTTCGCGGCGGGGTCGACGATGTCGTGTTTGTCGGTCGTTATAATCGTTCGAAGGACATTTGAAGGAGGGACGAACGAGACTCGACAGGGACGGAATCGTGAATCGACGATGTAAAAGGAGTCGTTAAACACGATAAGTTGAGTCGAAAAGACGTCGACGTCTCAGTTCAGTTTCTATCTCGAGAGGGATCGAGATGGAAGGCTGGGTTTGGATCGAAGACGAGAGTAGACCAGAACCGGGTGCCAAATTGACCGGGGTGCGGTTGGTTGCTGGGCGGATGGCGGAGGACTGAATCGCACAAGGCAGAAATACGCACAGTCCAGTACCAAAGACGGAACAGGACAGGATAAGATGGAAAGTAAAAAAGGGAAGACAGAGAGATAAGGTTACTCTGAGTACTGTAAGACACCGAGACAAGAAGAAGAAGAACCAGAATTGAATTTCCCCTCTTTTTTGTTTGATCTTCCTTTAATACGCCTTCTTTTTTTCTTTCTTCTCTTTTCTTTGATTCGAAGTTCCTTGGTGGGTGTCGAGTGCGTAGCAGTTGAGTGATTGATTGATTGATTGGAAAAGCGAATGGAGAGATAGTTTGTCTAATTGGACATGTAGAAAACGATGGCTAACCGTAACCGTAACTGTAACCGTAATTTCTTTCCTTGGGGAGAGTTGTCGGGACGGGATGGAGTGGGAAAGGGAAGATGTGAATGCGGGAGCAGAAGCCTTTTGAATGGATTCACTCAAGCCCAGTCAAGGCAAAGCCCGTCCCGGTTGGAGGTTTTTTCTTCCCAGGCGATCCCACCAAGGTTGTTAGGGGTGATTTGGGACCTGTACTGGGGCCCTGGGGGTCGCTGGGGAGCACCGACTTACAGTGGAGTTTAGTGGACGACAATTGCACGCCCACTGATGGACCTGACGGGTAAGGTAAGTGAACTTTGGGTCGGTGCCAAGGTAGGCGTGTGAAGTAAGTAGAGAGGCAGGCAGGGGCGTGTCGTCTAAGTCCAGTTCCTGGGCAGTCTAGCAGTCTCCACATTTGCGGGTGCCCTCTTTTTTTGGAGGTACCTCACTTTCAGGGCCTCACGCTCTACATCCCCGACCCGTCAAGGCACAAGGCACAGACACTGACACGGGCAGCGAGATCCAGCTTTTAGCTCAACTAACCTCGTGCGAGCGAAGCAATGGCCCTGGCCTGGAAAGCACAAAGGTGAAGCAAATCACAGCTCACGCCAGTCCCCTTCTCTCCACTTGTCAGGCCCTGTATCGCTTGCTTGAATGGACGTAGCCCCGGAGCATGGCGGGCGGTTGCTCAGCGGAGGTGGGCCATCCTTGCAAGCTGTCCTGGAAGGGTTTCCATGTCTGGCGCTTAATAGGTTCTGTATTGTATTGTGCTATGCTACCTATGTTGTGCTGTCTTGTGCTGGTGTTGTGCTGTGCCTTGGTTTAAGCTATGCTATTTGTGAAGAAGTCTGTGCCTTGGATTGAATGATATGCAGTTCGGAGTGGGATGTTTTGCATCAAACTTGGTCTTGGTTCCTTTCCTTCTCCATACTTTGTTGGAACTACTAACTAACTACTACTATTCAAGTTTGTTTACTTTCTTCCATTGTTGGAAATGATCTAATTGTATCCAGGGATCTTGATCAATGATATCCATTCCCGGCTTCCAGAGGTCAAGTCAGCATGGACGCGCACTGACATGAACATTTAAACGTCAGCCCAGCTTTCAAACTCAAGATATGCCTTATACAATATACCGTTCGCATAAAGAACACAACGGCAGGCAAAAGTCTAAATTCTACACAGCAATCACAAGAATACGCATTTGTCGGTGCTAGTCGACATGTCATGATAATTATAGAATGCCATCTTTGAATGAGTCTTTGTCTCTGCCTTTGTCTTGAACTCGTGTCCCAAATACATCCAAATCTTGGTTATTCATCCAACATTTCATCGCCTTTGTTCAGCATCTCGATTTAGCACAGACAGATATCATCATCAAACCTGATCTCATTGCGTGAATGATCGACCGTTTATTTTCGACACCTATTCCTTTTAGGGTAATTCCCCCCCTTGTTCTGCTTCTGCGTCTGCTTCTGGTTCAGGTTCAGCCTTGACACAATCCGCCAACATCCAATGGATAACTAGAATAACTATTGTACATGTCTCTTCTCTTACACAAATTACTTAATGCGTCTTTCTTCCTTCTATGCACCGACCAACCAGGTTACATCATAGCTATGAATTATTAAGAAGCGGTGAGGGCATTCAACATATAATTTACTGTACCGAAAACTAGGTCTGAGGTGCGCTGCGAAGCGATGCGTCTTCCCGTCCCGCGACGCATATTGAACCCCAACGGCTCCATCATGAACATGACGATCAATCCATGACCTGGCAAGCGTCGACCCAGTAACCTCGAGCTGGAAGACGACGTCGGAAATGAGATATCACGAGAATAGAACATGCGATGGATGCTCTAGAAGACGATCCCCAAGCATGGATACCGTGGCCAAGCGCAAGGCAAGCGCTGAATAACAATAACAAACAAGCTTCACAGCTCACTCAATTCACCCTGCAGTTAAAGAGAATCATTCTCGAAATAACAACCAGCTAATAATCCACATTAAAGCCACTAAAAAGGGCTCACCAACCATGAGGCGGAGCTTGTTGCTTTCTTTTGCGCTGAAGGGTTAATCTGCAATTTGTTTATATTGAAGATATACGGTTACGGGTAAGCATTGATGATTGCCATACTACACTGTACTATTCCCGGACACGCCAGACCAATGATTATTTTGGTCTCTTGTGACATCTCCCTTAATCCGGAGTCCGAGATCAAGCCTCCCGATCACAAAGTGAAGTCTCGAGCGCAATTCATCGAGTCTGCCATGTTTGGACTGTGGCTTGACTCATTCAGAAATTCGCCGTCGCTCCGGGATTGGATAAGTGACCTGTCTGTCAAAATGTTTAAACAATAATAAGTCAAGTCACGTCAATGGCCTGTCAGCCAGCTCTTCGTTCTTAGACAAGTCACGGGCGGTCTCTCCGCTGCGGCCATACTACTAAGAAGGGCGCCCGTAGTGGCGTTACCCAGCACTAATAACCAGGATACGGCCATGAACAAAGAAGTCGCCAACGCCTCTGTCTAAGACGCTCGATGCTTGTTGGCCGCCGACGTTCGGAACTGCGGAATGTCTCTGTGAGGTGAGACAGAAAGCAAATAGACTTGACTAGAGTCTTGGTTAAGAAGGTCGCAGACAAACAGACCAGATCTACGAAGTTGAGTCAACGCCAAATGATTAGAGCGTGATTGTCGGATACGGCTTCATCTTTTCGATATCTATAGCGCTCTATATCTCCCTGCATCTCTAAATCTCCCTCCCTTTATATAAATCCATAATAGTTTCCATAATTCGTTACCAAACATCCATCTTGATCTTGTTTGTCATCAAATAGTCTCCTCTTTTTGAGACAGACAGAAAAAAAAATAGGTAAAAAGGCTCCGACTGTCCCCATTTAGTTTGCTCCAGTTCAATGTCAAAACATCGCCTCCCTTTTTTTGGTGCCGGGTCTTTGTTCTACCCTGGGGATAGCATATTTACGCAAAGAATTGGTTCCTCGGGGTACGGAGTACAGGCAGGCATTTTCCATGATTGTCAACTGTCAACCGTGCTTCTGGGGACAATACATGACAATGGAGCTCAAGGACTGTATCGAGTACTGTATAGTATACTGTAAAGTGATCTGATTGCTGATCTGAACCACAGCCTAGGGAAGAATGACGTTGATCCAGCTGGGATCTGGTCCAAGTTGTCACTGTCACTGTCACCGTAACCGCCAGCAGCCAAAACCGGTTCTTTGTTGTTTGGGAAAACTGCCTCATATGTAACAGTTCCTCGAGACCCCGGTCGAATTGAACTTTGACTTGACTAGCCTTGTCCGCTTGCCTCGCCGTTTCAATACCTGGTCTAAGCTTATGCCAATTCTTTATTCTTCAGGAACAGACACACATTGATTGATAGTGCAGTATGTACAGAGTACAGAGTACTACATATAAGTCAAGCCTCGGCGACTCGCGGGTGGGTTTGACCCCCAGTCGTCGTCAGTTCAATGGCTTATGGGCCCTGTTCCTGGTCTGGCTTCGGGGTTCCTCACAACTCTGAAGCCGCCGTCGGCTGAAAGCTCACGAGAATGACGCCTCTTCAAGGTCGAGACCCCTGGTCGCTGAAAAGCATGTTTCTGCAAAGAGAAGTTCGACAGCTGATTCGGAAGTCTTTGTCACTGAATCCAGGACAATGGTTAGAGCTCGTGCACGCTCACAGCTTCAATTCGACCGTCACCTAATAAACAAAGATGGTTCCCCTCTGAATGGAAAAATTCAGGGTCCTTTTCTGGTCGTGAGACAGTCGCACTTTTGCACTAGGGCCCTGGTTCAGAAACACAGCGGTCCCACAGTTTGGGTCAGCACGACGAATGACGATTGCGAATTGACGATTCATAAGACTCAAACTCAATAGAGCAGGTCTGGACTCATTTGACTCGATGAAGGATTGCCATCCGCATTCTTGAAAAGAGTTGATGAATTGCAGTGACTGAGTCGTCAACCACTTAGCGAATATAGAGTAATTGCCAACATTGGCAGGTACTGTAACGCAATGACATAGTTATGGTTCCTGTCCTGACCTGATGCAATGCAAGGCATTGTTCGGTTTGTGCAAGGTTACGGTTACGCTGGGATTTTCAATTTACGCAGCGTTGTTGGGTCAGAAGCAAGATCCAACCCATGTCTAGTCCGATGCTAGTGTCCATATTGGAGCAGCTGGCGACAAGCGACAAGAAACTCGAGTGGACAATAACCGAGGGGCGTGCGTAGAGAACCGAAGAGTTCATGCTGCTTTGCACCTGAAGCTTAGCTGTAGGTAATCGTTTTGATGGATATCGCGGTTCGCTTCACAAACCTACATGACAGATTGTAGATGTAGTTGAACCACATACATGGTCTTTTGCATATTCAGGTACCCGTACGCACTCAGCAATATTCGGATATATCATCAATTCAATGGCTTGCAGCTCGCGTTTATTAGGCGAGAAGATCAATAAGCTCAAATGCGGTTCGTAGATCATCCAGCCATCCAGCCATCCATCCATCCATCCATCCATCCATCCATCAACATATATTGAGTGTGGCAAACCCTTTGAGCCTCTTTCCAAAAAGCAAAATCGATCCAGCCGCTGTAGAAATGGAAAACCAGCTTCTAGACTTTCCATGACTGGAATATGTCTCTCTTCTCAATGGTCATTCCCACGTGCACATACAGCACAACAGAACGAGGAATGCAAGGCACTTGGAGAGTGAAACCTTCTGTATCGGTATTAACTGGAAACTCTGGTACGGTAAGAGGATCACAAGAGAGAGTGGTGGCCAAGGGACCGGACCCTTGAATTCCTGCGGGAGGCGTTTCGTTCCCGGGGACAGGTTTTGAATAGATGCATGTCGGTCGGTCGATCGACAGCATTCTCTAACAATAGCTCTAGTCCTGGGGCAACAGGCAATGTTACCTACCAAGATAAGGAACCGATGAATAACTCCAGATACATCCATCAATCACTAAACGGGACGGGTATTCGCGCGGGGTGTCCGAACGCCAAGTTCAGCACTCACCAATTCCTCTTACACTCAAAGACCTGGGAGTCGTCCAATGACAAGCTGGAAGCTCTATATGACGAACTGAGCTTGTTAACCTGTTTGCTGATACTCCGCATATCATCCTTGTCCCACAGCCAACCTTTGTCTACGTACGAGAGAGTGTGTCTGTAACTACGGATAAGTGTATCATGATTGATCCATTTTTGTGAACAATAACAACTCGACTCTGACTCTGACTCTGTCCCTCGGCATTCAAAACTCCGAGCGCTATGGCTTTTTGACTGTGGCCCTCAGCGGGACGATCGTTCGTGTATCCTTTGTTTCTTGGGGACGCCGCACACCAAAGAACGAGTCTGCCAGCCAAGCTGACTCTTTGTTGTTTTTGCGATATATTCTACCCCTCTTCTTTGACATGCTGATCTACTAATAGATAATTGACTTTGGCCCGATACGATCTTGTCCAAGCCACAGACTGATCAATTGACAGAAACAAAGAAAACCCACCAACCTCGAGGTTTTAGCTGTCAGTCTAGGCTGACTCAATTGCCGGGAACCGCATGGCTTAGCCTGGTCCTTTTCCCCTCCTCTCGAAACAAAAAAGCACTGATGCGATATCCATAATCGTTAGGTCAACCGGAGTTAGTCTGGCTGTGGGCGTCACTCTACAGTCCTCTCCAAGCACTGCCTCCGGTGCCAAGCTGATGCTATTATCGCTGACACGCTGCAGCAACCTCTTTCAAGGTTTACCAGGGTCATTCCCTGTCAATGGGGGTCAGATGGTGCATCTACGGAGTAGCCCTAGGCGGGGTGCGAGAAGAGGAGGGGAAGAGGAAGAAGAAGAGGAAGAACTGGAGCTTTTTGATGGCAACTGCCGTGATTTTGAGAGTGAGGTTGTAGTTGAGATATCAGCCTTATAAGTCTTGCGATAGAGTAAAATGAAGAATCAACATTAAACAGTTTTGTCTAGTACTATTATCATTTTGCTTACTATGATGCGATTATGATTTCAGCTGTGGTGTGGAAAAGAAACTCCAAATCCTGTTGGTAACAAAACATCAGCAACAAACTACCTACTGACGTTAGCTCCAACTGTCAACCGCGATTTTTTCTCGAGTCTTGACGCGATTTTTGGAAAGTCAATGTTTACTTTGAACCATTTTGGGTAATGAGCTGTGTTCCCAGTTTCAACTTCACTTGACTTTTTCCCCCACCAGACCAGAGGAGTCAAGTCAGCGTCGCTCGGTTGCATCGCCTCGCTTCGCTTCGCATTGCATTGTTCGTACCTGGAAAGTGCAGCGGCTCCGTCCTTGTGACTATGATGATCCAGCGACTCAGCTTGCAGAGAACCCTGGTCGCTTTTGTCGTATCAGCAAGCATCCATATCATCCTGATGGATCGGAAACAGAAACATCCAGCTCCTCGTCAGCCCAGATTTTCTATGTACACGAATCTCCGAGTTTCAAAGGCCTGTTCAGTTAACCATTATTGTCTTTTTTTGCTCTTTTGCTATAAGGCTGTGAAAGTCAATAATTGATGTGAAACCAAGAGTTGTCGTCAGTCTCTATCTGCTAGTCAGTTCATTGAACTAACCAACCTGAAATACCCGTACGTTTCCGTAACGGTTACGAATGTGTCTCCATCACCTCATCTAGGTGGAGATGATATGTAAATCGTTATTATCTCTGCCTCACTTCCTTGATTGAGAGAGTCTTAGCTTCACGGGCGGGCGAAACGGATACAATGCCTAATGGTCCCGAGAAGCAACAGTCCAAGAGTTCGTCTCCTTCTCCAGAAGCTTTGGTCCCAATGTCCCGCATTTTGAAGTTTTCACTCTTAGTTAGCACCTAGAGACTCTCTACTAAAGAGTCAGCTCAGACTCCAGAGTCAACGGCGTGCTGCTAGCGATATTTCGATGACGAGAGGCCGCGCTACACCACGCTATCTATTCGTTCAGCTATCCTCAACCGCCTTAGTGGGAGTACCGTAGGTACCGAGAAGTGGCAGGTTTTCTTTTAATAATCCGGGCAATTCAAGATCGCCAATCTCGATTTCGCTGTCTCAACTCACCCTCAATTCAGATGTTCAAGGTCGGGGATTTTTCCCTGTTCTTGGTGGCGTCAACAAGGAGGAAAGTATCTCTGGGCATGATCAACAACAATAACAACAGTAATAGCTGAAAACCAGGTTTGATCTCTTGACGGTTGATTGATTGAGTTTACAGACTACGGGCTAGCTACAGAGCATTGATTAACTTCCATTGACAGCGGGATTTAAATAAAATTGACCTGCAGACCAGCCTCGTAACCACCTGAAAAACTCCCTGTATTTGATCTTCTTTCACTGGGACTTCCTGGCCAGAAAGGACACGGCCCCAAGAGTCTCAAGTAGGCCGTATCGTCGATCCACGACCTTAAATCCCGATCTCCCCTTCTGGCACCGTCTGAGATTCGACGTCATTCTTGGCCAAGGCCGTCTTGTTCTCTGATTAAAACATCGTCATCGCACAAGGGTTGCTTGGTATATGAGTACATGTTTTATATTCTAACCTGGCAGGTCACCACATTTACGGTAGACACGGTCAGGTAGTAGGCCGGTACGTTTGTTACTGAACGGGCGCCGCCCGCGCACGTACTGCCGCTGGAATAAAGCCTGTATTTGTAGGTTGTTGCATTCCTTGCAGAGGCTCGTGTCTTCTAAAAGTGGTCAAGTTGTGCGTCACAAACTTTCAACATTGAAAAGTTTTTTGCCTGACTAGCTAGACGCGACTGCAAAGCAGACTACGAGTAGGACTCCTCTTATCTATGACCGACTCAACTGTTTACTCTGCTACTACAAAGAGTCAAGTGTTGACCATCTCCCCAGAGACGAATTGCAACTACTGCATGCATTGCAGTGCATTGCATATCATAGACAGGCGAGAGGTTCCACGCCAAAGAGTGAGCTGCAGCTAACCTAAGCTAACCTAAGCTACCTGCAGTGCAGCGCAGCGCAGTGCATGGTACATGGTATCTAAAACTAATTTACCAGAAGGAGCCAATCGCTGGCCTGGATTGAGGTTCTTTGGTTTCCTGGCTCGTCAGCTAATGCGGGATGGACCACGAGTTGAGCTCCACCACGTCACCCCTCCATCCCTTTAGCCAGGGCCTGAAAACTCCCTGAAGCCTGCCCGTACAGGACGGACTGCCCGCCTACACTCAGCGCGAAACGTCTTCTGACTGTCGAATGAGGGGTAAACTTCCATGACTTGGGACCTTGACAGAGCATACATGGTGTGTGATGTGATTGATATAACCATGTGCAGGAATCTTGTTTGAGAATCGACCAGGGCTGAACCGAGAGAAACAGCTTTAGCCCACTTGAACCCGTAAGAGCTTACCCTGTTCTGTTCTGCTGCGGCATGCGCTCCCAATTCGTGGGGTAATAAATTGGCACCCGCCTCCCAAAGTAAACAAATCCGACACGTCCTCGCGTCTACCCGTTTCTTGTACAGTGGATCCCGAACGCGGCATCACGTGAAGTATTCTCGCGTCAAATTGGTGGGTCTGGATAATGGCATTAACGACATCTCGAATTGATATATCAGTGCATCAATATCAAATTTTGATATGCCAATCCATTCGCTATTAGATATACTTTGGTTCAATATATTGATGCTTACTTTAAGCAAAGTCAATCATATCCTGGAATGCAACGACCAGCTGGTGGGTTATTCTGGAAGACTTCTATGAACTAAGCAACTTAATGAATGTAACGATACATGTAACAATGAACGTGCATCAAGCATCAAGCATAACATTCATTCTACATTCCATCAGCTTGGACATTTCTTCTTTTATTTTTATACAGAATCCACAGTCGAAATGCATGCATGGCCGTTGAACATGTCGTTCGCCCGTTATGCGATATCACGTGCCCTCCTTCTCCTTACTTTAACTCTTGTCTTCAACTCCCTACCTACTCTTATTAGCTGGCCCACACTGCCGGGATTGCGGAGGGTCTAGAGAGGATCTAATGAACCAAGTACGGATGGTATGTATCAAATCTACGATCCATCACCAGGTAGTTTCTTCTCTTTGCTACCGGGACGTGTCAGATGAATTAGAAAAAAGTAGCTTATTTAATCATTCTAGACGCCCTCCTCCTCCCTTGATTGGTGTCAGTTGGCGACTCTTGCTTGCTATCGTTTCTTTTTTTTCTTAAACAGTTCAAGCCATCTCCTATCACTCATCTTTTCTCTTCTCTTCCGGCTTTACCGACTCCATCTTCCTTTGGCCTGTCCTTGTCGCTTCTGAACCCAGGCTCTCCCCAGTTCCATCCTAGAGGCAAACTGTTGCTCTGGAGATCTACGCTTGAGCAACTAACCGTAGTACGGCGCGGTACGCGCATCGACCAGTCTTGGTTTTTTTCTTCTTCTCTACTATCACCTCTACGCGTGCCAACATACTCATTTCCCGGGACTGGGTTGTTGGTTACGCTGACTCCCAAGTGAGGCTGTAGAACCTCTTTGACTTTCTGCCTTACACTCAGACTCAGACTTAGACACAGCAGCATTATATTACATGTCTTGCTATGACGCTCTACCGCATACCATCACTTCCAAGTATCTGGTCATTCATTCAGGATTTACCCTAGATGTCACTAATATTTAACATTGTCATTACTTTGTCTACTCATTTATATTCTTAATTGAAATACGTAGCTTGCTTGATATCTTAGACAGCCAGCATTCCATACCGCCATGGTTTTCGAACGGATTCTTGAACTAATCATAGCACAATCTTATATATGCGCTTCTCAAGGACAAACTAGCCCTGGTACAAGTTGCACATGTCATATAATACTGCTCTTGGCACATGCACATACGTCTGAATCATCTACACAAATCGTTTTCACTAGCTTCCTCCTGGGGTCTGTGTTTCCCTTCCCTCCCTTGTGAGGCTTGAGCACAAACATGGTCCCTTATGTCGTACCAACGGATGAACAGGTCGGATGGTGCGTAGCACTGGGCTTGCAGGTCGCTTTTACTCATCAGCACGGCCATAGTGGAAAGGCGGAAATGAAAAACCACAGTCCAAGCTCCCGGACTGGATTTGGACTGAGACTTCAAGCCTCAGTTCAAGGAGCCTGCTGGCAAGGCCTGAATCTTATGGCGTCAACTACAATTACCTATACCGACTCTTGAGAAGTCGATCATCCGTGTACCCCGTGACTGTAACCGTGACCGGAATATACCAGCCGAGTCAGGAGTTTTTGCTTCTGCGACCAAAAAAAAAAAAAAGAGCTTGGATCTTTTTTCCCTTTAGTTTCGTCTCGTGAGCGTGTTCCAGATCTAGGGTAACTTGGTTTGGGGTAATAAGAAGAAGGATATTTCAGGGTCCAATCGAATCCAAACGTTAGCTTCGTCGCGGATAACGACAAGCGCAAAGAATTTTACAGACGATGTGGGCATCGCAATATGTCTAGTAGACTTGATCGTCAGCTATTCGACGCAACTATTCGCAACACAGCATAGGCTGTATCCAGTGCGTTGTTGTAGTGAGTAGGAGCTGCTGTGCCACCAGCGCAGAGACCGCGCGGATCTTGGTGTGTTACACTCCTATCTAGGACCCTTGAATGTCTTTGATAGCCTCATGCTGTGCAAGCAAAGCACAAGTGCAAGTTGAACGGTAATGAGTGATCTACAGGCTTCTGTTTCCCCAACAACGTTAATTATACAGAGTACAGCCATCGCATAGGGGTCAAAGTGCGGATAGGCATTTCAATGTTTGCTTCGCCTTGTCATCGGTAGTCATGATCAAATTTAGCTTATTTGACCCAGGGTCTCACAGCTTCCCTAAACGTCCCAGCTGCCTTTTTGTAATAAGCGAAACTCTAGCCCGATAAAAGCAAACTCTTGTTCGAAACAACGTCTCGAATCGAACAGGGTTGGATACGCAATGATGGGGATTGGACGGGATCTGACCATCTTACCTCGCGCAATCACAATCACTGTAGTAACTCGCCTCAACTCAGCAACCTGTCATCGAAACTTGCAGGGCCTGGGTTCAGCGGATGTAACATCCATACAAAGTACGTACAACGCTTCAGCCCTCAGCGTTCATGCGTCAACTTCCATGCTAGTTTCGTTAACCACAGCCTGGTATGGCATGGCTGGGTAGTCGAGGCGGCGGCGTCGCGTTGGTGGCTTCCATTCCTTTTTTCGCTTCCTTGAGGGTATATCTACTCCATGGCCTTGGCCAGGGCTCCGCAGTCAAAGGACCGATCTTTCGGAAATTATATGTCAAAACTTTTTACCGGGAAAACGTTAAAGCATAGCGGTTGCCTGTGAGATTCATACTTGCAACTGTAAACCCAGCTTATTAGTGACTTTTTGCGACTCACGTACAGCGTCAAAACTCAGGGACCACCACGCACATGCCCAAAACCAAACTCCGCAATAGGAGCTCTCATCCTGGTACGGGGTAATAGTATGTAATAGTGACAGAGCCAAGAGCGGCGATACAAGGCGTGGCTTGAATAAAACTAAAACTGACATTTGATAATTATCACCGGGTGCGATTCCTCCTCTACGACAAGGCAAGACCCTCATAAGGGGTTGGTTGATTGAGTGATGATACAAGTGCACTGTTCATGACTTTTCTTTTGCAACTTGGGTTGTAATTAAGGGGAAGAGAGATGACTGCCAATAATGGATTTGACATACTCCTGAACATGATAAAACTCCTATTGTCAAACAATTGTCAAGTATCACATTGAAGCAGTCATATCTGGCCTGATTGTTGCATCATCCATTGCTTCTTGTGTAGATGATATTCACAGTCCAATATGAAAATCTTTATCCCGTTACCATGGATACTTCTTAGATGTTACGCATTAATATTATGCGAATAAGCTAGAATGAAACATTGATATCAAAGTAAAAGATCTCGCTTGACTTGTTAATTATGTGTCGTCCCGGTTGCGTTGTTCGTGAGATCCTTTGAATCGTGATACAGCCCGACATAGGGTAGTCTGAGATGTGTTACAATTCGGGAGCCGTTCAATGATCAAGAGCAAAACACCACTTGATGGCTTCCATTACTAAATAAGCAATTGTCATTAAAACCGAGCTGTAGTACTTCTAAGATATGTCCAGCCCTTATAAAGACTATCATTGATGTCTGTGTCGTGGACCGTCAATGAGCTTCCAAGATGCAAGATGTATGTGATGTCATATTGGCCCTTTGGTGAGTTCACAGGCTAGCTTTTTAAACACAAAAAAGTCAAGAACATACTCATAAGGCACATCTAGTGTTGCAATTGATTTACAAAGATTAGTCTCTACTCTGTGAGGAATTATTCTTCTCTTGAATCCTCAAGATTGACATCTACCTACGTCAATTGGTGGGGTTCAGCAACTTTTTAGCGGTCAAAGCTGGCAGAATCTTACAATCCCAGTAATTTTTCTGCAAGAGGTAGGCATCGCGAAAAAGATCGATGAACCAAGCAAATTTGCGCCTCAATCATTTACAACTCCCACACACACAAAAATGGGTAGCAAGCGAAAGCGCGTAGCCAAAGAAGGCGCCAACAGCCTACAGAACCCCCAGAAGCGCACAAAGAACGAAACCGACCCGTCAACGAATGGCGCCAGCAAGAAGACCAAGACCAAGACCAAGACCAAGACCAAGACCAAGTCCAAGACCGAGAGCTCGACCAAGACCAAGCCGACCCTCGTCAAGGCCCTCTTTGTGGAGTCACCAATTGGAGAAGACCGTAAGAGAGAGGCTGAGCTCTATGAGCTGCTAGGCAGCGAAGACCCCGACGATCGTATCGAGGCGGCCGATTGTATTGTCGCCAGCTTGTTCGGCACAGACGGAGAGGGCGTTTCCAGTGCCATTCTGCGACGGCATCTGGATCGCCGTCTGTTCCGCGGACTCGCAAGTGGCCGCAATGCCTCCCGACTTGGATTCAGCTTGGTCCTGACAGAGATTCTCGGTCAATTGTACGGGGAGAAAGCGCTCGCCGAATCAAAATACGAGGACCTCGACTTCGACACCGTCCTCGAGATCTTGAACGAGAAGATCTCGGTCATTGGAAACATCCCCGGACAAGAGGAACGAGACCACTTCTTCGGACAGGTTTTCGGTCTCATGGCTTTCGCTCAAGCTGGAATTCTCTTCCGCGACATCTCGAGATGGAATACAGTTCTGGATCTTCTTCTGAAGCTTGCGGCCAAGAAGGTCTGGCTTCGCTCACAGTGTGGCTGGGTCATCGTTCAAGCCATCGATCAGATGAGCAAGAAGCAGGCCGAGGCTACTCTGGAGAAGATTGCGGAAGCGAACCTGGCCAAGACCCCCGAAGGTGTGGCTGTCTGGCTCGTTGCTCTTACCCGATTCCCCGACCTCAAGGTGAAGCCTTGGCATGATCCTCTTTCCAAGAAGTCCTTTGGTGATCTTGCTGCAGTTCTTCGAGAAAGCTTCCAGGACTTTTCCAAGGACCAACCTGAGCGTGGACAAAAGAACAAGCAGGCGAGCTGGACCGCTCAGCTGCACTATGTCTGGGATATTCTTCTGGCCCACTACCTCAAGGAGGGAGAATCCAAGGCCGAAGAGTTCCAACAGTTCTGGGCTCGTGTAGTGGATGGTAGGTTTAAACGTCATTTTTTTGTATACAGCAGCAGCTAACATGTACAGACTCCTTATTTGCCAAAAGCGCCACCGAGGGCCAGAAGTTCAAGGGATTCATGGTGTTCCAAAAGATGTTGGAAGGACTTGTCAGCCTCCCTAGCCATCTCGAGGGTCTCTTCAGCAAGAACCTTACTCTTTGCCTCATGAACCAAGCTGCCAAGGAGGATAGATACCTGCACCGAGCAGCAATCAAGGCTCTTAAGGCGATCGAGGCAACAATTTCAGCTCACCCCTCGACACTTGTACCTATTCTGGACAGCCTGCTCGGCCAGAACGGCGCCTACAACTTCGACCAGCGAACCAATACCAAGACCATCGACCACCTCATACAGAACGTATCCGAAGAGACTGGCAAAAAGGTCATGAAGATTATCCAAAAGCCCATCAGTACAATCGACCAGCAAGAGACAACGCAAGCTACCTCTACCCTCCGAGTTTACATCGACTATCTATCCAAAACCCTGAACGCTTCGGCTTCACCTGCGTCTGGAAAGATCCAACAGAAGGTCTTTTCCGCTGCCCTACAAGAGCTTTCCCAACTTGCGTACTCTCAACCTAAGCATATTCCGGCAGACGCTCTGACAGAGGGTGTTCGCGAGCTCTGCCGAACTCGCCTCGAGTCTTCATTTGCCAAGGTTAGCCGAAGGACAGAGGACTACGGCACACTATGCACAGCCGTTTCCGCTATCGACCCTGACTCGGTGGCAATGTCCGAGGAGATTAGCGAGGCCGTTAGAAACGCGCTGTCAAGAATGCAGAAGCTGCTTAAGCGCAAGGCGACAGACGACAACGAGAAGAGTCTTTTCCAGGCCCTGGCAATGCTTCATGCCGTGTCTGTCTTCCAACTATACAATGAAGATCCCGATGCCATGGAGGTTCTCAACGATCTTGCGCAATACTCAGACCGTCTCAAGAAGGGCAAGTCTGCTGAGAGTGAGGCTGGAACATCAGAGTTTCTTGTTGAGATTCTGCTATCATTTGTCGCACGGCCCTCGTCTCTCATGCGCCAAGTTTCCCAGCAGGTGTTCGATGCTTTCACACCACAAATCTCAGCTGGTGGCCTGGAGCTCCTGACTGCACCCCTCTCATCTAACGAGAGCACCAAGGGTCAAAAGGAGCTGTTTAACACTGGAGAGGACGAGATGGAAGTCGACGAGGACGAGGAGGACGAAGAGGGAACAGACGCAGATGAAGAGGATAACTCAGATATTGAGATCGACTCCGATGTGGAGTTTATTGATATCAACGAGGCGAATGATGAAAGCGGGGACGAAGATGAGGATGAGGATGAGGATGAAGATAAGAACGATGGCGAGTTTGACAAGCCTGAAGAGTTGGACGATGCCCTTGAGAAGATCCTCAAGAGCCACCGCCTAGACAAGGACGTCGAGGCCGAGTCTTCGGAAGACGAGGGTGATATGTCCGACTCTGAAATGTTCGCCATCGACGAGCAGCTTGCAGCAGCCATCAAGCCTCGCATCCAGGACCGAACAAACGACTCCAAGAAGCAGAAGAAGGAGGCCAAGCAGTCTGTTGTCAACTTCAAGCACCGCATCCTTGATCTCCTCGACATCTACGTTCGCAACGAGCCTCTCAGCCCTCTAGCCTTCCCCCTCCTACCGCCCCTTCTTAGTCTGATGCGCACCACCAGCACGAAGCCTCTTGCTTCCCGTGCATGCGATATCATCCTCAACTACCAAAAGGCATTGAAGAAGGCTCGCAGCAACCGCGAGAAGATCGAGATTCCCGATCGGGATGGTCTACTGGGCGTGTTGCTCGAGATCCACGAAGCCGTTGGGCAGGATAACGCACATGCGTACGCCAAGGCCTGCAGCGCAGCAAGTCTCATCGTCGTGTCGGCTCTCTTCGCCGCCGACAAGGCCAACATCAAAGAAGTGATCGGCGTGTACGCCAAAACATGGGAGACCTGGGTGCTTCGCGAGACAAAGCCTCAGTCGTCTTTCTTCCTTGACTGGTACAACTGGTCTCAGAACACAGCCTCTCAGGCTTAATATATGCAAATAGATAATGCCAATGACATATGAGTCGATGGAAAAGCAAAACCATAGACAATTTCTTTTCAGTTGAATATAAATAGAGAACAATATTTCTGGACCCGCCCATGATTTGCATCTTGACAGCTTTCTCAACATGAAAGCAGTAATCAACTACACCATTCTGTGATAGGACTTGAGGTGAATGGTAGACGTTCAGGACATCAGGCTACTAACGCAATTAATCGACTGAACTTTGTTATAAAGCACAGCAAACTTCTGGACTGGTTGGACCAGTTGGACCTGCAGTCCCCCTTTCCGATGAAAACACTCACGCAGGCAGCACATTTGATATCCAGGCATCCTGTGAGTAGTTCAGAAGCCTGCAGATGAACCATTAAATTCTATGAATTCGTCATCGTGATAGTACAAGTGCCTTAATTTTGTTCTTGACACAATCGCTCTCTAATCCTCCATCTTGTCGTCGTCCTTTGCGTCCTCGTCATCATCATCGTCGTCATCGTCGTCATCCTCATCCTCGGCCTTTGCTAATCGCTCAGCCTCTTCCCGTAGCTCCTTTGGTACCTCGACGTGTCGTCCCTTGGTGGGACCATCAGGCCCACTGATCCAAGTCATCTCGAGCTCGAAGTCCTTATCCTTGTTATCCTTCTGCGCGATGTAGATGATGCGCGCCGCCTGCTTCACAGCATCCTCCAAAGACATGTTGCCAGCGGCCAAGTCGAGCTTCTCGAGCTCAGCCTTGGCGACCTGTCGGCCCTTGCCTGTGGCCGCTCCGTAGTAACCCCAGTACATTCCGCTGGGCTCGATCATGTAGAGGAAGGGTCCGCCGTGCTTGCCCTCAACCTTGCCGCCAGCTCCAACCTTGGGTCCTGATCCCACCTCGCCATCGACTGGGGTCTCTTCGGGGGTGTCGTAACCGCCCAGGATGGCGGTGATACCGAATGGTCGAACTGATCCGTACATGGTGTAGGCTTGGAGGTAGCCACCCATGCGGCTGGCAAGATCAGATGTGGGAATAGGAGTCTTGAAGTTCTGTCGCCAGCTCTGGGCCTCGTCACGGGCTCGGTCGACGAAGTGACGTCCATCGGGAACCATACCGGATGATACCTGATGAAATTAGTATGGGCTGAGCATAGTAGCTGTAGAAGGGCGATGACATACAGCACCGACATGGCTATCGACTGTAGCAATGCGCTTGTTGGCACCAGGTTTTAGGAGCTTAGATGAGACGACCTTTTCGATAGCTAGGACGACACCGTCCTTAGCTCGAATACCGATCGAAGTACCACCGCTTTCCACTGCCTTGACTGCGTATTCGACCTGGAAGTTTCGTCCATCAGGGGAGAAGATGGAGTTGAGCAAATCGTAACCCGTGCCTATCGACGTCTATATCAAGAGACAAGCTAGGTCAGCACTTGAAGCTATCCCCGATGACGACAAGCATGGCTACTTGGCCGAGTGTAATTCATTAGCTTACCATGATGAATGATTTATCTGGTCAGGTTGGTAAAGTGTAATTCGACAGTGAGGAGGGAATCGGGCGGGAATTGGTTACGAGGAGGGGAGCTGTGTTGTCGGGATGTTTGCGATGGTGTTGGCTTGGAGCTTCCTTCACCTAGGCAGCCTGGAGCTGCGTGTTGCAGTTGACCAGGCGGTACGCTACAAGGCTGGGTGGGTTACTGATGCCTGAGGTGTGAAGATCTGAGCTATCGATTGAGCGCCACACCAGAGCACAGCCTCGAGAGATTGGAGACGGGAGTGGCTGTGGAAGGATCCGTTAGCTCCCCTCCCAAGTAATTGATCTGCTTGCTCCCCTGCAGGAGAGGGAGGAATTGAATGTCTAGAACCGCACATCCCTGGAGAGTTTATTAGCCTCAAGTCTCGGTATTGAACTGACGGACCATGCCATGTGTTTGAGAGGGTGTTGACAGTTTCAGCTTGGGTTTTGTCACAGTTATCCTTCTTATTTGGTTATGCTATGATATTTAACTTGAACTTAAATAGTATTTATTTACTTTCAGCGAATGTTCAAAAGGTCATGGTTATGATGCGACCAAAATGAAACGGAAATGGACCCAACGTTAGCATCAAGACCCAACATTAGAGCACGCCGTTCAGTTCGCATGCTTCTCGTTAGGCGGTAGGTAATAAGAGTTAACATAGCGTCGACCCTTGGGGAGCCACTCGAACAGGCACCTAACCGCTTGCCGTGTAAGCGTTTTGCTGGTTAGCGGCGAGTTTTTGAAGTTTGTTGAGGCCTGATGCGAATATCAATGGATGGCACCCAGAGTTTCTCTTATTTACCTGGAACCACGAGTCTAGGTTGAGACAAATAGAACAGCACAGTTCACATAAAATAAACCACGTCAAAGCAGATGATTCGGAAAGAATGCAAATGCAGCAGCAACAACCATGTCGGCGTTGAACTAAAGCATAGCAGAGCAATTAGTGTGTGACGGTCGCCGTGTGGCACAGGCTTATTGGGTCACGCAAGGTCAATGAGACAAGGGTTGAAGCTGTTGCAATCCGTGAAGACGTGAATGAGGCGACTGAATTTGATTCATGCCTTCTTGATATGGAAGAGACGTACCAAATGTAATTAAGAGTCTCATAAGGGGTGAAGATCAAATACAAATTATGATGTATAAGAAACTGTTGAGATGATGTGTTGTAGAAATGGATGTTGTCATGAGGGTCATCATGTGCCTCTGTCAGTTGGTTCCAAGTGTCTTTACTGCGTCATGACCTGGAAATGTGCCTGAATTTACTGGGAGTGCCACTGTCATTGTCCCTCCGGTTCTGTAGTGTCCCACGTTCCATGCATCCACCACCTGCCTTCCATTGCCCCTCCATCATTTTTTTTGGGAGAAACATCCCCCGCGATTTACTCTTCAAGATATTCTTGAGTCTTCACGTCAACAACAAAACCCCTCGAATTATTCGGTCTTATTCGAATCAATACAAAGAAGAGACTCGATACCCTTTACCAAGCCCCGAATTTTACTGAATCACCGCATAAACCGCCTCACAAAAGATCGTCTCAGGCGTGCTCATCTCCCCACTAACGTTAACCAAATCACCCCGTGCGCTCCCTGCAACTCGACCCAACGATCCACCGCCCTTAGACAAACCCCTCCAAGCCCGTCAAGGCCTAACCCAAGGGTCCTTTGAGCAAAGAACAAGAGACAAACTTCTTTTTATATATTCCTCTTGTCCCCCAAAAGACCCTCGAGTTTTCTTTGATTAATTTCTATAAGCTTAGCTTAGCTGCCAAATAAAAAAGAAAGAACAAGAAACACTTCCTTTGTCCGCCTGCGCATGATCCCGAGTCACCTCCGTACAACAATATATCTCTCCCTCCCGCCACCTCAACCAAGAATTGCATCAGTCACATCGACCTGATATTCACAAACGACCCCAAGGAGTTCCCCTGGCCTTTGATTCTACCGCTTCTGTGCTCTGATACTTCCATACAACAACAAACTGTTGTGCCCCTCCCTCCTAACTATCACTATCTCGACACTCCCTTTGAACTCAACCACCTTGGTACCTATCATATCCCTCCCAACTCAGTATTGTGCGACACATGCTAATAAACTTCTAGATACCAAAGAACGACAGCCATGGCCTTCTCTCAGCAAAACATGAACTCACAAGATGAGCTTGCTGCTCTCCTGGCTCGCAACTTGACCTTCAACCCAATTCCCGAGCCTGCACCTGTGCCTCAAGAGCAGCCCAAAGCAGACCATGCTGAGCCTATCGTCTACACTTCCGTTCATTACACACACTCCGCCCATATTACCCAAGCGGCCCAGCACCAGGAAATTCCTCGTCGATCTTCAGAGCCACCCCAGACTCAAGCGCCGAGTGTCGAAGCCATCTTGTTGCACCATGGAGTAAACCCAGCTACACTTACCCCTTCACAACTCCAGCTTTTCAAGGTCGCTGAGCCTCCTCAGCAAGAGAGACTTATCGAGCTTTGGAACATCTGCCCCCCTGGAAACGGCGGCGATATCCCTGCTCTTGCATGGAGCAGCACTACTGTCGAGAACGAGGAGCAACTAGCCCGTATCCGCTACGATAGACTGTCCCAGCAACATCAAGTCATGAGTTTGGATGGCACACAGGTCCAAACAAACGATGGTAGATGGGTCAGCCAGCAAGAGCCTGAGCTGGAGCCATACATGGCATCTGGCTACGAGGAGCTTATGCGAAGAGAGCAAGAGCGAGAAGTTCGTGATTCTCAGCCTAGAAGCACCTATGGACTCTACTCTCATGCTAATGATCCCGTCTACATGGGTCCCGACTATGCTCGTGAGCAACAGCTGCTGGCGATGGCATCCCAGTATGGCGCCTGCCAGGGGTTCCGAGCACCCGAGATGGACACGATGGATGTTATGTAAATGAACAACACTTTTATCGTGCTGAGAAACAGAACAGCACTACTTTTTAATCCAGGCTACCCAAGTCAGGAGATGAAGAATGGACTTGGAGTCCTTTTTTTTTTTTTTTTTTTT